>NC_140166.1:179980480-179987980 GCF_963971535.1 Notolepis coatsorum | reverse complement strand
TTAGTACCATCTACTTGTCTTGTACCATACCATATACTTGACGGGTTGATGGTCAATATGATCTTTGGCTGGTAGCAGGTGTGGTTGAAGAGGGTTAGGTGTACGGTGCTTTAGCTTCAGTGTAGGTAGGTTAAGGTGCCAGAAAATACAGGTAGTGTGTTAGGGCCTGATGTAAGTGTTTTTTAGTGTAGACATGTGGTGGGCCTGGCAGTCCTTCATTGACTGCAGTGTAGATGTAGAAGCTGTGAGTAGTCATATCAGATTATAAGGGGCACCTGTTTGACTTTGTTTGTTATTTTTTTGACTGTAACACGGGGGGGGGGGGGTTGCCTCACTGGTTTGTGTTACTGTAGGGCGTTGGTTCTCTTGTGTGGTGTGCCATTTGCTGTGCTTCTGGGGGCTTCAGGGATGCTTCAGCGGTGTTTCAGCTGTGCTTCAGTGGTTCTTTATGGTTCTTCATGGTTCTTCATGCTTCTTCAGTGGTTCTTCGTGGTTCTTCAGTGGTTCTTTAGTGGTTCTTCAGTGGTTATTTAGTGGTTCTTCAGTGGTTCTTTAGTGGCTCTTTAGTGGTTCTTCGTGGTTCTTCAGTGGTTCTTTAGTGGTTCTTCAGATAAATTGTGTGTATGCTAGGGTGGCTGTGGCAACTCTTGGTAACTCTAAAGTGAGTAGTTTGTGGCGCTGGTACAGTAAGGATGGCTACCATAAAGGATTTTGTTGATAACCCTTCTGATGAGATGTTGGAGAGGTTTTCCAAAGAGCAGCATGAGTTAGTCCCGGAGGCCTATCGTCAGCGTTTTAGAGGCTATCGCAGGTCGGAGGGACAGTCGTATGTTGAATTTGGAAAAGAGAAGGAGAACCTGTTTGATAGATGGTGCACCTCTCAGAAAGCAGAGTCAAAAGAGCAGCTTAGACAGTTGATTCTCCTAGAGGAATTTAAAAACTGTGTTTCTGATACCGTTTCCACGCATCTAAATGAGCGTAAGGTATTGAAGTTCACTGCTGTCTTGGCTGATGAGTTTGTGTTGACACACAAATCCGTCTTTGTAGAGGAATGCCGTGTTGAGTCCAGGGGTAGGCGTCCTTTTCAGGGGAGCCATTTCCCGGCACCTGTGTCTGCTGGTCGGTTTACTTCGACTCCTAGGCAGGGTGGTTCTGCTAGTGCATTCCCAGGGGGGGTTATATGTTTTTACTGTAAGGAGCCTGGTCATATCGTTGCTGGGTGCCCTGTGCTTAAACAGGGCAATTTAAAAACTGTGGCTCTGGTAGAAACCGTAGGCAGGACACCTATACCGACATTAGAGGGTGGTGGGCGAAGTATCAAAGGTGCGGACAGAGAGCTAGAGGGCTCCTCAACATTTATGATGGATGGATTTGTTTCCCTGGCTGGTGCACTAGGGTCAAAGCAGGCTATTACAATATGGAGAGATACAGGAGCTTTTCAGTCTCTCATTTTGGATGGGATTTAGCCATTTTCGGAAGATTCTTCATTGCATTCCGGTGCCATTGTTCAAGGCTTTGGAGGAGGCTTTGTGAATACACCTTTGCATGAGGTCTTGCTAAACTCTCCCTTAGTATCAGGCAATGTTGTTGTGGGAGTGTGTTCTCACATCCCCATAACAGGTGTGTCCTTCATTCTAGGGAATGATTTGGCTGGTGGCAAAGTGCTGGCTACTCCAGTTGTAATTCCCATCCCTGTAGTTTCTGAGGTTCCTGATGAGCTGGCACAGAAACATCCAGGAGTGTTCCCTGTGTGTGCTGTAACACGCGCAATGTCAAAGGTCAAAAGTGACAGCCATGATGTTGGTAACTCAGATTGTGATATGACACTTAGTGACACATTCTTTGTTGAGTTGAAAAGTGACTCTGATGAGGGCTTTGGTAAGGTGATACCGTCTCATGAGCAGCTAGTACTAGAGCAAAATAAGGATGTCTCCTTGTCGGCCCTCTTTGAAGAGGCGGTTTTAGAGGATGCAATGATAGATACGTCTCAAGGATATTTAGTTAGCAATGATGTGCTCATGAGAAAGTGGACACCACCTAACCTGTCCAGTCTGGATGACTGGGGCAGTGTGTTTCAGATTGTTGTTCCAGCCGTGTATCATCCTGATATACTGCATCTAGCACATGATCATGATCTTGCCGGTCACATGGGAGTCAGGAAGACTTATGATCGTGTGCTAAGACATTTTTGTTGGCCGGGTTTAAAGTCAGATGTGGCACAATATTGCCACTCTTGCCATGTGTGTCAGGTTGTTGGTAAACCAAACCAGAAGTTTCCTCAGGCTCCTCTGCAGTCTATCCCTGCTGTTGGGGAACCTTTTGAGCGGATCCTCATTGACTGTGTTGGTCCCCTCACTCGAACTAAGACAGGAAACCAGTACCTTTTGACTATTATGTGTGCAGCGACCCGTTTCCCTCAAGTTATTCCTCTACGCAAGATCACAGCCCCAGCTATATCCAAGGCTCTGGTTAGGTTTTTTTCGACATTTGGCCTACCGAAGGTTATTCAATCAGATCAGGGGTCTAATTTCATGTCCCGTCTCTTTGCTCAGGTCCGCCAACAGTTGTCTATCCAGCATTGCCCTTCCTCTGCCTACCATCCAGAGTCCCAGGGGGCGCTGGAGAGATTCCACCAGACTATCAAAACAATGCTGCAGGCATATTGTAAGGAGTTTGAAAAAGACTGGGATGATGGAATCCCTTTGCTTTTATTTGCTGCTAGAGAGGTAACCCAGGAGTCTCTTGGATTCAGCCCGGCTGAGCTGGTGTTCGGCCACACAGTGAGGGGTCCCTTGAAACTGCTGAAGGAAAAGTGGTTGGTTGACCAGACTCCTTCCTCTACTAATTTGCTGGACTATGTGTGTAACTTCAGGCTTAAGCTTAGTAGAGCATGTGAACTAGCAAAAGAGAACCTAAAGGTAGCCCAAGGAAAAATGAAGGTGTGGTATGATAAGCGGGCCCGTCATAGAGTGTTCTCACCGGGAGACAAGGTGTTGGTTCTCTCGCCTATTCTTGGTTCTGCGTTACAGGCTAAATACAGTGGGCCATACTCGATTGAGCGCAAAGTTGGTGAGGTCGACTACTTGATTAAGACTCCCGACCGCAGGCGCAAGAGTAGATTATGTCACGTCAATATGTTGAAGGCGTACTATGATAGGGATCAGATTGACCAATCAGAGTATTTTGGTTTAAACACAGACCATTGGTGTCTGTGTGCCCTTATGTTGCTTCCCTCTGAGCCAGGGTCGTAACAATTGGGCGCTCGTCCGGGAGTGAATTTGGAAAACAGATACCCCTAGATTGGTTTGGTTAGAAATTGCCTTTGGTAAAGAAAAAAAAAGAACAAAATAGAATTTTTTTTCTTTCTTGCATGGTGTGTCTTGGTGCTGTAATTTGGGTAGTGATCAGGTGTTGTGTAACCTGATGGGGGCTTGAGCCGGTCTTCAAACATTGGTGTCTGTGTGCCCTTATGTTGCTTCCCTCTGAGCCAGGGTCGTAACACACAGACACACACACAGACACACACACAGACACACACACAAACATACACACACAGACAGACACACACAGACACACACACAATCACTCACTCTCACACACACACACACACACTCACTCACTCACTCACTCACTCACTCACTCACTCACTCACTCACTCACTCACTCACTCACTCACTCACTCACTCACTCACTCACTCACTCACTCACTCACTCACTCACTCATACAAATACACATACTGGTTCTACTGTATACACTTGCTACACACGAGAAACATACTTACAGTAGTCGACGACACACATGCACTCTCACAGCTAAAACAAACTGCCATCAGAATGCTTGTTATATTACACAGCCATAACACAAAACACAAGCCTCCTCTAAAGCGTATCACATCAGGCATTCCTCCGGCACACACATGGCACACGCATGCCTCATGTGAGCACATGCTTTGACTTTACAGTCATCAGCGTCAGTAACCAGAAAGCCCTGTTTCCACTAGCGTGCGAGGAGGCCCCAGTCAGCAGAGATCATACAGTAGGAGTAGATGAGTGGCACCATGCCTCATGGTTGTGGAGAAACAAGGACTTGGGTGTACAGAAACCTTTAAGAAAAGATCCCTGGAGCGCGCATGACTATAGTTTTCAGTCTTTACTCTGGGGCTAGCCTGACATCACAGGATGTTAAATGGCAACTATTTCACAATTGGAATTTTCCTCAGTTTAAAAAAAAGAATCCCTATCAATAGCATCATCATCAACAACAACAACAACAACAACAACAACAACAACAACAACAACAACAACAACAACAACAAGTCTTTGAGCTACACTCATGATAGAAAACCTTGACGAAGAAGCATTTCTCTTCCAACGTGTTTCGCAAGTTGCATTTTGGGGGGTAGCACCATATTAGACAATTGTCCCCCCCCCCCCCCCCCCCCCCCTAGAGCACAGTGATAATGGGTTCTGCCAGATGTTTCTTCTGTGATGGTGGCACAGCCCTAAAATGCAGCGTGGTCTGGCGATGCAGCCCTTATGAAAAAGTAGTAATATCCCAAAAAAAGTACAATGGTATTTCCATAATATTCTGGTCATGATGGTAGTGGTGGTCAGGTGGCGTAGCGGAGATTGCGCTCGTCACCAATGCAGGAGATGCTGGGTTCGAGCCCAGCTCTCGGCGTTGCCACTAGCTTGGCTGGCCGTTCACACTAATACAATTAGCAGTATTAGGGGGTGGGGAAGCTGTCGGGTGGGAATCTGGCGTTGTGGACAGCGATGCCTACAGGTCAGGTCTCGGCGCTTGCTAAGCGGGGCAGGACTTGGTGGAGATAGCGTGCCCTCCCACGCGTTACACTTCACCAATGAGAGTCCTCGCTGCCAAGTGAAAAGACGTCACTGGCTGTCGGCGCACGTCTCGGAGGAAGCGTGCGATCGACTCGGGACGCCCTTGTACCGACTCGTAGGAGAACATGCATACAGCAGCCAGGTAGGGGAGGGGGGAAATTGGCACAACGACTAATTGGGACGGGGAGAAAATCAGAGAAATCAGAAACAGAAAAAATAAAATAAAAATTATGGTAGTAACCAAAACAATTATGGAAATACCATCTGTATGGCGGCTGGGTGGTGCAGCGGACATTGCGCTCGTCACCAACGCAAGAGACACTGCGTTCGACTCCGGCTGTCTGCGCTGCCTCCGGCTTGGGCCAGCCGTCACACTGGCTCAATTGGCAGAGTTAGTGGGTGGAAGTCGATGGGTGGTAATCTGGACGTTGTGGACAGCGACTCCTACAGGTCGGTTGGGGACACCTGCACAGCAGAGACAGGAAATGGTGGGGTAATGTGAGCCTCCCACATGTTACACCTCGCCAATGAGAGTCCGCTATGGCAGGTGAAAAGATGTGACAGGCTGCCTCCTCGTGTACCGGAGGGGACACGTGACGTGATGCAAGGCTTCTATCCTCCCTACAAACGGCCAGTGGGGGGCATATGCAAGCAACGTTCAAGACAGGGGAGGGAAGAATTGGCACAATGGAATTGGGATGGGAGAAAAATAGAAAAAGTGGAGAAAAAGTGGAGAAAAAAAAATAAGGAAATACCATCTGTATTATGGTTTAAGGCGAGACACTGCAGGTGAATAGTCAAATATACTTTTTTTGTTGATTTTGAGATTTTGTTATATTTTGCTTCCTAAACATGTCTTCTATGAAACTAGTGACAATAAAACGTCAATAACACACATTTAGTTGTTTATTTTATATCATTTTGCCTTATTGCATCCATAAATGTGCACATATTTAATGGGGAAGTGCCTCATTTGCATATATAAACATACATTTCAGAAAACTTGCAATATATTTTTTCTTAGTTTATATGTACATAACAAATTGGGAAAGTTTCATAGTGATATCTATTCAAATATTTTTTGCCTATTAGGGGGTACTACACTGTACTACACTGTTTGTAGCCTGTGTGTAGTTCTGTTCAGTTCAATAACATCATTATTATTATTATTCAGTTATCAGGCATGTGTTTAGGTTGTCTATTACTAATGGTTTGATTAGGTATTGTGTTTGTAAATATCTGTTTAAAAAAAAAAGTATGGCATTTTACAATACAGAACTTTGAAGGCGTTTTCCCAAAAATGAGTTTTAAGAGTTTTTCCTCATACTCTGAGCCAGAAATCTCCACTTCAGTAGCACACACATACACCAAAACTTCCAGTTCTATTCATATCTATGTTCTGAAGGTATTTACAGAAGGGTTTGTTGATATCGCATTCATACCCTGATTTATATCACATTTTATTCCTAAAAACATGGCGAAATATGGAATTTTACCATAAAAATGGACTGAATGGAGTATTTTCTGATTTATGGAGTGATAAAAAGAGATATCCAAAATCCCCTCTGTAATAACCTTTGGCTCTAATATGTCAACAAAATGAAACTATAATTTTGAAAATGGCTTTATCCAATGTTCAGATTTCTGTCCTGGAATTATATGCAAATTAGTGCATATTTAAGTAGATCATGCCTCATTTGCATATTTAAACATACAATTTCAGAAAACTTGTAATACAAAAAAGTCTTGTCTTAATATAAGTAATCAACTGGGGAAGTTTCATTGTGATATCTATTAGTTAATTTTTTTACCCTATTCACCTGCAGTGTCTCCCCTTAAATTGGATTATACCATGGTATTATTTAAGTACAAAAGTGCTAACATGGCGATACATGGCAGTACCAACATGGCGGCACGGTGGCAGTGGAGACCAGAGTTACTCAGCTCAGACTCAACGTAGTGCATAATATTATCAACCAAAGGTCCCCTAGATACCTTCAGAACTACTTCACCCCGGTCAGTGAATCCCACAACGACAGAAGCAAGCATAGCCAACCTTAAGCCTGGTTCTTTCCGTTCCAAACTGGGCCAGTGCTCCCTTGCTTTCTCTGGAGCCCAGGATTGGAACAAACTGCGTATCCCCATCAAGCAGAGCTCCTCCACAGCTTCAAGAGAAACGTCAGGAAGTGGCTCATGGACAGAGTAGAGGAATAGCCCCCTATACTAAGAATGGGATTCCAACCGGGAATTCTTTCATTCTTTCTCATGTTATCCTTTGGATCCTTGTTGTGTGTTTTTAATCCATCAATAAAATAAAATCACTGCTGCCTCACAGCAAGAAGGTCCTGGGTTCGAACCCCAGCAGGGCTTTCTGTGTGGAGTTTGTATGTTCTCCCTGTGTTCACGTGGGTTTCCTCCAGGTACTCTGGTTTCCTCCCACACCATGAAGACATGCATGGTAGGCAGGGACTACAGATGAAAACTAGCTCATTAGTTAATTCTGGCACATTTACATTGATGTGGAAACTGAATATGTTGATTAGAAAATAAACTAAACTACCATGGTAAATAATTTATACCATGATAAAACTGAAATGACCATCGAACTACCATGATACTTTTTTGAAAGGGAAAAATCTTGGTGCAACCTGGGTG
>NC_140166.1:179960059-179977780 GCF_963971535.1 Notolepis coatsorum | reverse complement strand
AGACGGCCGCCACTGACCCCGGCTGAGATGCACGTGGCTGAGAGTCACACAGGTCCATTGTCACACACAGACTTCAATCAGAGCAGAGGCCAGGAGCTATAATGACTTTCATCTCACTGGGGAAAATTGGACTCAACTTCAGTCAGCCCCAACTTACACACAAACGGTACACACAAACACACACAGGCATTCAAACAGGTATAGGAATGGGCACATGCCCGCACAGACATATACTCACACGCACACACGCGCACACACACACACACACACACACACACACACACACACACACACACACACACACACACACACACACACACACACACACACACACACACACACACACACACACACATACAATCATTTTTGAAATCCATACACTCATTTTCTTGCACAGCCTGGTGCCTCTGATATTTCTCGCAGTTCCATCACTATTTCTCAGCCTCAAGTCTACTGTCGGAGGAAAGAGCATGCAGTGTGACCAAGTAAAGCCTGTTCTCTATCTGTTTTCATTTCCTCTTCAGTGTCTGTGTCCTCTCCTACCCTTCAGCACCAATCAGATTAGTGTCATGGGCCATGGAAACAAGCAACCACCTGTATCTCGTCCTATCAAGGCCCAGGGACCGCTTCCTTACGGAGCCAACCACAGTAGGATCTCAGGATTGATTCACCCAGTGATTGGTAGTTTGTATGCGAGTCTTTCTCTCTCTCTGGGGAAGCAGCTGTCAACGCCTTCTGTCTACTGCTTTGTGTTTCAGTACAGGGTAATTCATTTGTGGTTTGATGGCGCAATCGTTAATAATTGCGTTGTTCATAATTCAATAATAAACTCTATTTGTATAGCAGCTTTATCAAAAGGCATTAAAAAAAACTTTTTTAAATCACAGTAAAATCAATTAGAACAAAGAGCTGTGTCAAAAGGAATGTACATTGGGATCACTCTGCTGTGTTTGGGTCTGTTTCAGCTGGTGAAACGTCTACTGTAAACACGCGTCCCACCGCTACGCCACATGAGTCCGCTGGCCGGCGCAGCACTATATATCCCCCTCTCTCAGACAAATATTGATATTGACAAAAAGAAATCACCAGTCGACCGCGAGCCGGCATGTGTTGGTGGTCAAAGGGAAATGTTTATGCTCTTGTAAACTATCGACGGTCGTGTTTGCAGGCGCCATCAAACGACACGAAGGCTCGCTGCCGGGGGAGGGGGTTGTGTTTCTGTAAGACTCCGGTCCAGATGTTCACCGAGAGAGAGGGTGGAGGTGGAAAGACAAATATTAGTCCACTGCAAGAGACTGAGTGGGCTGTGGGGTTACAAAAGATCAACAATAAAGAGAGAGGGGGATACCAGATCAAGAAAACTCTTGACTATGGGGAAGAGAGATGTATGAGAGACAAAGGCTGAGTGGTGGTGGTATCTATCTCTGTACACTGTTACACTACCGACCCCAGGCATGATGAGGGACATACATGTAATGACGTTTTAATTCCCTTGTTCACACAAAACAATGTGATGAATGGTTTGCTTCCCAAAAAAACCTACTTGTTTATTGCAGGAAAAACAAAGCTGCCGGTCTCGCCATGATGACATCGTTAGCTACGTCAGCCAACGAGAGAGTGACCGCGGGACGTTACCATAGATACCTGGCCCTGAGGGCCCTGAGTTAAATGGGAAATAAATGAGCATGTACAGTATGTGTATTTATTTACCAGCAATGTTTCAAGGAGAGCAGTTTTCTTTGTGTGTGTACATGATCTATGTATGTATGTATGCATGTATGTGTGTGTGTGTGTGTGTGTGTGTGTGTGTGTGTGTGTGTGTGTGTGTGTGTGTGTGTGTGTGTGTGTGTGTGTGTGTGTGTGTGTGTGTGTGTGTGTGTGTGTGTGTGCGTGCATGCATGTAACATGCATGCATGTGTGTGTGTTCGTGCCTATGTGTGTGCACATGCATAAGTGTGTGTGTGTGTGTGTGTGTGTGTGTGTATGCATGTGTTTGATGTGTGTGTATGTCTGTGTATGTCTGTGTGTGTTCGTGCCTGTGTGTTCACATGCATGTGTGTGTGTGTGTGTGTGTGTGTGTGTGTGTGTGTGTGTGTGTGTGTGTGTGTGTGTGTGTGTGTGTGTGTGTGTGTGTGTGTGTGTGTGTGTGTGTGTGTGTGTGTGTGTGTGTGTGTGTGTGTGTGTGTGTGTGTGTGTGTGCGTGTGTGTGTGTGTGTGTGCGTGCGTGCGTGCGTGCATGTGTGCATGAGGCTGAGTATGTATATGTGGCCAGCCCGGTTTAACTGCCCTCACCACCACACACATGAAGTCAGCATCTATTCCTGTCAGTGTGGTGGACTGTCCCTTTCCAGGCCAAGGTCACCGTGGTCAGAGTGTGTGGAGATCACAGACCTGCCCGTCATGGTCGTCACCACCGCACACCAGGCCCCAGGGAGCCTCTGCCCATCTGGCCGAGGAGCCACCCGAACCCCCCCCCCCCCCTCTGAGCCTCAGGGGCCCTGTTGTAGACGGGGGCTCTAGGTGTTAAGTGACACTGAATTGCATTAGTAACTACGGTGGAGGTAATTTACCATGTCAGAGTAAATGTAATTAACCAAGAGGTGCACACGGCAGTGTGTCCATTACGACAGCTGAACGAGGAAGGACTGCTGCGTTGTCTTTGGAGCGAGCGATGTTTCTCTCTTTTTGTTTTGTAAGGGAGGGACAGCGTTAAGCAAGTCGACTAGAAAAGAATCCTTCAGCGGTGACTCAGGGATGTCATAGGGTAATTCATGGGAGTCGAGGGAGGGGGAACCGGAGACTGTCAGCATAGTTGCGTCGTGGAGGAAATGAGAGACTTACCTCTGAAACGTACAGTAACAGAAAACTGTTATTTCCTGGCTTCTGTTGATGGCAGCGCTTCTATCGATCCACTGTATTCTCCGGTCTCCGAGGTCGGAGGACATCCAGGTACAGTAGACCGCTGTTGTTATCACAAACACTGCACGTCTCCAACAGGACGAAGGAGCAGTTGTCTCCCAGGCATCATAACGTTCAAAATGATAGGAAATTGTAGGTACATTTTTATTTCTGAGCGCCCATTACGGCCGTCTTCCCAGAATAATACATCGTCCTCTCGCCCGTCGGCTTAGATAAATATTTGGCTTCCCCTGATACATCTAATAAAACTGTTTATAATGTCTCCCCAGTGTTTTACCTCAAGAGGAAGGATGTAAACTATTTTACAGGCCGGAAAAGAGAGAAAAGGAGGAGCAAGCAGGAGAGAGATTGAGCGTTCTGAGTGCGTATGTAAATATTTGAGACATCTGCAAATTCCGGGTAACCCTTTCTGTCTTGAGAGAGATTAACTGTTTCCTGTGATAAGTCCGCCAGCTCACCTCTCCAATAAATACTGTCACAGTCGATATCATTAGTGCCGCGCCGCCCCCCCCCCCGCCTGCCCTCGTCTGACACCTTTAAAAAGCATGAAATCCCATAATAAGCTCCTTTCAGACTGTATCTGGAAATGGTCACTCACTGTCAAACTGCCTTTTGAAAAGCACAATATAGAATTATATCAGAGAGAGAGAGAGAGAGAGAGAGAGAGAGAGAGAGAGAGAGAGAGAGAGAGAGAGAGAGAGAGAGAGAGAGAGAGAGAGAGAGAGAGAGAGATAAAGGGAATCCATGGGTGGGTGAGATTTGACACCGTGCTCCACGTCTACCAGCCTTTATGAGTCACACTTTTACAAGGGGGAGGAAGAAAACACGACAGTCCTGCCCTCCTCTGGGCTCACATGCGCCTGCCTCCTTGCTTCGCTCCGGACGACGAGGCGTTACGTAAGAGGCGCGTCGCTGGGTGAATATTTAAGCTCTGTTTTCAGTACTTATTAACATATCGCTTTTCTCTTGTGAGGATATGATATCAGCAGAGCTGATGCATCACAGCAGAGATCAAAAGAGGCATGCCGGCAGCCATCAGTGCCAGGAAGTGCTCTGCAGTCTGATCCATGTGATATGTATTAGTATTCAGCTAACTGGGATGGGCCAAAGCATGCTCGCTCATTACAGTAATATCATTGTTCCCTTAGAAGTGCTCTCAATAACAGAATGACTAATGTATCACCAAGGGTGTTTTTTTCATCCTCATAGGTTTTCTCACTTGACGACTTGAATCACTAATGAGGCCTGTTATGAGTGCACTGGTGAACTGACATATTTTGAATTAATCCAGCATTATGTGATGTAACGTTGGCTGAAATTACATTTGCTAAAGATTTTCATATTTTATCTCCATATAATCATTCCTCTATTTCCCGTGATGACTTTGGTTTCAGATCCAGTTTTTTTGTGTGAGGCCCACTCCTTTGTGTGTGAGAGTGAGTGAGTGATTGTGTGTGTGTGTGTGTGTGTGTGTGTGTGTGTGTGTGTGTGTGTGTGTGTGTGTGTGTGTGTGTGTGTGTGTGTGTGTGTGTGTGTGTGTGTGTGTGTGTGTGTGTGTGTGTGTGTGTGTGTGTGTGTGTGTGTGTGTGTGTGTGTGTGTGCGCACAAACAGTATGCACCACTAGAGACTCCAGTAAGTACCTCTCTCTCTCTCTCTCTACACACATACACACACACACACACACACACACACACACACACACACACACACACACACACACACACACACACACACACACACACACACACACACACACACACACACACACACACACACACACACACACACACACACACACGTGTGACTCCTAATGGTGCATCAGATGAGCCACTACCATGTGCCACCTGCCATCAGGGTACAGCTGACTGAACACCATCCACTCTGGTGTCACCAAAGAGGATATAACAGGAAGAGACTTACAGTTTTTCCTCAATTGTTAAAACGTGTTTCCTGAAATCTCTTCCAAAATTAAACACTGCACTCAAAACCATGTTCTCTCTTCTCAAAACGCATTATTTCCACCCAAATGATACACATAGCTATGTATCATATGAATATCTCTTACAAAGCACCAATTAAACACTGGTGCAAAAAATAAAATCTAAATACTGTTTATATTATGTTTTGGCTTCATGAGGCCATGTTGCATATTCAAATGTATAAAATTGTCTAGAAATGGTTTCCTTTTTACTGTAAAGTCTAGGTTTGTCTATCCAATGAGCTCCAATTGAGCTGCTTCCCAGACTCATACTGTAAGCGTACAGTATATTATAGTTGATACTGCAATATGAGAGTATACAACGGTTACCTTTTTTGCCAAAGTGACAGTAATTGCACTGATAAGTCAAATGAAAAACACTACAGTAATGTGGGAAAATGTTTAGGCTTACACTGGGGGATGTAATGATGAAATTGCTGTTTCGTCAAGTTGTTTGCTCTATGGTTTTATGTTTGATTGATTGATTGATTGATTGATTGATTGATTGATTGATTGATTGATTGATTGATTGATTGATTAATTGATTGATTGAAAATTGTATTAACAGATTGCAGAATGGGTACAATACAGTACCGCTCAATACACACAATTGTTAAGGGGATGCAGACCAGAGAAAGACTTTCGTCTTGTTCACATCAGGGTCCCCCATTTTCAATTCATAATGACATTTATGACATACACTATACAGCTATACAGATATATATCATGACATTTATAACATACATGACATACAGATATACAGTACTGTTACATTTATGACATACAAGATATACAAAAATACAGTACTGTTTAACAGAGATCCTAACAGAAACTATATACGAAACGTGTTTAGTCCCTTGTTTGTGCCGAATCTGGGTTGAACATGATTTGTGGAACTCCCTCTGGTGTTGTGGTTATGGAATTCACTGACCTTTAGGTAGTATTTCGACATGTACATGGGTATCTTAGTGGTGTAGTGTATCTTGTATACAAGGCCTATTGCAAGCTGCTGTACTCTGTCGTCTACTCTAAGCCACCCTAGGATGTTAAAATGGGCAGGGGTGAGCTGGGTTTTAGGAGTAAGGTCAAGCAGTAGTCTGGCCAGTTTCTTTTGTGATGTTTGTAATTTTGTTTTTAGTTCCTTTGAGGTGCTTTGATACCATGAGGTGCAAGCATAGTCATAGTACCCTTGAATGAGTGCTCCTGTTAGAGTCTTCAGGGTATTCTTGCTTACCAGAGAGGCAGGGCCGGACTGGGGAAATAATTCATACCGGGAGATATAGCGCGAAATATAGCCCCAATCAGGCCACTTTTTAAGCGGAGGGTCTGGGGGTCCCCCACCAGGATTTTTTTTTTACAAAGACTTAATTTCCTGCATTCTGGTGAATTTTAGTGCATGTGAATCACAAACTAATGAGCCAACAATTGCTTAGTACAATGTACTGTTATGGACCTCAAATAAAACTGTTGTGGCACTAGCAATGCTACTCTCTCCACCTTCAAAAAGAAAAAAGCAAGAGCACAACATATTTTTCTATTTACTATTATAATACAGTTAACCACTCTCTCCTGTAAGGGCCTTTCTTTTTCTTTGTTTTATCCCTCTCTCCTCCACCCTTTCTCTTTCTTCCACTGTCCATCTTGACATCAACGTTAATTGACTTTCGCTCTACTGTATCTCTCCCGAGTCCCTCACTACCTGGCTCATTGCCTGGCTGTTATTCTGCATCTGAGTGCCGTCTGCCATTCCATTCGCCGCCTCCGCTGTCAATCAGTTGTATCGCCTGGTCCCGCCTCCACCAATCACAAGCGGCAGCACGGCTCCATTGTGTGTGTGTGATCCGCGTGAGCGAGAGAGTCAGATAGTTCTCCAACTCTGTCGCAGACAGTGAAATCCTGGTTGTTCCCCACCCATTTAGGTTATCTAACTATCGCGCCGCGCCGCCGCCACAACTAAAAACAATGGCCTGGCAAAAAAAAAATAAAAGATTATAATAATATTTTTTTTTTTTATAATATTTTTTTTTTTAATCTGTGCAGGCCAGGCCACCGGGAAAACTCCCGGTGCTCCCGATGGCCAGTCCGGGCCTGCAGAGAGGAGATCCGGTACAAGAATATTGTTCGTTGGTTGACTTTTTTTATTACATTGGATGCCCTTTTGTCACAGGACATTTTTTTCTGTAGGTTGGAGCCCAGGTATGTAATTACATCTTTCCTTGTGATAATATTGTCACCCACTGTAACAGAGAAGCTGTTGGCCTTGCTGAGTTTGTTATTTGATCCAAAGAGAATGGACTCTGTTTTACCCAGGTGTCATTTATTTTAGACTACTGCTCTGTAGTATGGTCATCTGCATCCAATGGTGTACTCAGAAAGCTACAAATAGCTCAAAACAAGGCAGCTAGACTGGTCCTAGGCTGCTAACCTAGGTTGTGTGGTTGACATGCATGCACGTCTCTCATGGCTCAGTGTTAAGGTAAGATTATCTGCTAACTTAATTACATATTTTCATAGAGTTACTCAAACTCCTAAGTTCCTTTATAATTGCATTGTGTACAGTACTCACACACTTCCCACCAGAGGGGCAAGAGGTGGATTGATTACTTTACCTTTAAGTCTAATTTTATGAAAATGGCGGCATTTTATAGGGCGATAGTATCCTGGAACTGTCAAAGGAAAGTCTAGTTTTAAAAGAAATCTTAAACACTATTTACACTCACACACACAATACCATTTTAGTCTTCAGCACAGCTTGAATACATGCACACCCTGATAAATTGTTTTATTTTGTTCTAACTGGATTTTATCTCTTGTTTTTTCCTCTCCTGGTTTATATTTATTTTTATTCTATGATAGATGTTTTTTCTCTATTCTATGATTCATTTTATTTGTGATATATGCTTTTCTTATGTTCTATCGGTGTATGTTATGTATGTATGTTGTTGGACCCCAGGAAGACTAGCTGCCGCTTAGGCGTCAGCTAATGGGGATCCGTTTAAATAAACTAAATAAATCTGTGCAAGTAAAGTACAATAAAAGGTAACAAAGACAATATTTATTTGTTACTGTACAAATTTCTTTTTATAATATCATGACATTTTCCCCAACACAGTAGAGGTCACCTATTATTCTCACATTTCTTTTACCTACCTTTTCTCCTCTTTTTTCTGTGATTTTTTCTCCCATCCCAATTTCCTCTCGTGCCAATTCTCCCTCCCCTGTCCTGATCGTTGCTCGCATGTGCCCCCCACTGGCCAGCGTAGGGAGGGTAGAAGCCCATCACATGTCCCCTCCGATACATGTGGATGCAGCCAGTCACTTCTTTTTCACCTGCCAGCGCGGACTCTCATTGGCGAGGTGTAACGTGTGGGAGGCTCACACTGCCCCCGCGCCCCCGCCATCTCCTGTCTTTGCTGTACAGGCACCCTGACCGACCTGTAGGAGTCGCTGTTTACAACGACCAGATTACCACCCATCGACTTCCCTCCCGCTGACTCTGCCAATTTAGTCAGTATGACGGCTGGCCCAAGCCGGAGGCAACGTTGACAGCCGGATTCGAGACCGGTGTCTCTTGCGTTGGTGATGAGCGCAATGTCCGCTGCGCCACCCAGCCGCCCTCTCTAACACATTATTGAAGTGTTTTGCCAATTGAGTTTGAACAGGTGAGAAGTAAGTGGAATTACAGTAATTGGTCATTCAGTTGTGTTGTTTTGAAGGCCAGTGTTTTCCAGGTGAACAAAGTGTGCTAAATGATGCAATTTGTGTTTAGGGGTAATGTGATTTAGAATTTGTGCTTGAGTGAAAGCAATGGTATTGTGCTTAGGGTTTTGCGAACATGTGATTTAGAATTTGTATTTGAGTGAAAACAAATACATTGTGCTTAGTTTAGCAGAAATAGTCTTTGTTGTGCTTTGTGTATAACGTTTTGAAAAATGTAGCTATAGTTTCAGGAAACATGTTTAAACAATTGAGAAAAACTGTAATGTAACTGTAATGTAGTCAATAGTAAAACGAAAAATATAAATTTGTCGTATTCTCAGCACTACACAAATACATGCATTTTCACTAAAACCTTGCTAACATTTCCAGTTTAATTCTGTCAAATATCCATTAACTTCAATCCAACAAGTATTTCTACAAATTAAAATGTCTAATTTGCTTTAAGTGTTTTCTTATAGCATGTTATGTATCTGTAAAACATTTGTTTGCTTTGTGCCATGTGTGCACATGCATACGTTCATGAGCTCATCTGTATTTAAAGTGTTCACATGTTGCATGTTTTGCATATTTTGCCTGTGCCACTACAATAAATGAACACTTACCGTAATTATAAACAACATCAAGCATTTGTGCTGCTCATTCACAGACGTAGAAACATTTAATGAACCAATTAGACCCCCTACGTTTGGTGACTCCAGGTTGTCTTCTCTTTGTCTGTCCAGGACATCCCGGTATCCCCGTGCTGCCTATAGTCTGGTCTGGCGTTCTTAGAGACATATCTGTGTGTCAGTCTTCAGTGTCCTTGGAGGAAAAATGTGTGAGATAGAGAGACATTCCTCACAAATCCTCACTGCATGTCAAAAGAACCATGAGAGAGAACGATATATATATATATATATATATATATATATATATATGTATATATATATATATATATGTAACGGATGGTACCGCGAGGCACAGTCACGATGGACTTCAGATGTTGTGAAGTGACTGTGGCGAGTAGCGGTGCTATGGGTTAAAACAAACTCTCACCCTTAAAAGAGACATAGACACGTTGCAAAGCAGTGAATTCACCTCTTGTGATGTCGCCCGTGGTGCGGCAGACCCGGGTTCGAAACTCCCTCAGGGCATCGAAGTTCAACACAACGCAAAAAGGTGACGATATCAGCTCCGTTATATATAGAGAGAGAGAGAGGGGGGAGGAGGGGTTGTGACGAATGACACTATTTACATAGAGCCCAGGGCAGGGATCATTGAGTCAGAAACTCAGAACATGGTGTTCTATCATCCCGCATGCAGCAGGGATCATTGAGTCAGAACATGGTGTTCTATCTATCCCGCATGCTTCCCACGCTCTCCCATCTCTGCCACTCCAGGGAGCTCAGCACCGCGGCACACCTGCCAAAAAGAAGACTCCTCCAGCTCAAGACATTATAGTTCTCCAGTGCATCGTACCTCTTCTCCACTCATCAGGGATGGAGCCAGAGTCCCACGTGTCATCATGTAATAGATTATTCATGCCTGCGATTTACAGTATATCCCAGAGATCGAGATCATAATTCTAAACTGTTTGTGGATGTGCATGAGCACATATCTATGTTGAAAAAGAAAATAACTATTCCTTTCAACTCATGTATTGATTAGACTTACTGTACTGTATGGTGTGTAACTTTTTAAATGATTAAATCATTGCCATGGATACACACTGTACAGCATTGCGCAATGCAGCATTACTTGATAAGAGGTTCTATATTAAGACATTAGAGAGAGCTGGTCTAAAGGTACCATTGAGGTAAGAGGATAATGAATATTTGAAGCATGTTTAAGATGAAAGCCTTCAGGCTGCGCTGCGTCAGCCATACCGCTCAGCTGAACTTAAAGCACCAATCCAGATTTCTTTCTATTTTAACCATTATACAGTATGTGGGGTATCAGTATATTCACATACACTTTTTTGTTTTGTTGATGGACAATAAGCGTTTTTTGGTACTTTTGTAAAACTGTAAATCAAAACCGTATGTTTGACTCTGGATTTACAAATATAACCAATGTAAACAAACTACAATTACAAACGGCTGTTTACCTGTTGTCTAGTGTTGGTCCTCATATCAAGAGCTCAGTCAATCAACTACAGAATGAAAATGTGTTTCCATTCATATTATTTTATATTTGGTGCTGGGGGATACCCATTTTGTTTACACTTTGAATTACAGATTGGGCCTTTAAAAAAAAATCAAATGATTAATTATGAAATGGTTTCTTTAGCTGACCACGTGAACTGTGAAAGATGTGAAAAGGTAAAGAGGAAATTACACATTATATATTTTTCCTGTCACACAAGTTAATCGAACCTGACAGACTGTCAATTTAGTTTATGAACACAACTTAACAATTGCAATTAGGTTTGACGTGTGGTGGGAGAATGCAATCAGCGGGGTTAGGCAGCGGATCTATAGTACTGCATATGCTATTAATTAATGTATTCAGCTGTGTCCTGGGCCACACCACTCCTAAGGACACGGGCCAATGGCTAAGACTTCTGTAAGACCATGGATAACTATAGGGCACATGGGAGCTTATTTAGCTGTTTCTCTCTCTCCCCCCCTATCTCTCGCTCGCTCTCTCTTGCTCTCTCTCTCTTGTCCTCTCTCTAGTGCATGTGTATGTGATTACATTCAGTGCATAAATGCATTATGTAACACATCTTTCTGTTCTTTTGCCTGTTTGTGTTTTGTTTTGTTTTGTCTACAAGGTATTCCATATTTCCTCGTGTGTGTGTGTGTGTGTGTGTGTGTGTGTGTGTGTGTGTGTGTGTGTGTGTGTGTGTGTGTGTGTGTGTGTGTGTGTGTGTGTGTGTGTGCGTGCGTGCGTGCGTGCGTGCGCGTGAGTGTGTGTGTGTGTGTGTGTGTGTGTGTGTGTGTGTGTGTGTGTGTGTGTGTGTGTGTGTGTGTGTGTGTGTGTGTGTGTGTGCGCGCGTGCGTGTGCGTGTGTGTGTGTGTGTGAGATGACATGCCGTCAAAGCTGCCGTGTCAAATGAAAGTGATTCTCGGGAGAAGAGAGGCCTGGAGGAAGACTGGGAATAAACAGACTGATCTGTGACGCACTTGATCCACACATCTGAAAGAGGAGGGAGGAGAGTGAGAGAAGTGTGTGTGCGGGGGGGCAGAGGGGGATAGAGACGAGGAAGAGAGAGAAAGGAGGGAGGGAGAGACAGACAGAGAAAGAGAGAGATGAGAAAGAGAGAGAAAAGATAAAAAGAGAAATGGAGAGAGAGAGAGAGAGGGGAGAGATACAGAGATAGAAAGAGAGAGAGATAGAAAGAGAGAGGAGAGAGAGAGGAGATAGGAGAGAGAGAGAGACAGAGACAGAGAGAGAGACAGCTAAGATGAGCCCCTAAGGAATATTCAACTTTTAATGGAAGAACTAAACAGAAGGAAAAGATAACTTCACAAAGGCAACATGAATGTACATAGATCCAAAAGGACAAAGATCAACACTTAAATCCAAAGAGAAGAGGATCTATACCAGAGAAAACAAAGTAGCAAGGAGCCAACGGCCGACATCAGCTAAGGAGGCTAACTGCAAAATAGAATAGCCAGGTACTGACACCAGGTACACACCGTTAGCTACGTTAGCTAGCTGGCCCATTTGGCTCAATATAACATTAGCTACGTTAGCTAGCCGGCCCGCTTTGGCTCAATATAACATCAGCTACGACAGCTAGCCGGCCTGCTTGCTCAATATAACGTTAGCTACGTTAGCTAGCCGGCCCGCTTGGCTCATTATAAACGTTAGCTACGTTAGCTAGCCGGCCCGCTTGGCTCAATATAACATTAGCTACAACAGCTAGCCGGCCCTCTTGGCTCAATATAACGTTAGCTACGTTAGCTAGCCGGCCCGCTTGGCTCATTATAACGTAAGCTACGGCAGCTAGCCGGCCCGCTTGGCTCATTATAACGTTAGCTACGTTAGCTAGCCGGCCCGCTTGGCTCAATATAACGTTAGCTACGTTAGCTAGCCGGCCCGCCTGGCTCAATATAACATTAGCCACATTAGCTAGCCGGCCCACCTGGCTCAATATAACGTTAGCTACGTTAGCTAGCCGGCCCGCTTGGCTCAATATAACGTTAGAAATGACAGTTAACCAGCCCGCTTGCTCAACAGACCGTTAGCCACGTTAGCTTGCCGGCCCGCTAGCTCCCAGAACATTAGCAACAATAAATTAGCCAGCCAACTACTGACGCTGGCCCACAGAACGTTAGCTAACGACAGCTAGCCAGCCAGCTAAATCCTAAATAATATTTTGTACAAAAGGCTAATAACAACAGTCTCTGTCAGTTAGTTTGTGTGTTGCCATGGAAAAGGACCAAAACAGGCAGACCAGCACAGAGCTGAGCAGCAGAGAAGTAGAGAAAAAACACAAGGAGGAGACTCTGTTGGCCCATCCAGAGGAGCTGTATGCTGACTATACTGTCTATAATGAGAAGAAGGTGATGAATGACCTCATCTTCCACACAGAACATGTTAACTCCTGGAAACAGGTGATCTGTAACCACTATGACCATGTTGTGAAAGAAGGCATTGGACGAGGAGGACGGCACACTATATGCCATGATGAGACCCTGGACACTGATAACCCAGTTCTAACAATATCTTACTATGTTAAAGGGACTGTATTAGTACAGGGAAATGAAGCAAACCTCAACATATTTCAAGAGCTTTTCCCAAAAATAAAAACGGAAGTGGAGAGAGAAGAGCCCAATACCAATGCTGCGGACACACAGACAGAAGAGGACAAGGTGAACACAGACACAGAAACACCAGAGTCAAAACCAGCAACTAGCCCTTCTGACTGTGCCACTCCAACTCCCTCCAACGACACAGTGAATCCAGTGATGCCACTGCCAGTACAAAGAGCACCAGTCAGTCCATCCATCCACACTCCTTCAACACCCTCCAAACTAGTCCAGCAGCTGAGAAAAAGCGTATCTCTCCTGGAGCTGGACTTTACTGAATTTAAAGAGATGACTCTGGCCAGGCTGACTGAGCCCTGCACCATTCAGCAGCTGGGAGAGGAGCTCCATCATCTGAAGAAGAGCAGGGAGGAGACCACTTCAGAGCTGAGGGAGACCCAGAGGAGAGTCAGGGAGCTCACACAAACCATGCGGGAGCTAGAGCAAGAAAACTACACCCTACAGGCCCAGATGAAAGCCATGAAGGAAGATACAAACAGCCGGGAGGAGTTTCTACGCAGAGAGATAGAGGAAGTAAAGCTACAATGACAAGAAGAAAGAATACATACATTTCCCCCCGATCGTAAGCGGTCCTCTGCTCCAACACCCACCACCCCCCCCCCCCTACCGCCAAACCAGAATCTACCGCTCCCCCCCTGACCCAACTAACTCCTCCCAGCCTGACACCCACTGACATGCCTTCTGACTCAGACCCCCTTCCAGCAGCCCAACCTCCACCCGAGCCACGGCCCCAGTCCACCAGACCAGCCCAGCCCGAAGCCCAGGTAGTCCTCCTCATGGATTCCAATGGCAAATACCTGGACACAGCACGCCTCTTCCCGGGCCTCAAGGTGACAGCCAAGCGCTGTCAGAACACAGGCCACGCCATGGAGCTGCTCAGACAGGACACTCTAGGGAGCCCCCAGTACATGGTGGTGCACACAGGCACAAATGACCTCCACTATCTACAGAGTGGAACTGCTGAAGCAATGACCAGGGTGGCTGAGAAGGCCTCCAGGGAGTTCCCACATACCAGAGTAGTCATCTCCACCCTCCTCCCCAGGATGGACACCCCCCCACACATCATTCATGAAATCAACATGGAGACCTCAAGAAACTGTGCTGCCCTCAAAAATGTCCACCTGGCCCACCACACAAACATCGGCAGATGGGACCTTCATGATGGGCTACACCTAAACAACGCAGGAGTGAGGACATTTGCAAAAACATTAAAGGATGCTGCCCTCGGACGCAACCCCAACAGACCCAGTCACACACCGGCCTCTCCGAGAAAGCACAGGCCTACGAGATACCCACGAGGAGTCACCCCACAAACCCCTGCAGCACCCCATGCCCCACCTATACCCCACCTTTCCACCCCACCCAGTGAGAGGAGACATCCCTCCAGCCGACCCCTCAACCGCCCCCAGCAGCAGATTACCTATGCACCCGCACCACCCACACCCCACCCTTCCAACCTACCCAGTGAGAGGAGACATCCCCCCAGCCGACCCCCTCACCGTCCGCCGCAGGAGATGACCTATGCATCCGCCCTGACCAGGCCCCCCCCCCCACCCACATCAGAGCTGAATGAGATCAAACAAATGTTATACACGCTATGCAGTAAACATCTCACTACAAGCTAGCAGTCGATTTTAAATAAATAAAAAATAAAAGAAAGAAAAAGCAGGCCAATTGCCTGCTGTTGCCTTTGTTGTTGTTAAATTTGTTCTGTGATGTTTGTTCATTTATTAAATACCTTTATACCCTATAACCTTTATACCTTTTGAACACCTTTATATATATTTTTCATTGATTGAATACCCTTATACCTTATAACCTTTATACCCTTTGAACACCTTTATATATTTTTTTTGTACAAAAATGCAATCATTTGCTATCAGTTGTTGGAACATACAGGGTCTTTGCTCTTCAACATTCGGCCTGAAGAGTAGAGACTCTGATTTTTTACAGGCTATAACAAACAATGACCTCTTAATCCTAACTGAGACATGGTGCAGAGAAGATGTAGACACACACTGTCCTCCACACTATAGAGAGGTCATTTTGCCATCAAATAAAACAAAACATATTAGTCAGGGCAGAGACTCAGGGGGATTGATAATTTGGTACAAATCACAACTCCACCAGTCAATACAGATTATAAAAACCGGGAACAATCATATTTGGTTAAAACTAAATAAAGATGTAATCCCCTCTCAAAGAGACCTATTTATCTGTGGAATATACGTACCACCCACTGGGTCTCCATATTACTCAGATGACATCTTCTCCAACCTTGAGTCAGAAATATGTCTTTATCAAAGACATGGTCATGTGCTTGTTTGCGGTGACTTTAATGCCCGAGCGGGAACCCACCCTGATTTCACCAGTACACATGGTGACAAATTTATATCTGACCACACCATATGCAACCATGTAAACCCATCCCCTAGAAATAACCATGACACCTCCATAAACAAAAATGGGAAGGACTTATTACAGCTGTGTAGAGGACTGAGTCTCTACCTTGTCAATGGGCGTGTGAAAGGGGACTCACAAGGAAGGTACACTTACTGCTCATCCCTTGGCAGCAGCACAGTAGATTACATGATAACAGATCTGGATCCAGTATCTTTCAGTTCATTCACAGTCAAACCACTGACCCCACTCTCCAACCACAGTCAGATCACTGCATACATGAAAATAACTGAGTCTCTCAAAAATCCCCCTACACAGCCCAGTAAACTACACAACATCCCCAAATAATACAGATGGTCCCAGAACAGCATGCAGGACTACCAGAGAGCCATCGCCAGTGATGGGATACAATCACTGTTAGATACGTTCCTAGCCACGCCATACTCTAACAGTGTTGAAGGAGTCAACCTAGCTGTAGAACACATAAATTATATATTTGAAAGAACTGCAATAAAGTCCAAATTAAAATTATCAGGTAACAAACAGAGAAAAACTAAAAAGGACCACTGGTTTGACAAAGAATGTAAAGTTCTTAGAACACAGTTAAGAAGAATATCAAACCAGAAACACATAAACCCACACAATGACACCTTACGCCTCCAATACTGTGAATCACTGAAACACTACAAAAAGACCATCAGAATTAAAAGGAACAATCACGTAAATAAACAATTATGCAAAATAGAGGACTCTCTAAGCTCTAACTCCTTCTGGGACCACTGGAACCACTGGAACTCGTTGAATAAAGATAAGCCGGAAGAAATGGCTATTCAAGATGGGGATGTTTGGACAAACCACTTCACATCACTCTTTACAACTGTACCCCTGAATACAAAAACGGAAACCAGCCAGATATGTGAAAAATTACAAAAATGGGAAGATATATATATAAAGGATAATCAAAACCCTCTAGACTTCCCAATCACAGAACAAGAGCTGAAATCAAAACTCCAGTGCCTTAAAGCTAGAAAGGCCTGTGGTACAGATGGCATATTAAATGAAATGATTAAACACAGCTCTGAAAAATTCTAATTGGCTATTTTAAAATTATTCAATTTTACACAAAATTTAGGCTATTTTCCTGATTTCTGGAATGAAGGACTCATAACCCCAATATGCAAGAGTGGAGATAAACATGACCCAAAAAACTATAGGGGTATCTGTGTGACGAGTAATTTGGGCAAACTTCTATGTAGTATCATCAACACCAGACTCATAGAATTCCTTACGGAACACAGTGTTCTAAGTAAAAGCCAAATCGGATTCTTACCAAATTATCGTACCTCTGACCATATATACACTCTTAAAACCCTAATTGACATTCACGTAAAACAGAACAAAAACAAAATATATTCCTGCTTTGTCGATTTTGAAAAAGCTTTTGATTCAATTTGGCACAAAGGTCTTTTCTTCAAAATTCTAGAAAGTGGTGTTGGAGGAAATACATATGACTCCATGTACACAAAAAACAGATGTGCTGTTAGAATTGGCAATAAAAGAACACATTTCTTCACCCAGGGTCGCGGAGTCCGCCAGGGGTGCAATTTAAGCCCAACATTGTTTAATATATATATATAAATGAATTAGCAAAGTTATTAGAACTTTCTACTGCACCCGGTCTGACTCTGCACGATACCAATGTAAAATTACTGATGTATGCAGATGATCTGGTTCTGCTGTCAACCACTAAAGAGGGTCTACAACAGAACCTAGACATCCTCCACCAGTTCTGCCAGACATGGTATCTGAACGTAAACATGAAGAAGACTAAAGTCATGATCTTTCAAAGGAGACACAAGTCTCAGACTTCACATAATACATTTAAATTACGCACACACATATTAGAAAACACAAAAAGCTACCCATATCTGGGATTGAAAATAAAT
>NC_140166.1:179920059-179955059 GCF_963971535.1 Notolepis coatsorum | reverse complement strand
AGTTCTAAATTC
Source organism: Notolepis coatsorum (assembly GCF_963971535.1). NCBI lineage: Eukaryota > Metazoa > Chordata > Actinopteri > Aulopiformes > Paralepididae > Notolepis > Notolepis coatsorum. The sequence continues at coordinate 179,955,047 of NC_140166.1, read as the reverse complement.
CGTGCTTACGTGTGGAAGTAGGTCAAGGTCAAAGTCCACGTTGATGAATGAGGGCCCTGTGGACTGGTTTCACTGGGGAGGGAGGGGGGATCAAAGAGGGGTGAGTGTGGGTAGCCCTGCCTGAAGCCTACAGTAGTAAGCCGATGTTGAGGAATCCAATTTGGAATGGTTGCCCCAACCCTTGGTGAGAGCCACGGGGCTACAGCCCCCACCCCTGTTTATTCTTAAAAGAACACGCCAACATTTGGGGAAATCGTCTTCTCCAGAGAGAGACAAGAAGATAGATACCAGTTTCCTTTCTGTGCGTTCAGTAGAAAGCTATCTGGCTGCATGTTAGCCTAGCTTAGCACAATGAATGGAAGCGGACATGACCGGTTAGCCCTGGGGAGAGGTGTTAGTTGGACAATCTCGTTGTACTGTATTGTGCAATGACAATAAAGCTTTCTACTTTTACAATGCCTAGGCTAACCGGTCATGTCCACTTCCATTTATTATGCTAAGCTAGGCTAACATGCAGTTAGATAGCTTTCTACTGAATGCACAGAGAGGAAACTGGTATCTATCTTCTTGTCTGTCTCTGGAGAAGACGGTAAGCTCATTTCCCAAAATGTTGGCGTGTTCCTTTAAGCTCAGTGTCCCCTTCTCTCCCGCAGTGTTCTCCCAGCTGGCCACATGAGAGCACTCCTCTCAGCCCAAGCTCATTAACCTACATGTACCTTGTGTTTTCACTATTAAACCTATATTGATCATGAAGATCTGTCCACGACATAATTGAGTCGAATATATTGGCTGACTGGAGAATGATTGGAACCGATCATGTCTCCGGAGACAACGTCATTGCCCCTGTCATTCAAACTGGCGTCAGGCCCTCAGTTTTGGTCCAATCGACGGCATTCGGACGGAAGGGGCTGTAGTAGGGATGTCCGATATTATCGGCCTACCGATATTATCGGCCGATATCGGCATTAAAATGGGATATCGGAAAATATCTGTATCGGTTTTCAAATTTTTTTTTTTTTTTTTTTTTACATTTCTATAACCTTTATTTACCCAGGCAAGCAAGTAAGAAAAAAAATCTGATTTTATTTATTGTCAAAAGTATGCATAATGTTGTATTAATTCCACAACAAGAGATATGTAATGTTAATTACCTGAAATTATAAAATTTTTTGGGGGGGAAACCCTGCATATATCGGTATCGGTTGATATCGGTATCGGAAATTAAGAGTTGGACAATATCGGTATATCGGTATCGGTAAAAAAGCCAATATCGAGGGCATCCTACTCTCATTTGTGCCGAGCGAATGAGGAAGCAGGGAATATTCTGTTCAGAGGCAGCCTAGGCAGCCTGTGCGCTGGGTTAGGCTGGTAAAGCTATGCCTCCTAAAGTGTGCAAACGGAAGTACAGGAAGTACCGGCTACAGGCTTTCCGGTTTCGACAAAACAATTATAGAAACGTGTGAAGTGCACAATATTTCCTTGTTTAAGCCACTGCAACGGCTATTCGGAGGCAGCTTCCAGGGGAAGTACATACACCGGAAATTCGGGATCATCCCTATGTTCCCCGGGACCTATGTTCCCCGGGTTCTATGTTCCCCGCTTTGATTGATTAATAGATTGAACATTTTATAAATGTTTATTATTTTATTAATTATTAATGTCCGCCTTGTTTCGAACGGTTAAGCTTAGGCCCTCTTTCAAACTGGTTAAGGTTAGAGTTTGGAATCAGGGCTGGTGGTCTAAAATGTTCAATCAATCAATCAAAGCGGGGAACATAGAACCCGGGGAACATAGGACCCGGGGAACATAGACATGCTCCCGGAAATTCTACCCCATAGACACTTTTGGCCGTAGTGCTTTACCAGTCTTTATCTCACGGAGGAGATAAAACTGGGAACGAGGTTAGCGCTGGGTAAGACTCACTCGCTCTGACTCGCTTTGAGTCGCTCTGCATGTTGAAGCGACCATTTGTAAGTACAGATTATGTAGGAACAGCATCGTTTTTGGACATAGTGTAATGTTCTGGGGTTTTGTGTGTCACTGTTACCTGGGGGTGTGTTTCCCCCCGGGAGAGATAGGAGGTGGCACCGGAAGTTAGAGTGTTGTCGTAAAATACATGTGAAAGCAGGTAGCTGTGTGTGATGACGAGCGAGGTATTCACCTGTATGTAACCAACATCAATGGAATAACAACCCCAAACAAGCATAAACCCCTCCTCAATAAGAGTATGACAGAACGCTACATTTGGTTTCAGAAGTGGGATTAGTGAACTTGGACTTACGCGCACTTTGTACCGTGGGGAGCTCCGCTGTTGCTGGCTAGCTACGTCACGTTAGCTTAGCAATGACGGAAAAAGAAGAGCCACGCCGCGAGATTAAACAGGAGAGGGAGGATGAAGGTCTGTCAAGTGGACTTCCAGACATGGAAAGATGGCAGGTCGTTGCCGAAGTCGGGGGTTGGCAATCTCGAAGGACGGGAGAGTGACGGTCACGCGACGGTGGCGCCGGTACCCCACCCGGCGGCGTCCGGTAGGGATGACATGCAGAGCGTGGCACAATGTGGAGGTGCACATGGCGGTTGGAGAGCAGACCAGGCGCTGAAATATTCTGGTAAAGGCAGTTTGGAGGTGTTTTTTATGCAATTTGAGCTGGCAGCCGAACTGAATGGCTGGCCTATGGACAATAAAAAAAGGCTGCCCGTCTCGTTTTGTCCCTCACAGATGATGCCCTGGCATGCTTGAGTGCGCTGGGCCCGGAAGAGCTGAGAGACTACGGAGCTGTGGTGGGGGCGCTACAGAGGCGTTTCGGTCAATGTGACAATAAAAGCATCGTGGTCACAGAGCTATGCAACCGGCACAGACGGCCCAGTGAGTCCCTTCGGGCACTGGCAACTGACATTGAGACACTCACGAGACGGGCATACGGCCACATGCCCCCCACGGTGTTGAGTGAGTACGCCAGAGATCAGTTTGTCCGTGCCATCAAGCCGCGAGACCTGCGTGAGCGGGTTCAGCTGAGGCACCCGAGCACGCTGCAGGGGGCCTTGGAGCTGGTGCTGGAGAGAGAAGACCTGAGGGGTGAGACCACACAGGAGGGGCGTGTGGCCAACCCGGCCATCGCCTCAGGGACTGCCGCAATCGCCAGGAGAGGCAGGGAAACGGCAGGGGGTCCGTGTAGACGGGGCGGAGCGGATCCCTGGCGCCATGTCCCATGCTGCTCTGCCTCTAGTGGAGGGAACCAATCAGCACAGCCGGGGGGTGGGGCTCTACTCCCCCCAGAAGCAGACGTTGACACTGAGTCAGTCATGTAGTGGGCTGGACGCATGCAGGCAATTTTTGCTATGTCCCCGTCACCCTGGCTGGGGCGCCGTGTTCGGCCCTGGTGGACACGGGTTCGACTGCAACAATGGTGAGGCCCGACGTGGTCCCGGTGGGGACACAGCTGGAGCAGACGTCGGTGCAGCTGAGGACAGTGACGGGTGAGCTAGCCCCCATGTTGGGGACGGGAAAGGTGGGTGGCAGAACAGTTCCGGGTGTGGGTGGCAGAGGTGCAGGACCCCTGCATATTGGGGCTAGACTTCTTGAAGTTTGCCCGATGCCTGCTGGACCTGGGGGAGAACACATTGAGTTTCCCTGGGGGCCCCACTGTTAAGATGATATTCCCCCCACTTCCCCCGAGGTCAGCGCCACTGGCGGTGAGGGCAGCAGAGACACAGTTTCACTCTGCAAGCCCCCTGGACAGTCACGGTAGCTCCCGCTCCCGGAATACCCGACTGAAGTATTCCCCTGCCTATTCGACGGCTGAACGCTCACCCCCCATGCCCCTTGCCCCTGACGGGCAGCTCCCCTCACCTGCTGGCAGTACGCCCCTGTCCCCATCAGCAGCCCCATTTACACCCGGGGCCCCCCTCCCCCTGGTGCAGCCTAACATGGAGGAAGAGGCTGACAGGCTAGCGGTTGTGAGGGGCATATGGGATCGCAACGGTGGCCACTTGGAGCCTGAACAGCGAGAGGAGCTGTGGCAGTTGCTAAATGAGTTCAAGGACATTTTTGCACAGACAGATGCTGAAATTGGCTGCATGCACTTGGTGCATCACCAAATAGACACTGGGGACGCCCGGCCTATCACATCACCAGCCCGCCGCCTTCCCATGGCGTACAGAGAAGCTGCAGAGTGCGCCATTGATGAGATGCAGCGTGCCGGCATCATAGAGCCCTCTGCCAATCCCTGGGCTTCGGGAGTGGTGATGGTAAAGAAGAAGACCACCTCCAAAATGAGATTCTGCGTCGACTACAGACCACTGAACAAGGTGACAAAGAAAGACCCGATGCCCCATGTCGATGAGACGCTGGACACAGTGGGTGGTTCGTCCTGGTTCTCCTCACTAGACTTACGTGCTGGCTACTGGCAGGTGCCCCTCGACCCAGAGTCTAAACCTAAGACAGCCTTCTGCACACCGAGGGGGCTGTGGCAATTCCGTGTCCTCAGCTTCGGACTGTGTAACGCCCCAGCCACGTTTGAAAGGCTAATGGAGAGCGTGTTCGCTGGCATTCCCTCGGAGGAGTGCGTTGTGTACCTGGACGACATAATGGCCCACGGCAGCTCCTTCCAGGCAGGCCTTCAGACGCTGAGACGGGTCCTGGGGAGGATAGCCGAGGCAGGACTGAAACTTCACCCCGACAAGTGCCACTTCATGAGGAGAGAAGTGGAGTTCTTGGGACACAAACTGATGGGAGAGGGCATCAGCACGCAGGAGGGGAAGATAAGGGCGGTCAAAGAGTGGCCCACCCCCGCAGACCAAGAGCAGCTTGAGAGCTTTGTGGGGCTCGCCTCATACTACAGGAGGTTTGTGAGGGGGTCTCCTGCATCGCTGAGCCCCTATTTCGACTGAAGGAGAAAGGCGCTGACTTTACCTGGATGCCTGAGTGTCAGCAGGTGTTTGACCTCCTAAAAAAAGGACTAACAGAAGCACCTGTGCTCCGACCCCCAGACCCCTCCCTGCCATTTGTCCTGGACACGGATGCCAGCAACGTGGGCATGGGGGCCGTGCTGTCTCAGGTGGGGCCGGCAGGAGAAAGAGCGGTGGCTTACTTCAGCCACACATTCAACAAAGCGGAGCGGAACTACTGCGTCACCCGCCGGGAGCTTCTGGCTGTCGTTGAGGCAGTTAAACACTTCAGGTACTACCTCTGTGGCCTGCCGTTTACCATCAGAACTGACCACTCAGCTCTCCAGTGGCTGACGTCCTTTCGAGAGCCGGAGGGGCAAGTGTGCCGCTGGCTGGAGAGGCTGGCAGACTTCAACTTCACCGTTGAGCACAGGGCTGGCGTCCGCCACACCAACGCTGACGCCCTGTGCTCCGGAGGGGTGTCGATACTGTGAGAAGAGGGAGGCAAGAGAGAGAGAGCTCCGGGAGGAGGTAACAATATGCCCCGAGCATGAGGGCGGTGGGCCGGTCTGCAGGGAGCTGCAGGTGATCGGAGAAGCGGAGTGGCAAACGCAGCAAGAGCAGGACCCTGATTTAAAACCTGTTTTGCAATGGGTAGAGTCAAGGAATTTTGAGTCACATGTCTTTGCCACCATGTGCGAGCAGCTAGGCACAAAGAAGACCCGAACCACTGCTCTGCACCCACAAAGTGACGGGTTAGTGGCACTGTTACCTGGGGGTGTGTTTCCCCCCGGGAGATATAGGAGGTGGCACCGGAAGTTAGACTGTTGTCGTAAAATACACGTGAAAGCAGGTAGCTGTGTGTGATGACGAGCGAGGTATTCATCTGTATGTAACCAACATCAATGGAATTAAACAACCCCAAAGAAGCATAAACCCCTCCTCATTCTTCCTAACAATAAGAGTATGACTACAATATTATAGGATTCGTTCAGTTTCCAACTGTTTATAGTGTTTGTGAAATGTTTTTTGCTGTATTTTTGGTGAATATTTTCGCTCCAGCAAACGATATAATGCTTCGTGGCACCTCATGTAAACTAACCCCGAAAAGAGCAGCGTTTTTCAAGGCATCATTCCTGTCGCGCTTTCTCCAATTGCTGGAGTGTACGTTTGTTTTTCAAATTATATTCACAGTTTATTAGTGTGTTGACTACTGATGACATCCGAAGTCTAATGTTTTAATTTGATGAACTATGGCTGCAGATGGAAGGAGATGGGATATTCAGCGCATCTCGAGTACCAGACTGCAGCAGAGCTGCTGATGCCCCACCCCTCACGTGAGCAGACAGACCCCCAAGGAGGAGACGTTCAAGCCCGCAAGGATAGAGAGAGCAGTGTTACCTCTAGAAAGAGAGGTAAATTTGATTAAAATTTTGTTTGCATTTGTTTGTTTGAAGTTCAATTTCAACTCTAAAAGATTTCTGTACATATGAATAATAATCACAATAATAATCATGATAATCATACACATTTTTATATCATTTGAAAGCCCTAGTTGTGATCTTCAATATGGTACCAAATATGAGGTACTTTGAAATGCCCAGTATCTAATATGTAATAGCAAACCCATGAAGTGCAGGTGCAGGAAGGGCCAGATTTGGAACAATAGGCCCCAGAGGGTCCTCTTAAGCCCGGAGCCCTATTTTCAGAAAATCCGCCTAAAATACATACCTAAGTAAATGGAAGATTGCTCCACTTCTACAAGGTCCATTTGCATGTTCTTGGTATCTAGGGACATCTATGGACCTCAGTGAATGTGTCTATTAACCTAGCTTAGCGTCAGTCACTGGAAGTAGGTTCCTCCATTAGCCTAGTTCCCAACGTCTTCCTACTCCTACTGCATGCACAGAGAAGAAAAAAGGTAAGTATCTTCTTGTCTAACTCCAGGGTAGATGGCAAATAAGCTAATTTCGCAAAATGTTGGAGTTTTCCTTTATATTGTGATGAAACAAAGGAGAATATGAATTATGATTTTTCTTTGCATCTTTGACAGTGAATAACATCATGCTAAAAATGACCAGACATAAGAAACTGCCACTGAGCTCGTTCAGTACCTTCTTGAGATCATGTGTACAAAAAATCTAAGGAAATTAATAAAGGGAAGATGATTAAACAGAAGGTTTTGTAGATACAGTACTGAATTCTGCCATCTGGACCCATGCAATTTGAAATATTATTATAGAATATAGAATATGAGGCCTATAAATGACCTTTTTATAGCCAACTTGCACACTATGGATCGGGCCAAATCTACTCTTTCCAATGGCAGAGTTCAATTTGGATTTAGTATCACCAGGCGTGCAGGAAGAACAGAGAATGAAATCGACTGTATGTACAGTCGGTTTTTTATTCTTGCGACAGCGCTGCCATTTTTAAACTGATTTCAAATCGGATGGTTGCTAAATGTTCACAATAGGGGAGACAAACTAATAGGGGAGACCAATATATGCCAATAACGTTCAGTTTTGTGGTATATAATCCAGAGTAATAAGAAAAAAATAATCATACACAAGTAATTAGCTTGAAGGCAGCTAGAAGCCGTTGGGTAGTGTAGTTCTTTGAAATTCCAACGTTCTTTGAGAGCTGTGGATGTCCTCTTCTCAAAATGACTACAATCGTCATCATTCAGCGACGGCCGCTAATTCAAAATGGCGGATCTCCGTGATGAATACATACACATTTCAAAAACTAAAATCTCACTAATAACACTTTAACCTATTGGTAATAGGGATGCTCGATATTGGCTTTTTTACCGATACCGATATACCGATATTGTCCAACTCTTAATTTCCGATACCGATATAAACCGATATCAACCGATACCGATATATGCAGGGTTTCTCCCCCCCCCCCAAAAAAATTGAATAATTTCAGGTAATTAACATTACATATCTCTTGTTGTAGAATTAACACAACATTATGCATACTTTTGACAATAAATAAAATCAGAATTTGTTCTTACTTGCTTGCCTGGGTAAATAAAGGTTATAGAAATGTAAAAAAAAAATCTAAAAAAAGAAAAAAGAAAAAATTAACATAATAACGCACCATATACCACTAGGACAAGTACACCATAAAGATGACAAGTACACTATGTCCCTATGCTATACTTGCTGTTACTAACTATACTATGCAATAATCACAACAAGTTATTTTCTTAAAGTGTCCTTTTCCCCTTTCTTTAAAGTGTGCTTTTTTTGTCTGTTTAAAGTGACCGAACCACGAGGACAAGTACACCATAAAGATGATACCGAACCACGAGGACAAGTACACCATAAAGATGATACTGCACCATGAGGACAAGTACACCATAAAGATGATACTGTACCACGAGGACAAGTACACCATAAAGATGATACAGCACCATGAGGACAAGTACACCATAAAGATGATACCGAACCACGAGGACAAGTACACCATAAAGATGATACTGCACCACGAGGACAAGTACACCATAAAGATGATACAGCACCATGAGGACAAGTACACCATAAAGATGATACCGAACCACGAGGACAAGTACACCATAAAGATGATACTGCACCATGAGGACAAGTACACCATAAAGATGATACTGTACCACGAGGACAAGTACACCATAAAGATGATACTGCACCATGAGGACAAGTACACCATAAAGATGATACTGCACCATGAGGACAAGTACACCATAAAGATGATACTGCACCACGAGGACAAGTACACCATAAAGATGATACTGCACCATGAGGACAAGTACACCATAAAGATGATATTGCACCACGAGGACAAGTACACCATAAAGATGATACTGTACCACGAGGACAAGTACACCATAAAGATGATACTGCACCATGAGGACAAGTACACCATAAAGATGATACTGCACCACGAGGACAAGTACACCATAAAGATGATACTGCACCATGAGGACAAGTACACCATAAAGATGATACTGCACCATGAGGACAAGTACACCATAAAGATGATACAGCACCATGAGGACAAGTACACCATAAAGATGATACTGTACCACGAGGACAAGTACACCATAAAGATGATACTGCACCACGAGGACAAGTACACCATAAAGATGATATTGCACCACGAGGACAAGTACACCATAAAGATGATACTGTACCACGAGGACAAGTACACCATAAAGATGATACTGCACCATGAGGACAAGTACACCATAAAGATGATACTGCACCACGAGGACAAGTACACCATAAAGATGATACAGCACCATGAGGACAAGTACACCATAAAGATGATACAGCACCATGAGGACAAGTACACCATAAAGATGATACTGTACCATATACCACGAGGACAAGTACACCATAAAGATGATACTGTACCATATACCACGAGGACAAGTACACCATAAAGATGATACTGCACCATGAGGACAAGTACACCATAAAGATGATACTGCACCTTGAGGACAAGTACACCATAAAGATGATACAGCACCATGAGGACAAGTACACCATAAAGATGATACTGCACCATGAGGACAAGTACACCATAAAGATGATACTGCACCATGAGGACAAGTACACCATAAAGATGATACTGCACCACGAGGACAAGTACACCATAAAGATGATACTGCACCACGAGAACAAGTACACCATAAAGATGATACAGCACCATGAGGACAAGTACACCATAAAGATGATACTGTAACTGAACCATGAGGACAAGTACACCATAAAGATGATACTGTAACTGAACCATGAGGACAAGTACACCATAAAGATGATACTGCACCATGAGGACAAGTACACCATAAAGATGATACTGTACCACGAGGACAAGTACACCATAAAGATTATACTGCACCACGAGGACAAGTACACCATAAAGATGATACTGTACCACAAGGACAAGTACACCATAAAGATGATACTGCACCACGAGGACAAGTACACCATAAAGATGATACTGTACCACGAGGACAAGTACACCATAAAGATGATACAGCACCATGAGGACAAGTACACCATAAAGATGATACTGAACCACGAGGACAAGTACACCATAAAGATGATACAGCATGAGGACAAGTACACCATAAAGATGATACTGAACCACGAGGGCAAGTACACCATAAAGATGATACTGTACCATGAGGACAAGTACACCATAAAGATGATACTGCACCACGAGGACAAGTACACCATAAAGATGATACTGTACCATGAGGACAAGTACACCATAAAGATGATACTGTACCATGAGGACAAGTACACCATAAAGATGATACTGTACCATGAGGACAAGTACACCATAAAGATGATACTGCACCATGAGGACAAGTACACCATAAAGATGATACTGAACCATGAGGACAAGTACACCATAAAGATTATACTGTACCATATACCACGAGGACAAGTACACCATAAAGATGATACTGTACCATATACCACGAGGACAAATACACCATAAAGATGATACTGTACCATATACCACGAGGACAAGTACACCATAAAGATGATACTGAACCATGAGGACAAGTACACCATAAAGATGATACTGAATCTTGAGGACAAGTACACCATAAAGATGATACTGTACCATATACCACGAGGACAAGTACACCATAAAGATGATACTGCACCACGAGGACAAGTACACCATAAAGATGATACTGAACCTTGAGGACAAGTACACCATAAAGATGATACTGTACCATATACCACGAGGACAAGTACACCATAAAGATGATACTGCACCACGAGGACAAGTACACCATAAAGATGATACTGCACCACGAGAACAAGTACACCATAAAGATGATACTGCACCACGAGGACAAGTACACCATAAAGATGATACTGCACCATGAGGACAAGTACACCATAAAGATGATACTGCACCACCCGGTACAACATGTTATAGCAACATTAGTTTACATATATTTCTCGGACAGAACAGAACCGCCACACATGCTTCAGTTAATCTTCCAACATGATTGTTATATGGAATTGATTAGTTTGATTCATTACTTTGTAATGTGTACATGTGTACAAATGTATATTTCCTGTGTTTTTTTGTATATGTAGCATATGTAATATGTGTGTATATCTACATCTTACTTTAATTCATCTGCCAACGGTTAGGGGATGAGAATGATCTGTCTAGCTCTATAACCTGTATAATGCTCCAGACCTCGTGTCTGTTTATTATTATTATAAGTGATCCCTGTCAAATAAAGTTTAATTTAATTGACAAAAAGACAGTAAAGCACGAAGCTGGAATCTAATTCCCAGGGGTTATGAGACTCTAATGAACATGTCCAGCATCTTAACACCACTTCACTCTCAAACTCAAACAGTCCACACTTCCAATTGCCTCAGCTTCATTAAGAGTGCTGAGCCATGCCTACACGGAGTTTGTTTGTGTGTGTATGTGTGTGCATGTGTGTGTGTGTCTCTCTCTCTCACACACACACACACACACACACACACACACACACACACACACACACACACACACACACACACACACACACACACACACACACACACACACACACACACACACACACACACACACACACACACACACACACACACACACACACACACACCACACACCACACACCATACACTCTTCTCTCAGAGATGACTCAGGATTATGGGTTTGTAGTAATTAGTTCTCTGCCTTGGCTGTGGCTAGAGTACATTGTTAATTACAACGCTCATGACGACCGCTCCAACTCACAGGGCCGTCACCAGAGTTTGAACTTCAAGTGGGGCTCATCTCCTTCTAGGGTGGTCTGGGGGAATGCACTCAATAAGAATGAGATTTCTACTTTATTTGTATTTATTTTTTTATTTTAAACAGCTTCTAAATGCTCACCTCCCATGCATTTTGACAGGGTAATGGAGACTCCAATGACTAAGATAATTCAAAACAAAAGCTCATAAGGCATTAACCATTTATACCCTAAGTCCTTTTCAAGGTGGTTCAAAGGTCAAGGTCAAAGTCAAAGTCAGCAGTAGGTGCCACATACATACACCATTGGAAAGCTGGGACCCTGAGGAGTCATTTGAGAGGCAGCTCAACACTATATCAATATGCTATGTCTACTGCAATAAATGTGTTTTGAATCTCACCTATTCAAATGATTACAATTCTGATTGAGGCTTGGGACACTATACCTATGCCTAATGACATTGGCATGCTCGATTATGTCAGTTGTTGCAGCAGTCTTTTGGTTGCTACTGTGGGCGATAAAGACATGCATGGTAGGCAGGGACTACAGATGAAAACTAGCTAATTCTGGCACATTTACATTGATGTGGAAACTGAAGATGTTGATTAATGTGCACTGTCCCTGGGTAAAAAATAAGTAAATAACTTAACTTGTCTTCTCATAAGGACATGTCTTTGTCCCCTACTTGTTGTAAAACCTCCCCTTTATGATGTCCCCCCCCCCCCCCCCCCCCCCTCTCTCCTGGGTATAAAGGACGGCTCCTCACTGGGGGTCGTCCTCTTCCTTCTTGGTGATAAAGCTGATCACTGGGACAGGGGGCCATCCAAGCCATATTCTCTGACTTTCTAATTGATACTTTCATTCTGAGTTAATAAATTGTATTAACCGGATTCATCGACTGAGTACGTTATGTTTCTCACATTGTTACACATATTTGGTGCAAAATTTAACCATTTTTGGTCATTCAACATTTGATATACATGGTCAGAAATCCCTCCAAAATGTCCCAATATCCCACCAAGTCCTTGAACAACTTAATAAAAAACGTTGACATCTTGGATGGTGAGCACTTCTGTGCTCTTTTCTGAAAATGGCTCAGAACCCCCCCCCCCCCTGTTTTCAATAAGCCTCGGAAAGCCATACACCCTCTGAATGTCCTAGATCTCCAGCTTGTTGTCATAAAGTTTCACGAGGTTGTAATTATCCTAGAGGTCACAATAGGTCATTTTATACAGTGAGGTCAAGTTTACAATGAAATTGCCTCTATGGTGACTAACGTAAGGTTATGTATATAACCAAGTTCTATGAATTATGGTGACGCTCAGCTTCATTCTGCACGCACTTCACTTCGTGCACGAGCACTGAATAAAAAATTCCACAATGTACCTTTACATCCCAACATTCGTCTGGCCACACCCCTATCTGCTTACCTTCATAAGCAGCTGTGTGGTCACCTACTCGCCTCCTTCCCAAACTTTCACCACAAGGCGAGATCAAGGGCCGCAGCGGCGTCCTGATGCTGAGCGTCACCATAATTCATAGAACTTGGTTATATACATAACCTTACGTTCTATTTCATTATGGCTGCCGCTCAGCATCATTCTGCACAAGAGGAGCTGAGCGGGAGCCAAAGCTCGACAAATGTACCCCGCTGAGGCCCCCCACAACCATCAGACCGGGGAGGACCGAGCCCCCCCGACCCTCCCTAATGGAGGATACCCTCCCTATTGGAAGACGGGAGGGAGACGGATCCGACCGTGCGAAGAGGAACTCAAGCAACTCAACGCACAGGGTGAGCAGACCGTGGCTTGACCCCACGACTACGCACACGCACAACCCGCATGCCACCAGGGAACGAACGGAAGGAACAACCCTCGTTACTGCCCCCAGAATCACGGGGTCAAGAGCAAACTCAACCCCGTGGCAAGGCCGTAGCAGCGGAGCGCGAAGGAAGACCCAGACCCACTGAAGGGACTGGATCCCCTGGAAGAAGGGGGCCCGGAGAGGTCAATGACGCCAGGCATCAAGACCCCACCAGGCGGTCACTTATTGACACCGCCCCCCACATCGCCAGTGTATTATGACAGGGCCCCTCCAAGAGCGGGCCCTTTCCCCCCATTAGTACACCGCCTGGCACACTGACCCTGCAACACAGGCAGTCAGTATGGCCGTAAAGCATTCAAAAGGTTAACCAACGGAAGCAGGCAGCGCACCGGGGAAACCAGGCAACAGGCTGTAGACCCGAGCCTGGAGCACTGCGGACGAGACAGGCGCCAAAGGGGTCAACTGAAAACAGCCTCCCCGGTGGAAGGGGCGTATGCTGGCGTTGTTGAGCACCATGACAAAGCCTCCATCAAAACCCTCGAGGCAGAGAAGGCTGACACGATTGGCAGACGTCATGAACGTGCAGGGGCACACTCAACCGGGTAACCCGGGAGTTGACTCTGCTCCAACACACCAGGGAATCAACCACCCTCTTGGTACACAGACGGTGGTTGTTCCTATAACCCCTCAAGAAAAAACTCCAAAACACACCTGCGGGTATACACCAGCTATACCGCAGTACAAGTGTTTCAGTTTTCAAAAAAGGGTTATTCCAGGCCTACGGGTCGACGAAACATTACTTCGGACCGGGCCCGGCGGCTCGGGAAGCACACAGGGTTACCAGAGGAGGTCCAAAAGACCACCCCAACAGCCCCCTCTTCGCCACGCGTGAGAGAGGAGCGAAAATAATGGAGAACCAGCCCTAAGCTCACTGCACTTGGTATTCCCAGGCGGTCTCCCATCCAAGTACCGAACCTGCTTAGCTTCCGAGATCGGACGAGATCGAGCGTGTTCAGGTTGGTATGGCCGTAAGCAGGCCATACGATAGTGCAGAGTACAACATGTACCCAACAAATGGTCTCCATAACGCCTAACCCTGTGACACCCGGGCCGACCCGGCATTTTTCCCCCCGAAAAAAGCACAAGTCCCTCAGGGTACCAGAACAGCAGATCTGCATCCCCGGCGGACAACGGGTTAACTGACCTGGACCAGCGCGACCAGAACCAGTCCTGTGCCCTAACCACGCAGACATGCCCACTCCAGAAGAGGGGGTAGGTATGCGTGTCGATCTAAAACATGAAAAGAGGGCGCCACTCAGACGGTCCCATTTGTACCGGGCTCAGTGGCCCACCCCAAGGGCGTGAGACCCCTCTACCTATGTTCTGATCTATTCCGTTAACATCCCCCAGATATGAACGAGAATTCATCAAGACAACCTAGTAAACTGGCGCTCGGAAGAGACAAAACTCCATCCCAGTAGCCCTATATAAAAACGCTGTTTTAATAACGAGCAACCAAGGCGCACTTAGCCCCTGCGTGATTCTTAACAGAAACACCCAGAGCCAGCACTATGTACGCGTCGAGACCCAAACACATCAATGGATAGTCTAGCAAGACACCAGACATTGTTCCTCCAAGTCGCCTGGGAGAACGACACGGAGCCATCGTGCTTCATGTTCCTTCCTCTTTTTATTTAAAAAAGAAAGAAACACAGACTGACATGAATCCCACGTGACGCAGCTGAGGGTAATTTTTTTTTACATTTTTACATCCCGCCACCCTCGCCACAGGGAGGAGACGGAAATCCCCAGAGAGACTTCCCACGCGAGCTGTATAGATTTAAAAGAATATATTGCAATATTGAGCTATGTAACACTTGGGTTAGGGCTCTCCGAGGAGGAGGCACTGAACCAATACACACTCAATAATCGAATTGAATCGAATACACACACAATAGAGCAGAACTCCTTTTTTTGAAGTTCTACTCACCTTGACAAGGAGGAGGCTCTGAACTCTGAGGAGGCTCCCTCACTGGGAAGGAGAGTCCGAACTCACAGAAGGCACTTCTCTCTGAGGAGGAGCTTCGTGAGGAGGAGCTCTGACAACTCCCAAAAACAGATCCATAACATGGACCTGAACAACCCACGGAAGTCTTACCATTAGAGATGCGCTCAGTGACGTACTCTATGGCGGGGGAATTTCCGCGGTGCACACGCCCAATCTTCCAGGGCGTGGGACCAGGAAACTCCCCCCCCCTCTTACCCTGTAACGTGCCGAACAGCAACGTGACAGGAACCTTGAAGGACAGGTGGTTTTAACCCCTGACCAACAGAAAAGGGGAGGAAAGGATTACCAGTTCACCCCTTTACGACCCCTCACCCATGATAAGATGTAATGACAAGTAGAGCATGACAGTCATAGCCTGCTACATGAAGCATCGAATAGCCTCACATAGCTCATGTGATAACCTGCTACCTGAGTTTTACTAAGGAAAAACACAGAACAGAGAGGGCCCCTTTAAGAGCCCCGGTCCAGACTTACACATGTGCTTCTGTGGGCCAAACCTAACCCAGTTGTAGATCACAAAGACACACACAACCCTTCATCACAACAAAAAATGGCATAGTACACTCCTACTACAGAGGAACGCCGTTTTTCATAACGAGAGAAGACAGAAGTCCTCGATTATGTAATGGCCACAGGTCTTGCTAAGCACACATGATAAGTGACCAAACAACCTTTTCTTTAGGAAAAAATGGTTTCTCAAGCGGAAAGCACAACCCCAGCAATTAAGCTGAGGGTTACATCGTATCCCTACAAACACAGTGACACAATATATTGTAACCAAACATGTCTGAGAGGAGGGGGGGAAGCCCCAGGGAACCGGGGGGTCACCCCTCTTATCTTACCCTTGATACGACCAAGGCGAACAGGCACCTTCGTTAATGTGTGAACATACTGTTCATTGTCATCACAGGCTGAGAAAAAGATTCATTCCTCAATCACATGTCACTAAGCATAGCTTTACAGGTTTAATTAACCCTCTTAGTTGTGAGTTCACCCACGGTACAAGTACAACGTTACATGAACACACATGTTCTCATCACACCCAAACCAGTTCATTTTTACACACGTAAAAAAAAACGCCGATTCACTACAGAGAGAAGCTATACCAGTGACAAGACAATTCACACACAACACGCGTCGTATCCTCAATGTATTGCAGCAACACATGTTTTGGAAACATCGTTATTACAAAACATTTAGAAGGGAAGAAAAGAAGAAGTGTTTAAAGTCCAGAGGACTCCTACCTTCACCCAGAACGCAGGCCGAAAGAACCGCAACACTGGTTAACGGGACACCGAGTTGAACCCAGCACCTCCTGCGCCGGTGACAAGGGTATGTCTGCAACGCCACCCAGCCGCCGTTCTCCATGTTGACGAAGTCCTCGCTGGCACTGGCAACCGGGTGTAGGGTCGACTAACATCCTCTGTCAAAGATGACGTCGTAGTCAGAGTGTTTTAA
Organism: Notolepis coatsorum; assembly: GCF_963971535.1. Lineage (NCBI taxonomy): Eukaryota > Metazoa > Chordata > Actinopteri > Aulopiformes > Paralepididae > Notolepis > Notolepis coatsorum. The sequence continues at coordinate 179,938,038 of NC_140166.1, read as the reverse complement.
GGCATGTTATAGTCACAGTATCGTTTCAACAGTGTAGCATTAAGCTAACAGCCGTCCGACTGATAGCAACAAGCTAACGTTTACTAGCCTGGTAAACACAGCGAGCTAGCGCCGCAGCTAACAGCTGACTGGCTAACACAGTAGGCCACAACTAGCACGCCAGCTAAGCAGCTATCACCTGAACTGTACACAACGACATAACAAGCCACACTTCAGACAGGCCGCTGTCCAAGTCCCTCCCCATCGTAAGAGGGAAGAGAAAAAGAATGTCAAACACAGTTTTCAACAGTGATTTACCAGACATACAGCGGAGCCAGCACAATTCCCAACCGGGCTGCAGACGACTTTGAGCATGGAACTCCCGATAAAGAAGATCCTATGCCCACATTTCCTTGTTAGGGTGTACTTCCACTTTTATGTGAAAGATGGGGCCTGCACGGGACAGAGAGAATCCCGGGTTTTTCCCAGGTCTTGGTCGCGGCCCACTAGATTGACCATCATGGGCGTCAGACCAAGATCCTCCGTCCGCCGCTTAAGAAGCCGAGCAGAGGACCCCAGTCCGGAGTCGGCGTTCGTAAAATTGTCAGCTAACCCCCATAGCATAACAGACAACCAGAGCAAGCAAGCAAAACAATACTCACCCCACCCGGAAGCAAACCGATTTCTCACAACAGTCGGTGCTTCCTACAGTCCAGCTGTATGACCGGAGGGCCAAACCCATCCAGCCGCAGCAAGGAGGACTGCAGTCGGGGAGTACATCAGCGGCGCGAGCCCCTAATACGAAAAAGCCGATGGAGGTCAAAATGATCATCATCTTCCAGACACTCCAGTGACGAAGACAATATCGCCGTATTTTCTCGAAAATTGTGAGAGAGAAAATAAAGATATGATGTCAACGTATCTTCCTGTTCTTTTGTTTTCCAACTTTCTTCTACTAACAACCTCGTCAAGTGTGGGATCTACCGAAGGCACTTCCTTGTGGTGAAAGTGAAGAAGGAGGCGAGTAGGTGACCACACACCTGCTTATGAAGGTAAGCGGATAGGGGTGTGGCCAGACGAATGTTGGGATGTAAAGGTACATTGTGGAATTTTTTATTCAGTGCTCGTGCACGAAGTGAAGTGCGTGCAGAATGATGCTGAGCGGCAGCCATAATGAAATAGAACACCATCTCACATGAATGCCGTTGGGCTCAGTGGATTGAGGATTCACACGTATTTCAGCTTTCCAGCCATATCCAATATTTGTAATTCCAGAAATAGGCAAATACAAAGATTTTAAAATAGGCAAAAATGACATTTAAAATTGGTTAGGCCTATATCTGTAAAAAGAAGATTATTGGGTATAGAACCCATATGTATTCAGATATTTTGAGGTGAGAGATCAAGTGACCCCTTTGAAAATTTGAGCAAGTTTGGAGCATTATTTAGCCCCCTTCCCAACAAGCTAGCATGACATGATTGATACCTATGGATTTCCTAGGTTAGGATTAGGCTAACCTAGAGTCTGCTAAAGTCAGCTAATGGGGCTGTATTCTTAGGGGGGGGAGGGGGGTGTCTGGTGGGTCTGGTGACGCCACTGCACACACACACACACACACACACACACACACACACACACACACACACACACACACACACACACACACACACACACACACACACACACAGACACACACACACACACACACAGACACACACACAGACACACACACACAGTGAGGTGATGAGTCTGCTCAGTGACAGGAGGTAGACAGGACAGGATTGATACTTCCCGGGTGGAGACACACAGAATGCAGGACTCCCATTAGCAGAGCTGTGTGCCATCCAGAGCACAACCCCATATCAACACTGATCACTAGAATGTATTCAGCCGCACATTCTGAGAGGCTGTGATTGGAGGAATCCAGAGATCCTCACGGTAATTTGAAGCAACAGCGGATGTGTTATAGTCTGGAAAGTACTTTCTAAACCGGAAAGCTTTTGTACTGTAGCTGTTGTGGAGAGGGGCTGAGAGATCGCGGCACGCCGGCACAGCCTCAAGGTTAGAGAAGCGGGGGTTGAGACCAGAAGGTCGCCGATTCGATCCATTGACTAGTAGGTAGGGGTGTAACGATGCATCGATGCATCGAAATCCATCAATTCTAATGTGACGATTCAACTGCATCGATTTGAAAATGTTAGAATCGATTATAATCTAAATTTATCGGAAAAAATATATATAATAATTATTTCTTTTTTTAATGTTTTTAATTTTAAATTTTTTGTATTGTTTTTATTGACCTATAGTCCATTCATGCTGAGTGAATCAGTTCCCCCAGCCACATTTGTGTATTACATTTTTTTGAATGAGTCACAAGGCATTGGTGAAGAAGGGATACTGTACATGCTCAGAAAATAATAGAAAATAAATAAATGTTTGTGCTTTTGTGTGTCCCTAAGAGTGCATCTCACACATATTATTGTGTGTGTTTCTGTGTGCATATATGCCAGGGCCGGCCGACTGACCAATCCTGTGTATTTCTGTGTACATATGCCAGGGGCGGCAGACTGACCAATCCTGTGTGTTTCTGTGTGCATAATGCCAGGGCCGGGTGAAAGTCTGTCCTGAGAGATAAGAGACAGGGAGGCGTGTATATTTTCCCTAACAGAGTTGCACTTCCGCGTTCGGTTTGCGCGATCTGATTGGCCACTGAGGTTTTTTTCAGCGCCAATCACGTTACTCCTAACAATCGCGCCAGCAGGCTGTTACCCTAACCCTAACCCTAACCTTAACCAACTAACCCTAACCCTAACCTTAACCCTAACCTAAACCAACTAACCCTAACCCTAACATTAACCCTAACCCTAACCTAACCAATTAACCCTAACCCTAACCCTAACCTTAACCCTAACCTTAACCAACTTCGAAAGAGAGCGACTTCGAAAGAGTCGCCAAGCTTAACCAGTTTGTTAGGAGTAACGCGATTGGCGCTGAAAAAAACGTCAGTGGCCAATCAGATCGCGCAAACCGAACGCGGAAATGCAACTCCGTTAGGGAAAATATACACGCGACAGGGAGAGTGACAGGCGGACAGCCAGTGTAAGTGTGTCAGTGCAGCCTGTCGGGCCTTGGCCAGGCAGGGTAAACACTGGGTAATCTGACCGGGATTTCAGCTGGCACTCTGGGCACCGCCACCCACAAGAGGGGTCGGGTCAGAGTGACAGACTGTGGCGACACCCTCCTTAATCTGCTGTTAGCTTGACCCCTGACTCATGGGGCTAAACAGAAGAATAGCACACTGTAGGTTTTATAGGACAGGGTATGGGTCATCTGAGAAATCCAGAAATGGTCACCGCAAATAGTGTCGTGGGGTAGAGGTTCTGACTCCCTGCGCAGCAAGTTGAAAGCTCTAAAGATCTCAATTATTATTGACTAAATCTCGTCCCTAGCCTGATCACAGTGAATGCTCACTGACAGTCCAGTTGTCTGTTTCCAGCAGTCTTACCTGTAAGTGCATCTACAAGTAAGCTAGCGACTGTCATCCACTGTCAACACCGCCATTCCTCCCAGGTGTCAAGCTCCTCATTCACTTCCATTCATTTTGTGGACTTAGTCTAAATATTATACTTCTGGTATACTGCAGGTCACATAGGGTGGGACAGGGGCAGGTTTTATAGCAGGATGTGGGACAGGCCACTGGCCGACGGCCAACAATGTATAGTGGTCGCGCACATCCAATTACCTTCAAGGCAGGCACTGGACCAATGGTAGATTGCAATGAAATACTGTATAGAAGAAGGTCACACTGTCATGTCAAATCTGGAGGTGAAATCTGATTCAGTGCCAGTGGTAGAAGTAGTATCCAAATCCTTTACTTAAAGATTCAGTACAATGGAAATCCAGTTTTTTCTTTTTTTCTTTTTTTACAGAGGGTTGATGTAACATTACCCAAATCATGAGTAAAGCCCTTTGATGTCTATCCCCCTGGATATCTACAGAATCAAACAATTTCAGATTACAAAATCCTTGAAGATATTGCATAATGTACTCGGGTTACTCTGATTGGCCCATCAGTCACATCTAGATGAGAGGTGTAAGGATGTGGTCCTTAAAGGAGCATGCCAACATTATGGGAAATGCGATTACCGTCTTCACCAGAGTCAGACAAGAAGATAAATACTATGGACCACTTAAAACTCTGGGAGAGGTGTTTTTTGCCAGGCTAGGCTAGCTGGTTCATATCTGCTTCCATTCCATTCAGCCGGATTGCTTTCTACTGAACGCACAGAGAGGAGATTGGTATCTATCTTCTCGTCTGACTCTGGAAAAAACGGTAAGCACATTTCGCTTAATCATTGTACTGAATCTTTAACACTTTTTGAAAACTGAACATTATAATGATGATATCAGTCACAATGGTTACTGGCTACTGAAATCTGTAGACTAGAATTCTTATAAAATATTTATTTTTAAAGTACACCTGTAAGGGTGAAATAACACAAAAAAATAAAGCCTATTATTGTTACGGTTTGGATAGGTGTATTGGACCCAGGTGCAGTGTAGAACAGAAACGACGACAGACAGATGTTGGTTTTCACTAGGGATGTTCGATATTGGCTTTTTTACCGATATCCCATATACCGATATTGTCCAACTCTTAATTTCCGATACCGATATCAACCGATACCGATGTATGCAGGGTCCCCCCCCCCCCCCCCCCCCCCCAAAACGGAATAATTTCAGGTATTAACATTACATATCTCTTGTCATGGAATTAACACAACATTATGCATACTTTTGACAAATTAGTTTTTTGAAAACCGATACCGATAATTTCCGATATTACATTTTAATCGGCCGATAATGTCGCTAGGCCGATAATATCCGACATCCCTAGTTTTCACAAAACAAAGTAATGCCCTTTATCTTGAGTGGCAAGTGAACATGTATAAAAAAAAGTCTGACGGCAAGCAGCATACACGAAACAATAACATAAACGGGGGGAAAATAAATGTGGAGAAAGCACGTCTCCAAAATGCATTAAACGCAAGATATCAAAGACACGTTGACTATAAGCAGACACATATCTGTACTTGTCTTCTGTAGCAACGAGAGAAAATAAAGGTGGAGAAAGCATATCTCCAAAATGCATTAAACACGGCAAGATATCAAAGACATGTTGACTATAAGCAGACACATATCTGTACTTGTCTTCTGTAGCAACGAGAGAAAATAAAGGTGGAGAAAATAAAGGTGGAGAAAATATAGGTGGAGAAAACACGTCTCCAAAAACGCATTAAACATGGCAAGATATCAAAGACACGTTGACTATAAGCAAACACATACAGTATCTTTACTTATCTCCCGTAGCAATGAGGGACGATAAGGCTTTAGCATGAATGCATAGTTCCACCATAAAAAACCTCTGAGTAATTTTTTATTCCTCCCTCTCATTTACCTGTTAATCTGTAGACCGTTTTCGCCTAAAGGTACATGCCTAAGTAAATGGAAGATTGCTCTACTTCTGCAAGGTCAATTTGCATGTTCTTGGTATCTAGGAACATCTAGGGACCTGGGGGTATGTATTTCCAGTGTCAGAAATATTGTGTCTGTTACTAGGCTGAGTAAATTGTAATGAATAAATTAATTATGATTAATTATGATTTATGAAAATTGCCTTCTTCCATCTTCGTAATATTGCAAAAATTCGCCCCATTTTAACTCTGGCTGATGCTGAAACCCTAATTCATGCATTTGTCTCATCTCGTCTAGACTACTGTAATGCACTTTTTTCAGGCCTACCTAATTCAAGCATCAAAAATCTTCAACTTGTGCAAAATGCGGCTGCACGGATACTAACTAAAACTAGAAAATTTGATCACATCACACCAGTTTTGTCCGCCCTACACTGGCTTCCTATTCAAGCCCGATCTGACTTCAAAGTGCTACTCCTCACCTACAAAATTTTAAATGGGCTTGCACCGCTCTATCTATCCGATCTCATCTCTCGATACTCACCCGCTCGTGCTCTGCGCTCACAAAATGCGGGCCTTCTATCGATTCCTAGGGTTGAAAAGAAATCCACCGGCCACAGAGCCTTTGTCTACCGCGCTCCCTACCTGTGGAACAAATGACCTGCTGTCGTCAGGGGCTCCTGCTCTGTCGAAGCTTTTAAATCCCTGCTTAAAACCCATCTTTTCTCTCTCTCCTTCAAGTTCAACCTACCCTGATCTCACCTGGTCGGGGACTGACCCTTAGATTAATCTGTCTAGTTTAGTTAGGATGTCTATTTAACCTCTGTCTCTGTCTCAACCGGTCCCATGGAACAACTTCATAACGTCTTCTGTCTGGCCTGCAGTGCTGAACCTTCTGAGTGACTTCTCCTGCCCCCACGGGGCATACGGCCCTGAGCTATTGTCTTGTATCTCATCCTGTATCCATACGCCTGCAGTAGTTCTATCTATTATTCTATCTCACAATTTTCTTATATACTATGATTCTACTGTGTACCATGTATGCATATGCTCACTACATGTATTTATTTCTCCATCTCCGCCCACTATAAACATGGGAACTCTCTAACCTCTGTCCCAACCCCCCCCCCCCCCATCTCTCTGAGTGCTTGTCTCGTAGTGCTGACCAAGGTGGTGGATGTCTCGGGGTCTTGGCCAAGATTGCAGTAACTGTTCTACGTGCACCACGAGGCCATGGATCAGCTTCTTACCGTCTTCTGTCCGTGGTCTGTCAATATGGTTTGTGGTTTGTCAACGTGGTTTCAATGCTGGTTTAAGTACTTCTATTCTATTCACATAATATGCTTACTTTATATATCTATCCGCCCATCACAATCACGCAAGCTGTCGCCTGTCCCGTCTCCCTGTCTCCCTGTGAGTGGCTGTCCCGGAGTGATGACCGAAGTGTTGGACGTCCCGTGATGAAGACCGGGAGGATGCGACCCTCTTTCCGTGCCCCCCTGTCTCCCTGTCTCCGGCTGTCTCGTAGTGATGACCTGAGTGCTGGACGTCCCGTGATGATGACCGGGAGGATGCAACCCTCTCTGCGCTGCCCCCTGTCTCCCTGTCTCCGGCTGTCTTGCAGCGATGACCGGAGTGTTGAACGTCCTGTGATCAAGACCGGGAGGACGCGACCCTCTTTGCGCTGCCCCTGTGCCTCAAATAGATCCACTATCAGCTCTATCTTTAATCTTTCAAAATGTTCAGTTGCTATCGCTATCAGCTCTATCTTAAATTTTTCAAAATGTTCAGTTGCTATCGCATGCACTCATCTGTGTTTCACTACACACATGAGTGCATGCCTACCAACTGTTTCCACTGCAACACTACTATCACCGACATCTAAGAAGGGAGATCCCCCCTTGAATGGCCCTTCTAAGGTTTCTCTCCTCCACATTGCCTGTGGTGCATTTTTTCCTATTGCTAGGTTTTAATGAGTTTTTCCTTACCTTCGCATGGGGTATGTCTGGGAGTGTAGCATTTATTTCATTTGCATTTATTTAAAAAAAATTTGGACCTTATGGTGTTCTTGTTTTGTTCTTGACTTATTGTGATGTTTCTTCTTGACTTGTTTAAAGAAGACGTGTACGGCCCATGGGGACATTAACGTGTGTTGTTGGGCCTTACAAATACATTTGATTTGATTTGATTTGATTTGATTTTACTCACGGTAATGTTCAGTGAACGACTGACGATCTGAGTAGTACTAGTAACCAGGAAGAGCATATAAAGCCAACTAAACTATACACACCAGGTACAAATTAGAGCAACCAGGGCAGATAGACAGGTAATTACCATCGGGTAACACTAGGGCTTTTGCTCCTAGATGAGAGCAAAACCCCAAACGTTACAATTATAAGTTTATTATGCCCACAGTCTCACAAATCCCCAAACTATGAACTATTTTGTAGAAATGTATTTGGTTTAAGAGTTATTGAGTTAAATAGTTAACTCAGATGTGTCATGTTATTATGTCACATATTCCAAGGAAACTATAAAAGAAGGAATGGTCATCACGTCACTGTGTTGCATGTGAACGCAAATTGGTGTGGAAGTGTGGAAACTTTCAGTTTGGCCAACATTGAGTTGAATGGGATCAGCCATCTCCTCGTTTCATTTAAACAGGTTATTACCTTGAATTTTCAATCAATGTGTTGCATCGTTAACTAGCTAACAATTGGTTGATGTATAATTCCTAAGATAGCTGGTATATTTAGAATTTGAATACTGGCTTCAATAGAACTGGCACCAAAGGCTGCCACCAATTAGAGCATAGAACGTTGGTATTCTGACGTGATGACCCTTCCTTCTTTTATAGTTTCCTTGACATATTCCAGGAAGTATTAAAAACAGCTGTGAAATGATGAAAATGAATGACTAAATACATGACTAAATACATGACTAAATAAATGACTAAATAACTAAATAAAAATAAATAATAAATAATAAATAATCAATAATAAATAAAAAATAATAATAATAAATTAATAAATAAAAATAAATAAATAAAAATAATAATAAATAAATAGCAAGGCCACGAGCAATAGTGGAAATACTATTTCTTGTTACGGTTAAGCATTATAGTAGTGGACAGATGAACCCAGGAGCAGACCAGCAGAGGAGAGACGAAGACAAAAGTTTACTCTTGAAAAGTGAGCAATGCTCATTTAATGTTGGAACGAGTAGCTTACAAACAAAAAGAGAGGGAAAGTCTCCAAACGTGCTACTTGCCCTACAAAACATAAATACATATAACTAATTATATCCTCCGTGACAAGGAGCGATAGATACTTCGACAAGACAGATTAAGCTACTTACAAACAAAGTTCAGTGAATGGCTAACAAGCAAACGAACACAAGACAGGAACCAGGAACAAGGTGTAATGACGCGACCGGGAAGACAGGAACTCACAGGCATATATACAGACACTGATTGACACAGGAGGGTAATTAGGTGATTAGACTCAGCTTGGAAGAACAGAGTGACACAGAACCTTACCAGGTTGAAATATAAATACACACAATATAACAACACTAAACCAGATCACAAGACCAACACAGACAGGAGATACATTAGACCAGGGAGTGTAACATCACAGACAAGACAGACAGACAACAAATTGATAATAATAACATGACACAAAATGGTGATCAGGGAACAAAGCTGCACCACCTGAATTAGTCCACAGGATGGCGCACAACCTGGGGAACGTTACACAAGGTTAAGGTTCATAACAAAAACTGTCCCAAGTGTAAATATTTGATGCCAGAATTCAGTTTGGGCAGGACCAGAACATTTGCATAATTTAGCTGCCGACTGTTTGCACCTATTGCAAGTATCATCAACATTTTTGTATTGGGCTGCGCATTTGTATAATGTAGTCTGAGAAGAACCTTACACTGCAATAAACCGAGCCTAGCACACGTAGACGAGGAGTGGACTAGATGAAGAGCACTGGTCATCACGTATTAGCACTCCAATTTCCTGCTCCCAAATCTGCTTCCGATTGGCTGTCGGATCAGAGTTAAGGGTGTCAATGGAGTTATAAATGATGGAGATGGAGTGTTTCTGAACAGGATCCAAAGCGGGAAGAAAATCAATCCGGGACCCAGGAGGGTGATTGGAAAAATGGGGATATTTAGATTTAATTCATGTCTAATTTCAAAGAGAACCAAAAAAAACAGGACTTTGGCAGATCAAACCGAGAGCTCTGTGAAATCACACTCCTTCCTTATACTGTAGAAATCAAGCCCTTGTCACTCCAGATAAGGAGAGAGTGGGAGTAATTGATTTAAAAAATAATAATAAAAAAAACCTGGGCTAAAGGGTTTGTCCGGTCTGAAATGTTTACGGAATTCTATCCAGATCCTAATTGAATTGGTAACAACTGGGTTTTGGGAAATATTGTGAGTTTTAAGGGGAACTAGTTCCATTAATAAAGGGCCTATATTACATTAGTTAAATGGTGTTTAAATTAAACACCCCCAAATATATAAAAAAAAAAAAAAAAAAAAAAAAGCAGAGATTATAGGTCTTAACTGACATATTCAACCAGCCCAGCCCTAGCCCAGGCAGTTGTCCCAGTGTGCTCCATTGTGCCAGTGTCAAAACACTCCTCTGCCTCGAGCCTTAATGACTTCCACCCTGTTGCACTCACCCCCATTATCATGAAGTGCTTCGAGAGGCTGGTCCTGGCTCACCTCAAATCTGGCCTCTCACCCTTACTGGACAGTCACCAATTTGCTTACTGTGAGAACCGGAGCACGCTATCTCCTCAGCGCTGCACACCGCCCTCTCCCACCTGGATGAGAGCAACAGCCATGTGAGAATGCTGTTCATCGACTTCAGCTCAGCATTCAACAACATCATCCCCTCCAAACTCATCTCCAAACTTGGTGTTCTTGTGGAAACCAAGGACCTTGCCATCAACCCCTCTGTCTGTAACTGGATACAGACCTCAGTTCGTTAGGATAGATGATCTCACCCCCTCCACCCTCACCCTGAACACCAGCGTCCCGCAAGGCTGTGTGCTGAGACCGCTCCTCTACTCCCTCTTTACCCACGACTGCACTCTTATACATAGTACTGTGGAATAATATAATAAAGACATTCCCCTCCCCTTTCTCCCCAATCCTGTGTCCTCTCCCCAATCCTGTTTCCCCCCCCCCCATATTTGACCTATCAAATGGGACCACCTCCCCCCCTTTTAACTATATAAGACTCCTCCCAACAACATTCCGGGTCTCTTTACCTGGGTCATTTCAGCCGATCACCTGGGGAGAGCCCCTCAGCCATTTTCTCTATGTACTATGTATATTTCTATCTGTTTGGTTAATAAACCTTTGTTATTAACTGAACCTCGGTTGACTGAGAACATTCTTCTTCTGGATATCCACGAATATCCCACAGTACCAACCGACAACAACCTGGCCCTCAACACCAAGAAAACCAAGGAGCTCATCGTGGACTTCAGGAAGACTAGAGCCAGCATGCATGCCCCCGTCCACATCAACGAGACGGAGGTTGAGCATGTCTCCAGCTTCAAATTCCTGGGAGTCCACATCTTGGACCCTCAACACCTCAACAAGGCTCACTAGCGCCTCTTCTTCCTGAGACTGAGGAAAACACACATGTCCCCTCAGATTCTGGTGAACTTTTACCGGTGTGCCATTGAAAGCATACTCACCAATTGCATCACAGTCTGGTATGACAATTGCACGACCTCTGACTGGAAAGCACTGCAGAGGGTGGTGAAAACCGCCCAACGCATCACCGGTACATCACTCCCTACTATTGAGACTATCTACCACAAACGGTGTCTGAGGAAGGCACGGAGCATTGTCAAGGACACCTCTCACCCCAATCATGGACTGTTTGCCCTCCTACCCTTCGGGAGACACTACAGGAACCTCCACTCCTGGTCAAGCAGACTCAGAAACAGCTTCTTCCCCTCAGCTGTCATCTCCCTGAAGTTGAACTCTGTGCCACATTGACAGCCATATAAACTCTGAACTCTGACTCCATTGCCTACACTCTAGGCTCTGTTACCCATACTGTACAACTCTGAACTCTGTTGCCTATACTCAACTTATACCTACCTACTGCTTCACTGTCTACCCATACTGTACAACTCTGAACTCTGTTACCTACCCTCAACTTATACCTACCTACTGCTTCACTGTCTACCCATACTGTACAACTCTGAACTCTGTTGCCTATACTCAACTTATACCTACCTACTGCTTCACTGTCTACCCATACTCTGTATGATAGCATGTACAACAGTGCTGTATACAGCATATTTACATTTATATCTTTAAATTACCGCATATATATATATACCCATATTTGTCTGAATAACCCAGCATATACTTGCTGTACACCTGCACATAACCCTTAGCTCTGTATGATAGCATGTACTATAATGCTGTACTACATTATATATATTTATTCACAACGCATATATACCTATCCTCACCTCTCTGTACTTACCTGCACATAGTCCCTTACAATATCTATATAAGTACATAGCCTACTCTTATTAGTTACGCTGCTGATCAAAAGTAGTCATACTGTCTCTAGTTATATAATACAACTCTGTACATACATCTGATTAGCACTACACTAAGTAGTTACTAATTTGTATATTTTGTACACAGTTTAACCACCTGTACATTGTATATTGCTGTTGCACTTTACTGCTACATTTGCACTCTGGTTGGATGCCAAACTTCTTTACGTTGTACGGTACTTGTGCTGAATAATGACATATAAATACATTTTAATCTAATCTAATCTAAAAGTGAGTCGTTGCCATGTTAACTAAGGACTCTACAGCAGAAACCACTGTGTATGCATAAGAAGCTGGTGTAAGTTGTAAAAAGGCATTTTCGAGATTTTCCTTTTTGATTCAAATAAATTTGGTCAGTGTTGTCAGAAATGTATCAGTGACTATGAAAGAAAAACAACAATATGTATGACAGATTCTCAGGTACGAGAACTCCCTGTTCAAAGAGAGAGACGGGTCTTGCTCATCTTTTTAGAACCCGTTATCAAGATGGCAGCAGAGTGAACCGACTTGTTTTCACAGAAAGACCTTGCTCTCACTGAGATACCGTCCACCCCTGGGTCAGCTTCACATTGTGACGTCCCGGTGTGAGGCCTCGACCAACTCTGACATCTGACCTTCAACATGGCAAAAGCAGCTGAGGTCAGCACCATGGGAGTTGGAATAATAGTAGTGTGTCAAACATGTGGTTTTTATGTGTTTTTCATGCATGTATGTTTGTACACTTCCTGTCTAATGGTTCTGAGGTACGGTATATGCATGTATATTTAGCTCAGTGCATAAAAACTCAGAGTGTGTCTAATCCAATCTAATCTAATCCAATCTAATCCAGATATAATCATCTCTATGCACATGGATCATCACAGCAATCAGCGGGAATGCTCCCTCCCTGCCATTCAGTGACCTCCCCTCCCACTCCTCCTCCTACTCTATGACCTCCTTCCCCTGCTCCTTTCTTCCTTTAACCTTCATCCATTCCGCTCCCTGACCTCCCTTACTCCTCTACCACCTCACTTGTCTCTCTTCCTGACCTTCCTCTTCCCTTATTCATCCTAATCCCTCACCTCCCTGTCCCTATCTATCTATCTATCTATCTATCTATCTATCTATCTATCTATCTATCTATCTATCTATCTATCTATCTATCTATCTATCTATCTATCTATCTATCTATCTATCTATCTATCTATCTATCTATCTATCTATCTATCTATCTATCTATCTATCTATCTATCTATCTATCTATCTATCTATCTATCTATCTATCTATCTATCTATCTATCTATCTATCTATCTATCTATCTATCTATCTATCTATCTATCTATCTATCTATCTATCTATCTATCTATCTATCTATCTATCTATCTATCTATCTATCTATCTATCTATCTATCTATCTATCTATCTATCTATCTATCTATCTATCTATCTATCTATCTATCTATCTATCTATCTATCTATCTATCTATCTATCTATCTATCTATCTATCTATCTATCTATCTATCTATCTATCTATCTATCTATCTATCTATCTATCTATCTATCTATCTATCTATCTATCTATCTATCTATCTATCTATCTATCTATCTATCTATCTATCTATCTATCTATCTATCTATCTATCTATCTATCTATCTATCTATCTATCTATCTATCTATCTATCTATCTATCTATCTATCTATCTATCTATCTATCTATCTATCTATCTATCTATCTATCTATCTATCTATCTATCTATCTATCTATCTATCTATCTATCTATCTATCTATCTATCTATCTATCTATCTATCTATCTATCTATCTATCTATCTATCTATCTATCTATCTATCTATCTATCTATCTATCTATCTATCTATCTATCTATCTATCTATCTATCTATCTATCTATCTATCTATCTATCTATCTATCTATCTATCTATCTATCTATCTATCTATCTATCTATCTATCTATCTATCTATCTATCTATCTATCTATCTATCTATCTATCTATCTATCTATCTATCTATCTATCTATCTATCTATCTATCTATCTATCTATCTATCTATCTATCTATCTATCTATCTATCTATCTATCTATCTATCTATCTATCTATCTATCTATCTATCTATCTATCTATCTATCTATCTATCTATCTATCTATCTATCTATCTATCTATCTATCTATCTATCTATCTATCTATCTATCTATCTATCTATCTATCTATCTATCTATCTATCTATCTATCTATCTATCTATCTATCTATCTATCTATCTATCTATCTATCTATCTATCTATCTATCTATCTATCTATCTATCTATCTATCTATCTATCTATCTATCTATCTATCTATCTATCTATCTATCTATCTATCTATCTATCTATCTATCTATCTATCTATCTATCTATCTATCTATCTATCTATCTATCTATCTATCTATCTATCTATCTATCTATCTATCTATCTATCTATCTATCTATCTATCTATCTATCTATCTATCTATCTATCTATCTATCTATCTATCTATCTATCTATCTATCTATCTATCTATCTATCTATCTATCTATCTATCTATCTATCTATCTATCTATCTATCTATCTATCTATCTATCTATCTATCTATCTATCTATCTATCTATCTATCTATCTATCTATCTATCTATCTATCTATCTATCTATCTATCTATCTATCTATCTATCTATCTATCTATCTATCTATCTATCTATCTATCTATCTATCTATCTATCTATCTATCTATCTATCTATCTATCTATCTATCTATCTATCTATCTATCTATCTATCTATCTATCTATCTATCTATCTATCTATCTATCTATCTATCTATCTATCTATCTATCTATCTATCTATCTATCTATCTATCTATCTATCTATCTATCTATCTATCTATCTATCTATCTATCTATCTATCTATCTATCTATCTATCTATCTATCTATCTATCTATCTATCTATCTATCTATCTATCTATCTATCTATCTATCTATCTATCTATCTATCTATCTATCTATCTATCTATCTATCTATCTATCTATCTATCTATCTATCTATCTATCTATCTATCTATCTATCTATCTATCTATCTATCTATCTATCTATCTATCTATCTATCTATCTATCTATCTATCTATCTATCTATCTATCTATCTATCTATCTATCTATCTATCTATCTATCTATCTATCTATCTATCTATCTATCTATCTATCTATCTATCTATCTATCTATCTATCTATCTATCTATCTATCTATCTATCTATCTATCTATCTATCTATCTATCTATCTATCTATCTATCTATCTATCTATCTATCTATCTATCTATCTATCTATCTATCTATCTATCTATCTATCTATCTATCTATCTATCTATCTATCTATCTATCTATCTATCTATCTATCTATCTATCTATCTATCTATCTATCTATCTATCTATCTATCTATCTATCTATCTATCTATCTATCTATCTATCTATCTATCTATCTATCTATCTATCTATCTATCTATCTATCTACTGTATCTATCTACTGTATCTATCTCTCTATATATGCTCTTGCAGCACTGGCTTGGAGAAGGATGTACAGTACTGTATGTGTCTATGACCAAAACCACGGCTGTCTGTAATCTGTAAAGTGGCATGGATTGTGGTTTATATTGAGGACGCCCTCACATTGTCAGAGGATGGTCATTGCACTGCCCTACTGTCGTCTGGGGAGGGTGTAGACGACCACATGCCTCCTCCGATACATGTGGAGTCACCAGCTGCTTCTTTTCACCTGAGAGCGAGGAATTTCACTACACAAGCGTAAGGTTCACACCATCTCCCCCAGATCCCCTCCCTGCTGAACAGGTGCCCCGACCGAATAGTAAGAGTCGCTATTGCAATGACCAGGATTTACGTAATACCTCACCAGCTTCTCACCTGGGACGACTGACCAAGCCAGAGATATTGCTGCCGGAAATGTAACCCGGGTTTCTGCAGTGGAAGGATGGTATGGGATTTTGATGGTATGAATTATCATGGTTTCACATTGTTACAATTATTATCCAGTCATGTATTTTACTACATCATGGAGGGGAAGAAAGACATAAGCATTTATACTGTATATATTATTTTATTATCATATATACAATTAATTAAAGAAAATCTCATTTATTTTGGTCCTGCAAGGGAAGAAGTAGGCAAGTAGGCCTAGTTTTAGCCTAAAATTGAAATAACACAATTTTATAAATAAAATAAATATCATAGAATACTGTAGACATAAATACCATAGCTTCTAAAATGCTTCCGGTCAATTACTAACTGTGCCATTTCTTAATCAGGTTAATAGTGAAATTGGATAAATGTCCACGCCCGCCCTCTTTTCTTGATCCTCCTATCACAACTGTTGCTTTCCTCTGTGATTGGAGGATAATAAAAAAAAATTAAAAAAGGGCAGTTTGTGATAGGTCAATTGAACTCTTGCACTGAAGAATGATATAAGTCTGTTTAGAAATGTTTTGGACAGCCTGTGTATTTGCAGTTGTGAAGTTAATCTAAATTACTTAGAGTGTGAATGTGATATATCACAAGAAACTACTCAACCTTGACGGTCTAACTATGAGTGAACACAACACTCTAACTTACCATCATTAGATAATAAAGTTTGAAAACATTGTTCCTATGAAAACTTAAAACGGATTGATATGGTTCTTCGTCTGAGGTAATCAATTGTTGAATCCCTACAGTGTACAGTAGGCTATATGTCCAGTTAACCCTTTCTCTACCACACTACATAAGGTTAACATTTCACTACCACACTACAGAAGGTTAACCATTTGTTGTGTGGCAGTGAAAGGGTTAACCTGCTGTATTGTCACAGTGAAAGGGTTAACCCTTTGGTAGAGTGGCAGTGAAAGGGTTAATAAAAGAATCAACCATATCGTGTTAAAACCTCTAGAGGTATGAATGGAACTACTCTAGTCTCTTAAGGGGGCGGCCCTGGCGGTATGCCCGTCTGGCACACCTTATGACACAGTTATGCAGTTGAATCATCTCATTTTACACCAGGGCTAGACCAAAGTTTGTTTTGCGTGGGGTGCATGCAGCCCATGAACACGTGTGCCTGGTAAATTAGGAGGAGGGAATGGTTGGAGGAGGGAATCAACTATTTCAAGCAGCCATTCATCTCATCCATGTGAATTTGGGTAGAACTGGGTCTGTTCCTGGGGCTACATACTCATTAATTTCATTTTTAGCTACTGTTTATATTGTATATAGTCCTGTATATTGTGTGTGTACATTGTGTCCTATATATTACTTTATGTTTATAGTGTCCTATATGTTACTTTATGTTATATTAGATATTTTTATATACACAGTGGGAAGGGGGGAACGTAATTTCATATTTCTGTATGTCTTACACATTATGGGAAATGACAATAAAGTTGACTTTGACTTTGACTTTGATATAACAGTTACAGTTAATTACAGTTATTATTCAATATGGTTGGAAAGCAATGAAGAACTGTTGTAACTATTGCTGTAACTAGTAAACATTTCAGCCAGCGTGCTCAAGGCTCTTGCATATGCGCTCGCACGGGCATGGCTGTCGTGGCAGGTATAATTGACAACAATTGGGGCTGTCCAGCTGCGTGTTATGCGTGCAGTAAATAACACTCATGCGTGGTCTAGCTCTCGTGTTCTGAAATGTCTCTGGCACAAGTGAAAGGTCGTAGGTCTTCCTTCCTTCCTCTATTCAGCTCTCTGATCATCTCTCCTCCTCCCCTCCACAGCCAGAGGTAGAGATTAAACCAGCAAGCCAATTCCAGCTGCCTAATGGGATGCTCAAACTGTGTGTGTGTGTGTGTGTGTGTGTGTGTGTGTGTGTGTGTGTGTGTGTGTGTGTGTGTGTGTGTGTGTGTGT
>NC_140166.1:179915059-179917559 GCF_963971535.1 Notolepis coatsorum | reverse complement strand
CTCACACACACACATCGGTACATTTGAACTCTATACAAGTTGACATTTTTATAAGTATCAATTTATGATTACATTTCTTTCTGTGAAGGAACCCATATACATTTCAAGATCTTCCACAGGTTTATTCAGTGTCTCTGGAGACTGGAATGGTTTATACCACATAGGTCTGACCTACTGTACAAGAGGAGGCTTTGAGACAAACAACAGGTACTTTCCATGTTAGATAAACAAGCCTGTCTCAGGAGGCTAGAGAGACACTTTCAGCTCACAGCGGGTTGTTAGGGAAGTGGTTGTCTTTTTGAAAGCCCTCTTTGCTCACTGGGCAGAGCTCACTGGGTAATTATGAAGAAGAGCCTGCTGAATTAAATGTGACAACAGAGATGGAGAGAGAGAGAGATGGAGAGAGAGAGAGAGAGAGGCGAGTCTGAGAAGAAGAGTGAAGTGAGAGAATTGATTGAGGAGTTGGACTGAAGCAGGTAGGGATAATTGGATGAGAGAGAGGAAGAACGGAAGCCCATCATCATAATCATGAAGATGAATTCACTGCAACCCAGGTTCACCGTGTTTGTTTACTTTATAATGAGAAAATTAACACATTCTGACACAAGGGCTTTGAACTTACTGTGGATGAAAGAGGTGTAGAGAGAGGAGAAGGATCAGGGGGCTGAGCCTGTGGGCTGTTTGGTGATTCATTTGGCAAAATGTGCTTAACTTTGGAGCATTATTGCTCCAAGCTAACATGACATGCTTGGCACCAATGAATTCCTTAAGTCATCTATGATACCATACCACTACCTTCACGCTAGCTTAAAGATTGAGCGCTCCTGAGTCTGCGAAGGTTGGCTAACTGTTGGGCTTAGCCTGCTGGCCGCAAGCGATCCTGTCTCTCTGCATGCTCCAGAACTTGATTCATTCATTGAAAAAGGCACATTGTTGCTTTAAGGGCTGGCAAAGACAATATTCTGGGCTATAGCCCCGGAAGCCCAGGGCTAACAACACCCATGACAGAGAGGGAGAGAGAGAGAGAGAGAGAGAGAGAGAGAGAGAGAGAGAGAGAGAGAGAAGAGAGAGAGAGAGAGAGAGAGAGAGAGAGAGAGAGAGAACCTCCTCCCACATACAGCTGTTTCTCATCATTCACCAGTGCCTGTGATTCTTCCCATTAGTGGCAGCTAGTCTACTCTTTTCATCAGGATTTGTCACACGTTTCAAACTTCAGAAAAGCAATTTCTAACTTGCAAACCTCCCACCTTTCATTACAGTTACATTCAGCATGCAGCCATTCACTGGCTTAGGGTCAGTATGATCGGGTGCCAATAACGGTATAGAGCTGCTTTAATGAAGGGATTGTGTCAATAAATTATACCAAGCTATTATTTAAAGCATGCAGGTGGAGTTACTGCTTTCCCGTGATACGGAGAAGCTATTAAACCGCTGAGCCGGATGATGTGAAGCAGACCGAAGGCCTATTTTATGATTAAATAATTATCTCCCTGAGCCAATATGCACACCACAGGCTGGGAGGCTTCCACAGAGCTCCAGCCAATCACATCGGCTCTTTGATCAGAGATGTCAGGATCTTATGTTACGAATTCTGTCAAATCGTGGCACAACGTATTGTCTGCTCAATGAATTCTAAGTGAAGCTTGAGCTCAGTGCTGCTACTTCCAATAGAACAGGTGTTCTCCCTCCCTGTCTATCTCCTCTCTCTCTCTCTCTCTCTCCTCTCTCTCTCTCTCTCTCTCTCTCTCTCTCTCTCTCTCTCTCTCTCTCTCTCTCTCTCTCTCTCTCTCTCCTCCTTCTCTCCCTCACTCTCTCTCCTTGCCTCTACCTTTCTCCTGCTCTCTGATAAGGAGACAAAAGACAAACAACGCCGTCAGCATCTGCCATCGATCGCTTCAGGGTAAAAGCTTAATGGCGTGTCTCAAAGAAATAACACTTCTGGAGTTCTCTGAACTGATGGGGATGATAGATTATCTCCTCTCAACCTCTGAGAAAGAGAGAAAGATGTAGGAGGAGAAAAGTAGGAGCAAGGAGAGCGGGATGAGGGGTGATGATGATGAAGATGATGATGATGATGGTGATGGTGATGATGTTGGTGATGGTGATGGTGATGGTGATGATGTTGGTGGTGATGGTGATGATGTTAATGATGGTGATGATGACGATGGTGATGATGATGATGATGATGATGACGATGATGATGATGATGATGATGATGATGATGATGATGATGATGATGATGATGGTGGTGATGGTGATGATGTTGGTGGTGATGGTGATGGTGATGGTGATGATGTTGGTGGTGATGGTGATGATGTTAATGATGGTGATGATGACGATGGTGATGATGATGATGATGACGAAGGTGATGATGATGATGATGATGATGATGATGATGATGATGATGATGATGATGGTGGTGATGGTGATGGTGATGATGTTGGTGGTGATGGTGATGATGTTAATGATGGTGATGATGACGATGGTGATGATGATGCTG
>NC_140166.1:179907559-179910059 GCF_963971535.1 Notolepis coatsorum | reverse complement strand
GTGTGCGCGCGCGCGCGCGCGTGTGTGTGTGTGTGTGTGTGTGTGTGCGTGCGTGCGTGCGTGCGTGTGTGTGTGTGTGTGTGTGTGTGTGTGTGTGTGTGTGTGTGTGTGTGTGTGTGTGTGTGTGTGTGTATCTAATTGATGAACATGGCTGACATACACAGGCTTGGCTGTGGACGGGGGAAAGTTGCTGGAGTTCATTAGGAAAATAATCTGTTTTGTGTTTGGGGCGAGAGACAGCAGGCAGGCATGGCCTCGTCAAACAGATGAAAGCATGGGGGAGGGAGAGACACAGAGAGAGAGGGGGGCAGACGGATAGAGAGAGAAGAAAGTCAGAGAGAGAGAGAAACAGAGAGAGGGAGACAGACAGATAAGAGAGAGAGAAAAGGAGAGAGAGAGATATAAACAGAGAAAGAGGGAGACAGACAGATATAGAGAGTAAACAGGAAAGAGAAAGAGATAAACAGAGAGAGAGGGAGACAGACAGATAGATAGAGAGGGGGGAAAAAGAGAGAGAAAAGAGAGAGAGAGAAGAGAGAGAGAGAGAGAGAGAGAGAGAGAGAGAGAGAGAGAGAGAGAGAGAGAGAGCGAGAGAGAGAGAGAGAGACAATTTTGTTTCTTCTCCTGAACCTGCAGGATACCAGAGATACTGTAAGACTTGGTGGAGCCAGAGCTGAAACGTCACGCAGAGATGGAGTCCCAGTAATACGACAGATCTGAGGAGAGACGGAACAGCTGGAGGAGAGAGAGAGAAAGTGAGGTAGAGACAGGATGTAAGGCATAGCAGACATAATGCAGGTGCCACAGAACAAAACCTACTTTTACACAATGGAACAGAACAGAACAGAATATATAGCATATGTAGGAGAACAGGTACATAATTCTTAATTCATTCATCATTCATAGTTTCGTAGTTTTTGTTTGTTTTTTTGTATGTTTGTTTGGTCTATTTCTGGTTTCTGAATTACATAGCAAAGAGGGTCTTTTACTTTAGTTACTGTTAGTTCCCAGACTGAATAACAGATGCATCTATACCAGTGGTTCTCAACTGGTCTAGCCTCAGGACCCAACATTTTCCTTAGTCATTAAGTCGCGACCCAAATTTTTAACCACTATGATTTATTAAAAAAAAATTGCAGTAATACGCAATCTTTCATGCACTGTTAAAAACATGAAATAAACACAAAAAAGTGCAACAAAAGTGCAACTAGGGCTAAAAACCCAATGAAATAAAATTATAATAAAAATATATGCTTCTTAGCAGATTTCTTAGGTTAACATAACTGACCTAAGTTTGGGGTAACTAATGGGATAACTGCGGTTGCAACAAAAGTGCAACTAGGGCTAAAAACCCAATGAAATAAAATACTAATAATAATAAATAATTATGCTTCTTAGCAGACTTCTTAGCTTAACATAACATACCTACAGTAAGTTTGGGGGAACTAATGGGATAACTGGGGTTGCAACAAAAGTGTAACTAGGGCTAAAAACTTAATAAAATAAAATAAAATAATAATAATAATAATAATAATAATAATAATAATAATAATAATAATAATAATAATAATAATAATAATAATAATAATAATAATAATAATAATAATAATAATAATAATAATAATAATAATAATAATAATAATAATAATAATAATAATAATAATAATAATAATAATAATAATAATAATAATAATAATAATAATAATAATAATAATAATAATAATAATAATAATAATAATAATAATAATAATAATAATAAATAATATATCCTTCTTAGCAGACTTCTTAGCTTAACATCCCAGGGAACTAATGGGATAACTGGGGATGTTGTTTGGTCCTGACAAGAGTCTCAAAGCAACTCTGAGGTCATGCTCAATGTCCAATCTGTTCCTCTGCTCTGTCTTCAGCTGGACCAGAGCTGAAAAGCCACTTTCACAAAGATAGGTAGTGAAAAAAAATAAAAAATAAAAAATAATTTTTCTTTTTCTTTTTTCACACACATCCGCGACCCACTCAAAATGGCCCCGCGACCCACTTTTGGGTCGCGACCCACCAGTTGAGAAACACTGATCTATACATGCAAAACTGCTCAGCTAGCTCATTCTGCTTGTAAGAAAGATATTTATAAAAAAAAATGATAAATAAATAAATAAATAAATAAATAAATAAATAAATAAATAAATAAATAAATAAATAAATAAATAAATAAATAAATAAATAAATAAATAAATAAATAAATAAATAAATAAATAAATAAATAAATAAATAAATAAATAAATAAATAAATAAATAAATAAATAAATAAATAAATAAATAAATAAATAAATAAATAAATAAATAAATAAATAAATAAATAAATAAATAAATAAATAAATAAATAAATAAATAAATAAATAAATAAATAAATAAATAAATAAATAAATAAATAAATAACAAGGGACCTGGCTGATATCTAAGGCTAACACATCTGTTTCCAGGTGCTGAGTTATGCTCACTTGGG
>NC_140166.1:179876898-179907359 GCF_963971535.1 Notolepis coatsorum | reverse complement strand
TACTGGAGAGTGGCCAATGGGAGGAAGTGGGAGGGGCGCGCGTGTCGTGTCGATATGTGTGTCATGAGCAGTTGTCATATATACAAAGTAAATGAGCGTACGGGCAGTGTGCATGTGTGGGAGGTGATAATGTGTCCTGTATAAGCTTGTGGCGGCGCACACATGTTACTTGTGAAAGATCAATAAATGGGATATGCTCAAATAAGCTGCAAGCAGTTTGTGATATCATGGGCAGCATATTGTGATTACAGTTTTTTTCGATTGCTTAAGCACGATTTTGAAAACAGGCCCTGATGTTTCAAAACACTACACACAATTAGCACAACCACACACACAATTAGCAGAACACCTCAGATCCTTTGCTAAAACTCTTGTAAAAACTATACACAAATTTATAAAAACATACGGTTATCCTATAACCATAGTTATATGAGTATAGCGAGCGCTCTGCACTCTAGTGGAACCCTATCCCTTATCAATCTAATACTGAATACATTTCTTCACATGTACACACCCATCCGCCTGGCCACACCCACATCCGCTCCTCTACATAAGCGGGGACGTGGCCATACTAACAGCTCATTCCCAAGTCTTTCACCACCGAAGGCGAAGACCACGGGGTCCTCAGTGAGTCAGTGCAGAGCGCTCGCTATACTCATATAACTATGGTTATAGGATAACCGTATGTTATATATCGTATAGCTTACGCTCTGCACTCTAGTGGAACACAGGAGCTGAGCAGAGCGGAAGCTCGACAAATGTACCCACTGAGGCCCCCCACAACCATCAGAACCGGTTAGGACCCCCCGGAAAGGGGGCCTGGTGAGGCCAACGATGCTGTAGCATCGAGACCCCACCAGACGGTCACTAGTGACACCACCGCCCATATCGCCAGCGTATCGGACAGGGCCCAATCCAAGAGCAGGCCCTTCCCCCCTACAGCACGCCGCCCTGAAGCACTCTACAGAGGCTATACCCCCACTGTGGGGCCAGTCGGCGCACCGGGGAGACAACCCCCAAAGAAGTTGATCCCTCAATCCTGGCAACAGGTCAAGAGCGTAACTCGACCTGTGCCCGGAGCACTGCAGACTAGACAGGCGCCTAAGGGGTCTACTGTGAACAGCACCCCGGTGGAAGGGGCATTCGGTATGCTGTGCACCATGTCGCAGCCTCCACAAAACCCGACCCCCTAGAGAGGCTGAGGTAGAGAAGGCTGACACGATTGGCAGACGTCATGAAAAGTGCGGGGGCACACTCGCAGGCAGACAGGGTTAAGCCCGGCCTAAACCCGAGAGTCGACTCCGCTACCAACACACTGTGGAATCAACCACCCCCCTATGTTTAGTTTAACAGGAGGCGGTTGTTCCCTTAACCCCCCCAAGAAAAAACTCCGAAACACAACTGCGCGTATACACCGGCTATACAGGCAGTACAAGTGTTTCAGTTTTCAAGAAGGGGTTAACCCAGGCCAACAGGTCGACGAGAAGAAGTCCGGACCTGGGCCCAGTGGACCGGGACGTACACAGGGATGCCAGAGGGGTACAATAGAACCGCCTCGACAGCCCCCTCCCAGCCCTGCCAAGCAGGGGAAGGGAGGGGCGAAAAAGAATGGAGAAGGACCAGGCCCCTTAGCACAGCGTAAGGTACAACACAATATGGACCAAGCAACTGCGAAGGAGAACTCGTAGTGACGTAACCACGACACACACCTCCATAACATCAAACCCTGCGACGCCCGGGCCAACCCGGCATTTCCCCCCCGAAAAAGCACAAAGTCCTTCAGGGTACCAGAACAGCAGATCTGCGCCCCGGCGGACAACGGGTTAACCGACCTGGTCCGGCGCAACCAGAACCAGTCCCGTGTCCTAATCACGCCACCATCCCCAGTCCTAAGAGGGGGGTAGGTACGCGTGTCGATCTAAAACATCACAGAGGGCGCCACCAAGATGGTCAGAACATGAACGCACTGTGTCCGGTGGCCCACCCCATGGGCGTGAGACCCCTCCGCCAATGTTTCGATCTACTCCGCCATCTCCCCCCAGAGATGAGCGAGAGTTCGTCGAGACTAACCTAGTACACTGGCGCTCGGAAGAGATCAAATCTCCATCCCAGTTGCTCTACAAAAAAACGCCGTTTCTATAACGAGCAACCAAGGCGCGCCAGCCCATGCGTGGTTCTACACTGAAGCACCCAGGGCCAGCGCTATGTACACGTCGAGACCCAAAACACATCAATGGTAATTCTAACAAGAAACCAGACAATGTTCCCTCCATGCCGCCTGGGACGAGCGGTAGGAAGCTGGCCAAAAGACACAGCTATGGGCCCCATATGACGCGTCTGAGGGAAAGAAACCCTGCCAACACTGCTCTGTATAAGAGAGGAGACAGGGAACCCCCAAAGAGACCTCCCACGTGAGTAATAATTGAACAAATATATGTAAACATTGAGCCACGTGACCAAAAGCTCAACACATGCAATAGAGAGCAGAGCAGAAAACAAAGTTTCTAACGCACCGCATAACTCAATCTTGACAATGACAGCGGTCCACAACATGGAGCCTGAAAAAAACTCATGGAAGCCTCACGACCAATAGAAACGCGCCCAGTGGGAGAGAGTGGCCAGTGCACGCTCCTTCCCCGCGGCTATCGCCTGCAGCTGGGTTAGGTGCAGGATGGCTCCAGCCGCCTGGGCGTGAAGATATTGTTGATGGTCATCCAATACCGACCTGCCCGCCATCATCCCCGACATGTAGCGTGCTAGCTGCGCAATGTTGGAGGTCGCAGCTAGGCTCTGAGTCGTGGCGATATACACCTGGTCACTCCAATTAGCCAACTGCCTAGCCAATTTCCCTTGGGGAACCGGCTTTCGCAACGGCTCCCACACCATTTCGGGACAAAGTATGGATGCCATCGGGCTATCAAGCCGAGGCAACCCGTCCTTTAGCCCCTGGACCAAACCCACCACCCGCGTGACTGGCACGTAGGCGGGGGTAAGGCCAACAATGCGGGAGATTACCTGTCCCTGTGTCACGTAGGCCTCCATCGACGGGAAAAATGGGCAGACAATGCCGGTCTCTCTCACAGGACGACGTTGCCAGAGATTACCTATCATGTCATCAGGAACAGGTGCTGGCAGTGGCTGCGGCAATGCCACGCCATTATGCATGAGCTCGGGGAACAAGGCAAGCAACTCCCCTTGCGTACCTCCCTCCACGTCACTCGCGTCCCTCACGTACGGGAGGCTGCCACGGGCGCCACCATCCGACGCGGCAGATAGCTGGGCATCTTGTCTCGGGGTCGGAGGTTCTAACCCAACCCTGGAGTACAAGGGACCCCAAGGAGATGCAACACTCCCTGCCACTCCAAGAGAGGGAGAGTGATACGTCTCTACTGGGGCTTCGAACAAGAGAGCTCTCGCCCCCCTCATATAATCCTCAGTCTCCATCAGAAATGTAGACGAGGCAAGAGAACTCTCATCGGGCTCCAGCACAACATCAAAGCCTGGCCGTTCGCCCCTGCTGCTCGCCGCCTTACGACGAGAGCGAGCAGAGGCGAAGAGTCTGTGTCGCAAATCCCCTGCCACCAGAGGAGCTGTCCACTGGCGGGGGAACCAGGGCCGGAACCAGGCCATCTCACGGGAGATGGAGGCTCAACGGCCCCTCGGAGAGGCAAACTCACCACCGGGCGCCGCACGGGCGTATCTGACTGCCACGACCGCGGAGCCAGAGACGGCCCACGACGCACGGAAGACGCGGCAATGGTGAAGCGCTGGTGAAGGGTGACGTTGCGAGCGTCAAAACCCTCCGAAGGTGCAAACATTATGTCTTAGCTTTTCTCGTAAATTTGCGAGAGAGAGAAAAATAAGATACAATGTCCACGTAGCTCCTTTCCAACAACTATTTCGGCACTAAACTCAAGTGGTGTATACAGACACTTGTCGGTGGTGAAAATAGGGAAGGAGCTGTTAGTATGGCCACGTCCCCGCTTATGTAGAGGAGCGGATGTGGGTGTGGCCAGGCGGATGGGTGTGTACATGTGAAGACATTTATTCAGTATTAGATTGATAAGGGATAGGGTTCCACTAGAGTGCAGAGCGTAAGCTATACGATATATAACCTAATTTTGTTACCATAACACACATGTTTCATATGACTTAATTCTGTTTGAACCAGTTACACACTGCTGTGCTTAACCTAAAACACCTTTAGCAATTCTACTTCTCAGTGATTAGAGCAAACGGGATCGCCAGAGAATTTATGGGAAACTGGGACATGTTTAGTTGTGATTCTCTGTGATGTTGACATGCTGACTGAATTGGGTATATGGAGAGAAAAAACATATATTTTCATCAGTCTGCATCATTGGTCTTGTGTGGCGTTTGGTGAATGTATTGTATATTTGCACATTCTCTGTGTACTTCACTCTCCTTCCATTTTGGTTGAAGACAGGTGAACTCACCTGCTGCATTTCTATATTGCTTAAACCTGATTGGTGTGTCTACAATTAAGCAATCATGTGTTTGTGCACCTGATGGCTGTGTTTAACCAATTGGCTAAAATGTGTGGTAATTTGACATTCTGTGTTTAATGTAATGCAAGTGTGTTTAGTGTTTTGCAAATCACTCTGTGTATTGTTTTGCAAAAAGTGTGAGGCTGACATTGTGCTTATAGTGGTGGAAATCTGGGCTCATGTTTTGCTACTTGAGTGTAAGGTTTTGATAATTGTGTAATACTTAGAATTTTGTGTTTATGCAATCCAAAAAAACTGTATGATCTTCATTGGTTTGTTTTTCAGAAAGCCCATCCGTATACAATCCTCAGGGCCGAGGTGATCCTTTGTAATGGCTGTCCTTTACCACCCCCCAGGCCCTTACACCCTCTTCCTAGATGAGTTTTCCACTTTCATCTCTGAGCTTGTTACTCGCTCAGATAACATTTTAATTGTTGGTGATTTTAACATTCATTCCAACAAAACTCTAGATCCCCTAAATAAGGCTTTTAACGACATCATTGATTCTGTCGGTCTCATTCAAATCGTTGACAAACACACTCACAGTGGTGGGAACACCCTTGACCTAGTCCTAGCCCGCGGTCTCACTGTGTCAAATTTGACCATTTCCCCCTATGTTCCTGCTCTCTCAGACCACTACCTCATCAAATTTCTAATTGATCTGACGGTTTCTCGCCCAGACAGTGTAGAATCCTACATGAGCCGTCGTATTAACGCCTCAACTGTCCCAACTTTAGTTAACTGCCTACCAGACACCCTCTCTCCCTTCCTCTCTTACTCTGGCCCCCTTGATCTCCTTACAGACAAACTTAACGCCGCCCTTCATAGCACGCTCGACATTGTCGCTCCACTTAAGCCTAAAATTAAACGTGCTCCGCGAAAACAAACTCCCTGGTTTACGGAGGAGACGCGCTCCTTTAAAAAGGCTTGTCGCAAACTTGAACATAAATGCCGTTCGACCAAACTCGAAGTATTCCGCCTTGCCTGGAATGATAGTTTACATAACTACAAAAAGGCACTCTCACTTGCCAAAACCTCATATTTTTCCAGGCTCATTAATGAAAACAAAAACAACTCAAAGTTTCTGTTTGACACAGTTGCAAAACTTACTCAGAAACAACCAAGTGCCCTAAACCATGTGTTCTCGGCTAACAAATTCATTAAATTCTTTACCAAGAAAATTGACCTCATTAGAGCAGTGGCGTCGCGTGGGTAAAATAACAGGGGAAGCCAAAAAAAAATTATTAAAACATTTTTTTATTAAATATTTTTATTAATATTTTTTTTTTTTTTTTTTTTTTTTTAGTCAAGCAGTCACCATGTACACTACAGTATGGCTCGGCGGCCAGTCAAACTTTCTTTTTATTTATTTAACAGATTGCAGAATGGGTACAATACAGTACGGCTCAATACACACAATTGTATAAGGGGATGCAGACCAGAGAAAGACGTTTGTCTTGTTTACATCAGGGTCATTAATACTGCTGGAGCATTGGTTAATTTTTGGTCCGACTTTTCCTTGCACGATTTTGCGCACTGCGTGGGAGCAAATTCGAGACACATATTCGGTTGCAAAAAGGTGTCCCACGGTCTCCTCTATGGCCGTGAATATTTTCACGCGGATCGGAATCACGGCGCGCCCGTGGGACACTTTTCCGTTTCGGCGAGTTTATTCCACGCTTTCTGTTTTCCTTTTCTAAGCATTTTCGGGGCTACATGTGAATGAGTAAAAGTTGCGGGACGCCCAGATGTTTCCACGATAGAAAGCTCGCGTAGATCCCATAATAGGCTCACTTAATACAGCGTTTTTAAAATCACGCTTCCGTTGGCTTCCATAAGGATTCGCCACTGCATTAGAGATGAAATTGTTGCCATACTCAACAATCAGAGTCCCTCCCAACCTCTGATGGGCCTTCCCCCTGACTTTGAATCCAGCCATATGCTATGCTGCCTTGAAAACGTCTGACTTAGTGCCCTCTCTAAATTGGTTGGCGCGGCTAAACCCTCAACCTGTCTGTTTGACCCTCTTCCAGCAACTCTCATCAAAAAACTCTTCCCAACTCTAGGCTCTGCCCTACTCAATATCTTCCACACCTCCTTGTCTACTGGCGTGGTGCCCCTGGCCTTTAAATCAGCCGTCATTAAACCACTACTTAAAAAACCGAACCTCGACCCTCTAATCTTGAAAAATTACAGACCCATCTCCAATCTTCCGTTCCTATCCAAAGTGTTAGAACGGATCGTCGCAAACGCAATTTACTGACCATTTATCAAACAATAATCTTAATGAATCTTTTCAATCTGGTTTTAGAGCCTTACACTCCACCGAAACGGCGGTTACCAGAGTCACAAATTACTTACTGCTCTCTCTTGACTCAAACCTAACTTCTGTGCTCTTATTGCTTGATCTCAGTGCAGCCTTTGACACTATCGATCACTCGATCCTTCTAGGTCGGCTTGAGAATCATGTTGGCATTCGGGGTCACGCACTTGCTTGGTTTAAATCTTATTTAACTGATAGAACACACTGCATGGTCTATAATGATTTAACATCTGAGACCCTCCCAGTGCAATGTGGTGTCCCACAAGGCTCTGTCCTGGGCCCTTAGCTATTTTCGATTTACATGCTACCCCTCGGCAGTGATGTACCTGAACACGTTCAATTAACGATCGTTCATGAACACGTTCGTATTTTGGGCGAACGTGAACTGAACGTACTGTATATCCGCTAAATGAACGTAATTGAGAACGCGTTCATTCGCAGCGCTGTGTAACGGAGTTCAAAAGTGCGTTCATTCTCAGCACTCTGTTATAAGGGCGTTCAAAGATGTGCCAGATTTCATATGCATTTCAGCCGAAAACCCAGTTAAAACACACTGTAAACAGGCTTCAAAATTATGTGGAAAACCAACCGATCTGGCAACGCGCCTGTCACCCCCTGCTACGTCATCAGACTCATCACCACAACAGTGGACCCGCTGAATCTGCGTGCAGAAGCCGAGAGCTGCGCAGCAGCAGGTTGAGAGCAGCACTCGCTCAGAGAACTCAACCTCTAGACGTCGACGTTTGAGCATTTAAAAGAGTTTAACGTTAAAGTCAGTACTGACTCAGACGGAAAAAATCTAACGTTTGTCTGTAAACTGTCCACCCGGTTTGAAGAAGCAAGTCCGCACATCGACGACGTCGACCGCAAACCTTAAGCTTAAACGGCACATTGAGAATAAGCAAACGTCCTGTTTTAGTTTTCATAATAAAGACAATTCAAGCTAAGTTGTTCCTCATGTTTTTGAAAATATACCGTAGAGATGAAAGCTGCAGCTGCTACTAGTGTGGACTGAATGTGCGGCGGCAATGCCAGTATTCCGATTGCTGTCTGTGGTTCAATATTTTTTACAAATAATAGCTCGCAGCAACGTATTGAAAAAAGAACTAACAAAATGGGCCGTTCAATATCTCCTTTATGTTCGAAATGTCAAACAGACCTGGGTACCTACAGTCTATCACTACTTTTGGGAATCTAAGTGTTTATCCAGGTTCTGGGGCCAAGTGATTGATTGATTGATTGAACACTTTATTAACATATTGCAGAATGGGTACAGTATAGTACAGCTCAGTCATATATGTTATGATGAATTGAAAATGGGGGACCCTGATGTAAACAAGACGAAAGTCTTTCTCTGGTCTGCATCCCCTTAACAATTGTATGTATTGAGCTGTACTGTATCAGGGTCCCCCATTTTCAATTCATCAGGACATATATGACATACATGTCCCCCAGGGCTCGGTTTTAGGACCCCTTCTCTTCTCCCTCTACACTAAATCACTGGGTAACATTATCACTTCTCATGGCTTCTCCTACCATTGTTATGCCGACGATACTCAACTCTTCCTCTCCTTCCCTCCCTCAGATATCCACGTCTCTGAGCGGATCTCGGCCTGTCTGTCCGACATCTCCGCCTGGATGACGACCAACCACCTCAAACTGAACCTAAGCAAAACAGAATTGCTCCACCGGCCGGCCAAATCATCCCCCCTAACCGACCTTTCAATCACAGTCGAGAATGCAGCTGTGACTGCGTCCCCGACCGCCAAGAACCTTGGTGTTGTCCTCGACGACCAGTTGAACTTCTCTACTCACATCGCAGCGACGACCAGAACCTGCCGATTCCTCCTGAGCAACGTCAGAAGGATCCGCCCCTTCCTGACAAAAGAAGCCTTTGGTGTGCTACCCCATGAAAGACACTGTGCAATGCATAGAGGCAACAACGCTTCCTTTCAGGAGGTGTGGGCCCCACTATTAGACTATTTTCCTGCTGAAATTTCTCGGATCCTTCTAAAGGCCCAGTGCCCCATTGTATGGACAGACCTAGGATAGGAAAAAATAAATATATGTCTACATGTGAATGGGCTCGAGGCAAGTGCAATACTGTACAGTGCCTGTCTTGGTTTGCTTTCCTTTTTGCTTGTTTTTCTTTTTGTTTTGTTTTTGCTTGCTTATGGTGTGGATGATGGCATAGAGATGAACTGGAGGACCCCCCCTTGTCCCAATGTGTGTTTTTGTAATGTAAGTAACTGTACGTGAAAAATCTATATATTAAAAAAAAATCAAAAAAGAACTAAAAAGAACTAAATTTGTTCATTTTTGAAACCATGAACTTTAGTTCAAAATGTTTAATTATGAACTATGAACTGAACTAGTTCATTAAAAAAATTGTGAACTGTGAACTGAACTAGTTTGTGTAGAAAGTGAACTTTCCCAACACTGCCCCTCGGCAATATCATATGCAAATTTGGCATAAACTTTCATTTTTACGCTGATGACACCCAATTAAATATACCTATTAAGCCAAATGATTCCTCCCAATTACAAAACCTTGAGGCCTGCTTGCTTTCCATCAAAAAGTGGATGTCGCAAAACTTTCTACCACAAACCACAGAGGCCTGTTTCAGGACATCTCCCTCAACTTTGATACTTGTCATGTATCCTAGAGCTCCACCATAAAAAACCTCAGAGTAATTTTTTATTCCTCCCTCTCAATGTCACCAAAATTGCCTTCTTCCATCTTCGTAATATCGCAAAAATTCGCCCCATTTTAACTATGGCTGATGCTGAAACCCTGATTCATGCTTTTGTCTCATCACATCTGGACTACTGTAATGCACTTTTTTCAGGCCTACCTAATTCAAGCATCAAAAATCTTCAACTTGTGCAAAATGCGGCCGCTGCACGGATACTAACTAGAAATAGAAAATTTGATCACATCACACCAGTTTTGTCCGCCCTACACTGGCTTCCTATTCAAGCCCGATCTGACTTTAAAGTGCTACTCCTCACCTACAAAATTTGAAATGGGCTTGCACCGCTCTATCTATCCGATCTCATCTCCCGATACTCGCCCGCTCATGCTCTGCGCTCACAAAATGCGGGGCTTCTATCGATTCCTATAGGGTTAAAAAGAAATCCGCCGGCCACAGAGCCTTTGTCTACCGCGCTCCCTACCTGTGGAACAAATGACCTGCCGTCGTCAGGGGTGCCTGCTCTGTCGAAGCTTTTAAATCCCTGCTTAAGACCCATCTTTTCTCTCTCTCCTTCAACCTACCCTGATCTCACCTAGTCGGGGACTGACCTTTAGATTAATCTGTCTAGTTTAGTTAGGATGTCTATTTTGTCCCATGTCTGCTTTTCTGCAGACATGGGAGAACCTTTTGACCTGTCTCTGTCTCGGCCGGTTCTGTGAAATGTCGCCTTCTGTCTGGCCTGCAGTGCTGAACCTTCTGAGTGGCTCCTCCTGCCCCCACGGGGTGTGCGGCCCTGGGCTGTTGTCTCGTATTTCACCCTGTGTCCATACGCTTGCAGTGGTTCTATCTATTGCTCTATTTCACAATTTTATTGTATACTGTGGTTCTGCTGTCGCCATGTGTGCACGTGCTCGCTGCATGTATCTGTTGCTCCATCTCCGCCCACTACAAACATGGGAACTCTCTAACCCCCCCCCAACTCCCCCCCCCCCCCCCCCCCCTGTCCCAACCCACCCACCCCCCCCATCTCTCTGAGTGCTTGTCTCATAGTGCTGACAAAGGTGATGGATGTCTCGGGGTCTTGGCCAAGACTGCAGTGACTGCTCTACGTGCACCACCGAGGCCATGGATCAGCTCCTTACCGTCTTCTGTCCGTGGTCTGTCAACATGGTTTGTGGTCTGTCAACGTGGTTTCATTGCTGGGTTAAGTACTTCTATTCTATTCACATAATATGCTTACCGTAAATCCTCAAATATAGGACGGGTCTTCTATTTACCTCAGCTGCAAAGAGCACCAGGCCTTTATTAGAGAGAGGCTTATATAAGAGGCAGGCCGTAATTTAAAAAAATTACACTCATGGACATAATCCCTTCATTTTCAGACTTTTATTGCATTATTATTATTATTATTATTATTATTATTATTATTATTATTATTATTATTATTATTATTATTATTATTATTATTATTATTATTATTATTATTATTATTATTATTATTATTATAATATTTTTTAATACGTACATTGTCTGTCTACATTTATTTAGACTAGCATTTGTATTTAAATATTGAGTGCAGTTGAGTAATTGTGGGATTAACGTAATTCACACACACTGAAGTTGGAACTGTCTATAGGTTGCGGGGTCCGGGGACGATTTAGCATGTGGTACCTACCTTCTCGACTTCCTCAGTCGAATCATTTGATGATAACATGCAGTGGCTTTAGCTGACGTTATCATAGCATCATGATCTGTAATGTGTCAACTGGACAATGCCAGCCTCGCCTGCCAATGCCATATAGATAGCGAACGTTAACGTTTGCAAACGAAGTCAACCTCTTCCAGCTGACACCACAGATCTAGATATTATGACAACGTTAGCTAGCGCTAAAGCTAACGCCAACCAGAGGGAAACGTTAATGTACGGTAGTCAGTGTAGCGGGAGGCAGCACTTGATTTGCATTGGCAAGAGTTTATCTCATTCTATATCACAGCACGAATTTTTTTTTAAATACTTTTTTTTGCGACCTTATATTGGAGACCGGCCTTTATTTGTCTGCATGCATCAAACCCTCGGCCATTATAAGAGGCCCGTCCTTTATTCGAGTACCCTCCACTATTAGAGGATTTACGGTACTTCATATATCTATTCTATTCACATATATGCTACCACTTGTATCTATTGCTATGTCCGCCCACTACAATCACGCAAGCTGTCTAACGCCTGTCCCGTCTCCCTGTCTCCCTGTGAGTTGCTGTCCCGGAGTGTTGACCGGAGTGTCGGACGTCCCGTGATGAAGACCGGGAGGATGCGACCCTCTCTGCGTGCCCTCCTGTCTCCCTGTCTCCGGCTGTCTCGTAGTGATGACCGGAGTGCTGGACGTCCCGCGATGATGTCGGGGAGGTTGCGACCCTCTCTGCGCCGCCCCCTATCTCCCTGTCTCCGGCTGTCTCGGAGCGATGACCGGAGTGTTGAACGTCCCGTGATTAAGACGGGGAGGACGCGACCCTCTTTGCGCCGCCCCTGTGCCTCAAATAGATCCGCTATCAGCTCTATCTTTAATCTTTCAAAATGTTCAGTTGCTATCGCTATCAGCTCTATCTTAAATTTTTCAAAATGTTCGGTTGCTATTGCATGCACTCATCTGTGTTTCACTACACACATGAGTGCATGCTTACCAACTGTCAGTCTGCAACACTACTATCACCGACATCTAAGAAGGGAGATCCCTCCTTGAATGGCCCTTCTAAGGTTTCTCTCCTCCACATGCCTGTGGTGAATTTTTTCCTATTGTTAGGTGTTAGTGAGTTTTTCCTTACCTTCGCGTGGGGTAGGTCTGGGAGTGTTTGCATTCATTCATTTATTTTGCATTTATTTAAAATTTGTTGGACCTTATGGTGTTCTTGTTTTGTTCTTGACTTATTGTTATGTTTCTTCTTGACTTGTTTAAAGAAGACATGTCCGGCCCATGGGGACATTAACGTGTGTTGTAGTCAGGGCCGCCTCAGCGCCTAAGCAAAACTAGATTTTAGGTCTGTGATGAAAAAGGGCCTCGCGGGAAGGGGGGCCTTGCACAAAACATTTTTTTTTTTTTTTTTTTTTTTTTTTTTTTTATTATTATTATTATTATTATTATTTTTTTTTTTGCGAGGCCTCCCTTCCCGCGAGGCCCTTTTTCATCACAGACCTAAAATCTAGTTTTGCTTATATGCTTATATATTTCACATTAGACACGTTTGTAGAATGTGTCTGACTTGTTCCTGGCTCTGCGGCTCTGCAGCAGACATACTCACTATTGGAGCTCTGGGGCTCTGCAGCAGACATACTATTGGTTTCAACGAAGGGAGGGGTTACTTACATGTGTACAGTCGGCCGGCGTGCGTCAGCTGCGTTTGACTATTTCGCGCGTGCAGCATTGGAGGTTATGCTTAGTTATGCCAGCCAAGACGAAGAGGACGGTCATTCGGCAGATGGACTGAAGATGAAAGTTGTTGCATGTTAGACAGTTCAGTCAGGCTAGCCATGTCGGCTTAGCTAAAGGCAGGGACAGCTAGTTAGCTTTAGCTACGTTATAATATCGAATGCTAACGTGTGGTTCAGTCGGGATAGCCATGATGATGTCGGCTAGTAGCTAGCTTAGCTAAAGGCTAACTAGCGTTAGCTAACCTAGAGAGAGCGCGTGCAGCATTGTTATGCCAAGATGAAGAGGACGGTCATTCGGCAGATGAACTTCGTCAACTCCACGCGGTTGTCTCCATCCTCTTGGACGTTTGGTGAGTTTTTAATGCACTCTATTCTATTCCCGCCGTGGATATATCTCTCTCTCTCTCGGGCCGGCTAGCTATCGTGGCTAAGGCTAACGTTATGTTGGCTAACGTTATGTTGAGCCAAGCGGGCCGGCTAGCTAACGTAGCTAACGTTATATTGAGCCAAACGGGCCGGCTAGCTGTTGTAGCTAATGTTATATTGAGCCAAGCGGGCCGGCTAGCTACATGCTCTCTCTCTAACACACACACACACACACACACACACACACACACACACACACACACACACACACACACACACACACAGACATGCTCTCTCTCTCTAACACACAAACACACATGCTCTCTCTCTCTCTCTCTCTCTTTCTAACACACACATACATGCTCTATATCTCTCTCTAACACATAACATGACATGCTCTCTCTCTATATATTTCTCTCTCTTTCTAACACACATATACATGCTTTCTCTCTAACACACACACACAAACAGACATGCTCTCTCTCTATCTCTCTCTTTCTAACACACACAGACATGCTCTATCTATCTCTCTCTCTTCAATTCAAATGGGCTTTATTTCACATTCTTGTATTTCTCCCAGTAGGTATGGGAGTTTTGAGTTATTGTCCATGTTTTCAAAGTCTCTTTGGGTGTTTGCAATTTGTGGGAAGTATATGTCTTGGTATAGTGGGCAGGTTGTTAAGAAGTGGAGCTCGGTTTCCACCTCATCTTGTGTGCAGTGGGTCTGTCTTCGCTTGGGAGCCAGGTCTGCCTATGGCGGCCTTTCTCGATGGCTAGGCTGTGCTCGCTGAGTCTGTACCTAGTCAAGGATCTTCTTAGTATTGGGTCAGTCACAGTGCTTAGGTATTCCGCCACTGTGTACTCTCTGTTTAGGGCCAAATAGCATTTCAATTTGCTCTGGTTTTGGGTTGTTTCTTTCCAATGTCTCTCGCTCTCTCGCTCTCTCTCTCTTGCTATATGTTGACTGTATCATGCCCAGCCTCGGGCAGCGCTATTATTTAAGAATATGTTGACTGTATAAAAAAATATATATATATATATATTTTTTTTTTTACCTTTTAGGGGGGGGGGGGGGGGGCTCGCGTTTAAATCTCGCACAGGGCCTCGCATTTCTCCCAGGCGGCCCTGGTTGTAGTAGTGGTAGTAGTAGTAGTAGTAGTAGTAGTAGTAGTATTAGTAGTAGTAGTAGTAGTAGTAGTAGTAGTAGTAGTAGTAGTAGTAGTAGTAGTAGTAGTAGTAGTAGTAGTAGTAGTAGTAGTAGTAGTAGTAGTAAGTAGTAGTAGTAGTAGTAGTAGTAGTAGTAGTAGTAGTAGTAGTAGTAGTAGTAGTAGTAGTAGTAGTAGTAGTAGTAGTAGTAGTAGTAGTAGTAGTAGTAGTAGTAGTAGTAGTAGTAGTAGTAGTAGTAGTAGTAGTAGTAGGAGGGAAAGTGGGCACTGGGGATGATTGGGTTAATTGGGGTTAAAACGTTTAGCCTGATAGAGCTGCACAGTGCCCCCATCCCCCTCTGGTGCCATGAGTATTTTCTTTATGGGCGTAGTAGCCTCTGAGGAAAATTAAGATTACCCACTGTAACATTTTACCATGCAACAGAGATGCCTGCGGTTGTCTGAGATTGTAAAGCAGTTGTACAGCAGTTGTACTGGATGGTTTTTGCACAATTATCAGTTTTAGCCATTAGGATGGTCTGCTACTGCATGGTCTCCTTTTTAATGTTTCTCAATGTCGCTCAATGTTAACTGTGTGATATACTGACAGGTCTATGTATCTATTATCTGACAAGTGATAGGTAATAAGGTAAAAGCATCCTTATCTTCTTGTGTTTGTCTATGTACTGCGAGAGCAGAGTCTCTGAGAAAACACTTCAGCACTGCAGAGAAAGAACGTCACTCTACTTGTGTCGTCTCTGATTACTCCAACTCAACCTTTCCCAGTACTTTTTAATAGCTGTACTTACAGTGGGTTGGAGTAAAGGCCAGCAGCCACAGGGGAGGCGGCGTTGCCATTTTCACATCTGTTAATGGAGCAATTTGGATCTGCCTCCATCAAAAAACACAATGTAACCAATTAGTGAGTGGAGCCAAGCAGAGAGGCAGGTTCTTAGTCACAGTGGTAAGTTCCGTGGGCGTTCATAAAGGAGAGGGATGAGCAAGACACCTGAAGAGTTGAGACGTGTGGAGTTATACAACTTGGAATTGTATTATTCTATCTAGGCTACTGCGATGATCAGAGTAGCTTGCAGTGGTAGAATGAGTACACAGTTCCTTTACTTGAGTAAAAGTAGAAATACCCAGATAAACGAGTACTCTGGTAAAAGTAAAAGTCCTCCATTAAAATTCTACTTAACCCTCTCGTTGTCCTCGGGGTAAAAATGACCTGCCACTGTGTTTAACAGCAGAGAAAATCCCCTAAATTATGTTTTTTCAACTTGAAATGTGATGACTTTTCCTAGATTGACCCCAACATAAAAAAAAAGTCCAATGTTGCCTTTATTCATATTTCCATGTAGGCTGTACAAAAATAGGTACTAATATCGTCTTCAGTTACACACCAAAGAATTATGACAATGCTTTAGTTCTGTCTAAGATCAAACAGTAGCAGACATAAACATGACAAGACATGTGGTCTTCTCCGGAGTACACTGCCTGTGACCGGATCTGACCCAAGGGGGTGGCACTATAGATGAGAGTGTAAACACATACTGTGTGCTGCAGGTGTATATCTGCAAAGGCGGTGTACTTGCATACTGCCCTACATGTGCTAATTAGTTGACTGAGTTATGTTATTTGGTTCACATGTTCACATCTTTGTTTTGGGATAAATAGGAAAACTACTTTTTGCACATTTCTGCTACTTTCTTAGTAGGCCATAGAGATACCATACAAATATTGCTTACCACCTATACAATTCAATTCAATTCAAAACACTTTATTAGTCCCGCAAGGGGCAATTTAAGGCATGATATGGCTAAACAGCTGCATTTCTATACATTCAAGACAAAACAGGACAAAACAGGGACACGAGACATACATGACACTTCAAAGCATAAAAGACATGACACTGCCAGAACGGGATCCCTACACTATTGATCTGTCAGTCCAATAAATAAATAAATAAATAGATAAATAAATAGATTCGGTCGGTATAAAAAAGTGCACTTTCGTCAAAAATATTAAAATCAAGGGGTTAGTAAACGTTAGTAAACTGACCTTTCCTTGTACTGTGGCCATTCACCAGTTGAATGGCCTCTGGTACAAACCCAAATGTTCTTCTCTTTGTTTTGCAGACAGGCTGTTAAGCGCTTTCCTGAGGGCAGCAGGTCAAAACACACATGAAGGACATGTGTGGGGTCATCAATTATTTTACTTGAGCACTTGAGCATTGTAAAACTGCATTAGGGATCTTTGTGTTCTGCCGATAATTTTTGAGCATTTTTACAGCAAAACTATTTAAAATTGACATTGTCATAGAAACAAGTGGTATCTCCTGAATAATTTTTTTTGCCACAAGAAAAGGGAAAACACAAGTATTCCCACAATTTGTGGTGAATGACAAGTTGTTTCTTCAGGCAAAATATATTTGGTGTTTAAAATTCAATGTAGCTGCTTTATTTTGGGGGTTTGGTGATGACGGGTAATTTTGACCCGGAGGACTCAGGGTGTATACAGAATATGAGGACAACAAGAGTGTTAAGTAAAAGTAGAGAAGTATGTGTTATTGAATGTACTTAAGTATCTAAAGTAAAAGTATGCATTCTACATAACGTTTGCGTATTCCAGTGCTAGATATTTTTCTTCAAAGTAATTAGTAACTGATGGGTTCATATGTAGTGGAGCAAAAGTTTCCACCACTGGTAGTTTGTTACATAAATAGAATCACCATTTTCTAAATTCTAACTGCACATGTATGCTAAAGATCTGTTTGTAGAGCTCCATTATATGATCATTATCATTTATTTATTTAGTCAGATATAACGTAAGGTTATGTATATAACCAAGTTCTATGAATACTGGTGACGCTCAGCGTCATTCTGCACGCACTTCACTTCGTGCACGAGCACTGAATAAAAAATTCCACAATGTACCTTTACATCCCAACATTCATCTGGCCACACCCCTATCCGCTTACCTTCATAAGCAGGTGTGTGGTCACCTACTCGCCTCCTTCCCAAACTTTCACCACACGGCGAGATCAAGGGCCGCAGTGGCGTCCTGACGCTGAGCGTCACCAGTATTCATAGAACTTGGTTATATA
This sequence comes from Notolepis coatsorum, assembly GCF_963971535.1. NCBI lineage: Eukaryota > Metazoa > Chordata > Actinopteri > Aulopiformes > Paralepididae > Notolepis > Notolepis coatsorum. The sequence goes on along the minus strand of NC_140166.1, from coordinate 179,889,791 downwards.
CATAACCTTACGTTCTATTTCATACTGGCTCCGCTCAGCGTCATTCTGCACAAGAGGAGCTGAGCGGAAGCCAAAGCTCGACAAATGTACCCCGCTGAGGCCCCCCACAACCATCAGACCGGGGAGGACCAAGCCCCCCGACCCTCCCTAATGGAGGGATACCCTCCCTATTGGAGGACGGGAGGGAGACGGATCCGACCGTGCAAAGAAAAACTCAAGCAACTCAACGCACAGGGTGAGCAGACCGTGGCTTGACCCCACGACTACGCACACGCACAACCCGCATGCCACCAAGGAACGAACGGAAGGAACAACCCTCGTTACTGCCCCCAAAATCACGGGGTCAAGAGCAACTCAACCCCGTGGCAAGGCCGTAGCAGCGGAGCGCGAAGGAAGACCCAGACCCACTGAAGGGACTGGATCCCCTGGAAAAAGGGGGCCCGGAGAGGTCAATGACGCCAGGCATCAAGACCCCACCAGGCGGTCACTTAGTGACACCGCCCCCCACATCGCCAGCGTATTCGGACAGGGCCCCTCCAAGAGCGGGCCCTTTCCCCCCATTAGTACACCGCCTGGCACAGTGACCCTGCAACAGGCAGTCAGCATGGCCGTAAAGCATTCAAAGGTTAACCAACGGAAGCAGGCAGCGCACCGGGGAAACCAGGCAGCAGGCTGTAGACCCGAGCCTGGAGCACTGCGGACGAGACAGGCGCCAAAGGGGTTAACTGAAAACAGCCCCCCGGCGGAAGGGGCGTATGCTGGCATTGTTGCGCACCATGACAAAGCCTCCATAAAAAAAAAACCACCCAGAGGGGTCGAGGCAGAGAAGGCTGACACGATTGATAGACGTCATGAACATGCCAGGTACAACGTGTACCCAACAAAGGGTCTCCATAACGCCTAACCCTGTGACACCCGGGCCGACCCAGCATTTTTCCCCCCGAAAAAAGCACAAGTCCCTCAGGGTACCAGAACAGCAGATCTGCATCCCCGGCGGACAACGGGTTAACTGACCTGGACCAGCGTGACCAGAACCAGTCCCGTGCCCTAACCACGCCGACATGCCCACTCCAGAAGAGGGGGTAGGTATGCGTGTCGATCTAAAACATGAAAAGAGGGCACCACCCAGACGGTCCCATTTGTACCGCGCTCAGTGGCCCACCCCAAGGGCGTGAGACCCCTCTACCTATGTTCTGATCTATTCCGTTAACATCCCCCAGATATGAACGAGAATTCATCGAGACAACCTAGTAAACTGGCGCTCGGAAGAGACAAAACTCCATCCCAGTTGCCCTATAAAAACGCTGTTTTAATAACGAGCAACCAAGGCGTACTAGCCCCCTGCGTGATTCTTAACAGAAACACCCAGAGCCAGCACTATGTACGCGTCGGGACCCAAACACATCAATGGATAGTCTAGCAAGACACCAGACATTGTTCCTCCAAGTCGCCTGGGAGAACGACACGGAGCCGTCGTGCTTCATGTTCTTTCCTCTTTTTATTTAAAAAAGAAAGAAACACAGACTGACATGAATCCCACGTGACACAGCTGAGGGTAATTTTTTTTTTACATTTTTACATCCCGCCACCCTCGCCACAGGGAGGAGACGGAAATCCCCAGAGAGACTTCCCACGCGAGCTGTATAGATTGAAAAGAAATATTGCAACATTGAGCTATGTAACACTTGGGTCAGGGCTCTCCGAGGAGGAGGCACTGAACCAATACACACTCAATAATCGAATTGAATCGAATACACACACAATAGAGCAGAACTCCTTTTTTGAAGTTCTACTCACCTTGACAATCTGAGGAGGAGGCTCTGAACTCTGAGGAGGCTCCCTCACTGGGAAGGAGAGTCCGAACTCACAGAAGGCACTTCTCCCTGAGGAGGAGCTTCATGAGGAGGAGCTCTGACAACTCCCTGAAACAGATCAATAACATGGACCTGAACAACCCACGGAAATCTTACCAATAGAGACGCGCTCAGTGACGTACTCTATGGCGGGGGAATTTCCGCGGTGCACACGCCCAATCTTCCAGGGCGTAAGAAAAAATTGTTTCTCAAGCGGAAAGCACAACCCCAGCAATTAAGCTGAGGGTTACATTGTATCCCCACAAACACAGTGACACAATATATTGTAACCAAACATGTCTGAGAGGAGGGGGGGAAGCCCCAGGGAAACCGGGGGGTCACCCCTCCTATCTTACCCTTGATACGACCAAGGCGAACAGGCACCTCTGTTAATGTGTGAACATGCTGTTCATTGTCATCACAGGCTGAGAAAAAGATTCATTCCTCAATCACATGTCACTAAGCATAGCTTTACAGGTTAATAACCCTCTTAGTTGTGAGTTCACCCACGGTACAACGTTACATGAACACACATGTTCTCATCAAAACCAAACCAGTTCATTTTAAAAACATAAAAAACAACGCCGATTTACTACAGAGAGAAAAGCTATACCAGTGACAAGACAATTCACACACAACACGCGTCGTATCCTCAATGTATTGCAGCAACACATGTTTTGGAACATCGTTATTACAAAACATTTAGAAGGGAAGAAAAGAAGAAGTGTTTAAAGTCCGGAGGACTCCTACCTTCACCCTGCGCGCAGGCAGAGAGAACAGCAACACTGGTTAACGGGACACCGAGTTGAACCCAGCATCTCCTGCGTTGACGACGAGGGTATGTCCGCTACGCCACCCAGCCGCCGTTCTCCATGTTGACGAAGTCCTCGCTGGCACTGGCACCCGGGTGTAGGGTCGACTAACATCCTCTGTCAAAGATGACGTCGTAGTCAGAGTGTTTAAGGCATGTTATAGTCATAGTAACGTTTCAACAGTGTAGCATTAAGCTAACAGCCGTCCGACTGATAGCAACAAGCTAACGTTCACTAGCCTAGTGAACACAACGAGCTAGCGCCGCAGCTAACAGCTGACTGGCTAACAACAGTAGGCCACAAACTAGCACGCCAGCTAAGCAGCTATCACCTGAACTGTACACAACGACATAACAAGCCACACTTCAGACAGGCCGCTGTCCAAGTCCCTCCCCATCCTAAGAGGGAAGAGAAAAAGAAATGTCAAACACAGCTGTATGTACCAGACATACAGCGGAGCCAGCACAATTCCCATCCGGGCTGCAGCCGACTTGGGCATGGAACTCCCGATAATGAAGATCCTATGCCCACTTTTCCTCGTTAGGGTGTACTTCCACATTTATGTGAAAGATGGGGCCTGCACGGGACAGAGAAGCATCCGCTCGTCCAGAGAATCCCGGGTTTTTCCCAGGTCTTGGTCGCGGCCCACTAAGTTGACCATCATGGGCGTCAGACCAAGATCCTCCGTCCGCCGCTTAAGAAGCCGAGCAGAGGACCCCAGTCCGGAGTCGCCGTTCGTAAAATTGTCAGCTAACCCCCATAGCATAAACAGACAACCAGTGCTTGCAAGCAAAACAATACTCACCCCACCCGGAAGCAAACCGATTTCTCACAACAGCCGGTGCTTCCTACAGTCCAGCTGCATGACCGGAGGGCAACCCTATCCAGCCGCAGCAAGGAGGACTGCAGTCGGCGAGTACATCAGCGGCGCGAGCCCCTAATACGAAAAAGCCTGTGGAGGTCAGAATGATCATCATCTTCCAGACACTCCAGTGACGAAGACAATATCGCCGTATTTTCTCGAAAATAGTGAGAGACAAAATAAAGATATGATGTCAACGTATCTTCCCGTTCTTTCCAACTTTCTTCAGCTAACAACCTCGTCAAGTGTGGGATCTACCGAAGGCACTTCCTTGTGGTGAAAGTGAAGAAGGAGGCGAGTAGGTGACCACACACCTGCTTATGAAGGTAAGCGGATAGGGGTGTGGCCAGACGAATGTTGGGATGTAAAGGTACATTGTGGAATTTTTTATTCAGTGCTCGTGCACGAAGTGAAGTGCGTGCAGAATGACGCTGAGCGGAGCCAGTATGAAATAGAACCTCGTAATTCCAAGGTCACAATTTCAAGTTTCTTTATTAGTTGTCACACAAAAATACAGAATACTTTTATATTAAATGCTTTTTTCTGTTTTGCTCCTGAGAGTGTGCTAGATAAAAATAGATAAGTATAAAATAGAAAGTCAAAAGTACGTAAACAAGTGTAAACAAAAGTGTTCAATATACAATATACAATACAGAGTAGAAAATATTTGTAACTGAGTTACAATACAATATGTTGAATTAAGGGACTCTGTGTGGGGATGTTAGTGACTGTCTAACTGTGTATATGACTGTTTGCACCTGTAACAGGTTACCTATGCATATATATCTGTCTCCACCGGAGGGCGCTCTAGGCGTAGCTACCGGAGTATTCTACCATAGAGGGAACTATATAAGAGGTCGCCCCCTTTAGGGGCGGCTACGTGGCGTAGTGGGCAAGGCGCTCGCCACGAATGACGGAGACGCTGGGCTTGCCTGTTCGAGCCCAGCGCTCCACATTGCTTTCAGTTTAGCTGGTCGTTCATACTAATACACATTGGCCGTATTAGGGGGTGGGAAACTGATGGGTGGGGATCGGGCGTTGTGGACAGCGACTCCTACAGGTCGGTTGGTGTGCCTGCGCAGTAGAATCAGGAAGTGTCGGGGGCAGCGTGAGCCTCCCACGCGTTACTCCTCGCCACTGAGAGATCGAGCTGCGCAGGTGAAAAGATGCGACTGCTGTTACCTCAAGTACCGGAGGGGACTTGTGCTATGTATGACTTAGTCCACATTGCAGCCGGCTTGTGGGAGGCAAGAAACAGAGTTCGTGACAGGGGAGGGTTGAATTGGATGATACGAAATTGGGATGGGAGAAAATATAGAAAAAAATTTGAGAAAAAGTGGACCAAAAAAAAATAAGAGGTCGCCCCCTCTCATTTCTTTCTCTACTCCAACGGCTCTCAAAGAGAGCAGAGCTCTGTATATCTACTGCTTATATGTGAATAAAGAAGTCAAGCCAGTTCGGGCATAATAGAGAATCCATACCTCTTGACCACATTATTGTTGCCCCAAAGCGTGTTCTGTTAACAGGTTATGGGCCCAAATAACGCCGGCGCGAAAATTAGTGGAGGTACTGTAGTAAGATTAGCTAAGTTATAGGCTAGGATAGCACCGCGTAGCTAGTCGCTAGGCCGACCAGAGTAAAAGGCTAAGCATACCATTAACGAAGAGATGGAAGGCCAAAGAAGAGAGAAGTGGCCAACATTCACTGGGAAAGCAGAGAACTACGAACTCTGGGAAGAGCGCATGCTGTGCTGCATGCACCGAGCGGGACTGAAGGAGACAATCCTGGGAGCCCCCACCGGAGAACTAACAGCGGAACAGCGAGCCCTGGATGAACAACAAAATGCAAATGCGTACTGTGAGTTGGCGCAGATGCTTGACGACACAGTGCCGGAGAGGCAACGAGTGATGGGCTAATGATGGCAATGATAATGAGAGGACTACCGGAGCTGTACAAACCGCTCACACTCCTGATAACACACGGTTCAACGGACATTATGTTGGGACAATTCAAGGCTAAGCTAAGGAACTTCGAGGCCTCAGAAGACACCCACCCAGCCGCCACGGAGGAGAAGGAGAGGGTGCTAAAAGCTCGAGAGACGCCAAGAGAGAGAACCAGGACTACGACAGAACTGGCGTGCTGGCGATGCGGTGATAAAGGCCATCAGAGAAGCGAATGCACAAAGGCTGTCTGGTGTAGCTTCTGCAAATCCCTGGGACACACAGACAGAGCGTGCATGAAGAAACACCATCAGAGCGCACGATACACACGTGGACAAGATGGCGGTCACCAGCGAGACGAAAGCCACGAACAAAATGGCGGTTGCAGACGAGTCGAGGGCCACGGACGGAATGGCGACTACGGACAAGATGGCGGCTGTGGACAGGATGGCGACAGCGGCGGCTATCGACATGAGATGAATCAAGATGACGTCAGGAGAATTGATGGCGGCGACGACCGACACGAGGCGAGTCGAGATGACGCCCGGAGGTTAACGGAACAAGAAGACTGCGCTTTTGGAGCGCGGACGGTGGACACCGCCGGGCTGGCCCAGATGCAGCGGGCCACGAGAAGGAGACTGGTCGTGGACATGGGCGCGTCGTCCCATATCATCAACGACAGGAACTTTGACGACACTTTCCAATCGGAGAGGCACTGCATGGAACTGGCCGATGGTAGACGTATCTACGGGCTGGCACACGGGAGGGGGGATGCACAGATATGCCTCACGGACAGCAGGGGGCGCTGACGTACAGTGATGCTGAAGGACGCCCTGTACGTACCATCGTTCCCACAAGAACTATTCTCTGTAATAGCTGCTACTGCAAGTGGCACCAAGGTGTCCTTCGATAAAGGTAAACATTTTCTTGTAGAGCCTGACGGTACCCGGTCTGACATAAAGATGTACCAGAAAGTATTTTATCTGAAAACGGAGTGTAATGACTATGACCAGTGTAACGGAAATGATGATGCGTATGACAGAACGGCCAGCCACGATATTCAGACATGGCACGAGATTATGGGTCATTGTAATTACGAGGATTTACTGAAACTACAAGTAATATCAGAGGGTATGCACATTGAGGGGGTGCGTAGGCCTGATGAAAATTGTGCAATGTGCAAAACGGGAAAGTTTACCCAACCGAGACATAGAGATCTCACAGACAGAGTGGAGGTGCCACTCGCGCTGGTTGACATGGACCTAGTTGGCCCAGTAAGCGGCGAGTCCATGGGAGATTTCGGATATGTACAGTCTTTTACAGACGTGTGTACAGGGGCGACGTTTGTCTATTTTGTCAAAGAGAGGGGTGACATACTCCAGGCCACGGAAAAATTCCTGGCAGACGTAGCTCCCTATGGGGTAGTAAAATGTCTGAGGTCCGACCACGGAGCCGAATTTACAAACAGAGAGTTCCAGTCACTATTGGGAAGGTATAGGATAAGACACAAGACGTCACGCCCATACCACACATGCCAGGGCAAGGTGGCAGAAAGGGAATGGCACTCCCTTTCCGAAATAGCTACAGTAGATGCAAGCTAGCAGGTAGTAACTTACCAAGGAGCCTATGGCATTATGCGGTACAAGAAGCCGCTTACACCCGAAACAGGTGCTTTAATAAGCACTCTGGCACTACTCCATATACAGCGCTGACAGGAAAGAAATGTAATCTAGCCAGAATGCATCGATTTGGATCAGTGTGCTATGTGCACCTGCAGGGTAAGGGGAAACCCAAGTCCAAGGACGTTAAAGGATTTTTCGTAGGACACGACAGAGTGAGTCCTGCTCTCCTAGTGTATCATCCCGGTAAAGGGACAGTACAGAAACACTTGCTAGTAAAGTTTGCCAGAAAGACAACTCGTGAGGACGAGGCACAGACAGAGGAGACAGAGCTGGACTCCAGAACATGGTGTGTAAAAATAGAAACACAACACCCCAGTGTACCCAGTACGGTTATGCAGACAGACAGTCAGCTACCCCCAGGGGGCGATGGCGAGAAGCACCTGAGGGTGACGTCAAGTGCCTCAAGCAGTGGGAGGTACCCCAAAGGGGGACACAGACCCCTAGAACATCTGACAGACCATGTCTTGTCAGTGGTTGATATGCTCAGTCAGGGGATACCGGACAAGTATTTTGAAGGGGGGGAGGGGGGTGGGAATGTGGGATTGTGTGTTTTTTTGTTTTTCTTTTCAGTCGACTGTTTTATGTTTGTTTTTATGCTCACGCTCGGATCTCAACAGGACCTTAACAAATGGATATATATCTATTATGGTGTTCTACTCCAGACGAATTACACTCAGGCATACTGCAACCCATACTGCAACCAAGCGTATTAACATGGATGAAAAGACAACAGGTTGATGTGGCTCTTTTAAGTGAAACGCATCTTTTAATGGCTGACAATACAAAGCTGGCGGATAAAGTTTATCATAACATAAGCTCCTCTTCCTTTGGCACCAAGGCCCGTGGTGTAGCTATAGTAGCTAAACGGAAGTTGAATGTTAAACTATTAGACATATGGTCTGATGCAGATGGTCGAGTTACTATTGCCAAGATAGATTACTTTAACAGGAAAATTGCTCTGGTAGCGGCTTACGCCCCTAATGTTTATGACGCTAACTTCTATGCTATACTCACTGCAGCGATGCTGGATCTCCCTGAGTATTCATTTATAGTGGGTGCGGATTTTAATGCCATCTGGGATCCCTTGATTGATAAATCCAATCACACCACAACCAATGACCAGAGACAGGCCTCCACGGCCCTACAGGCCTGGTCCAAGGACACAGGGGTAATTGATTTGTGGCGGTTGCTCAATCCAACTGCGCAAGATTTTTCCTTTTTCTCAGCAAGACACAAAACCTTTTCTAGAATAGATTATGTTTTTGCGTCCCCTAGACTTGACGTTGAATTGGGGCCCACTGCATTGTCAGACCACAAATATTTATTTCTAAAGGGTTCACTCAGTAGAATGACATCCCGGGCCCCTAGATGGTGCTTTAACTCGACACTGCTGAAGAACAAGGAATTCAACCTGCAATTTAAATTTTATTGATCTTTTTCCCCCTCCTTTTTCCTCCGATTTTCTCCCATCCCAATGTTAGTCGTTATGCCAATTCCCAATCCCCTTCCTGGTCGCTGCGCACTTACCCCCCACAGTCGGTCTGGGAGAGTGGAGGCTACCACGTGCTTCCTCCGACACACGTCCAGCCAATCAACCGCTTCTTTTCACCTGGCAGCGCGAATTCTCACCGAGAGGGCGTAGCGTGTGGAAGAATCACACTATCCCACTTAGATCCTATCCGCACTTTCAACCTGCAATTTAAAGAAAAACTCATTGAATTCCTGCAGTTTAATGCTGGATCGGTACAAGACCCCAGAATTTTATGGAACTCGGTTAAGGGTTTTATCAGGAGTAACACTACTCTCTTTGCCTCTAACCTCCGTAAGGAACGTCTCTCCAAATTGGTAGAACTGGAAGGGCTTCACTCCAAGTTGTTCTCTTTGCAGCGCAACTACTCTGGTCGACTGGAGTTTCAAATTAAAATGTTGAAAAAGGAGATTAACTCCATCTTAAGACAACAATCTGAATTTCAAATGCACAGAACAAGACAACATTATTACTTGCATGGCTCTAAACCTAGTCACCTACTAGCTATGAAGATACGGGCCAGTGAACAATTTACGGATATCCCTGCCATCAAGGACCAACAGGGGAAGGTTACCACCGACCCAAAAAAAATCAACAAGACTTTTCGTTCATTTTATTCCAACCTGTACGAGTCAGAAGTGATCTTCGATCATAATAAGCTGGAGGAATTTCTTGATCAAATTAACTTACCACAACTCTCAGAGGATGACGCTAAACGGTTAGATGCACCTATTACGCTAGAGGAACTTAGGGAGGCGATTGCTGATTTGCAAAGTGATAAGGCCCCTGGCTGGGACGGTATTCCGCCCGAACTGTACCTCTCATTCTGGGATGTACTTGGACCCCTATTACTTGATATTATTTTACACTCAATCAAAGAGGGAAACTTTTCCAGGGATGTCAATATGTCATATCTGTCCTACTTAAGAAAGATAAGGACCCCACCGAATGCGGCAGCTATAGACCCTTAAGCCTCCTCGGAACCGATCTCAAGCTGTACGCTAAGGTGCTAGCCATCCGACTTCAAAAGCATATGACATCTCTAGTTCACCCTGATCAGACAGGCTTCATAAGAGGCCGCCTGATCACGGATAATATTAGACGGTTACTGCATGTGATCGATGCCAGCAAGGATGCCGCAACCACTACGGCTGTCATATCCTTAGACGCGATGAAGGCCTTTGACAGATTGGAGTGGTCTTATTTATGGGCAGTACTTAGAAGGATGGAGTTAGGTGAAGGGTTCATCCATATGATCAGAGTGCTATATACAGGTCCATCTGCTCGCCACTCTTCCCTGTATCGCGCTCGTCCAGACAGGGTTGTCCTCTTAGTCCCGGACTATTTGCTCTATCCCTCAAACCTTTAGCTCAGTACATAAGACAATCCCAGACTATATCACCGGTCTCAATTAAGGGCACACAGCATCACATCAGCTTATATGCAGATGATGTACTCTTGTTCATGCAGAACCCCGCCACCTCCCTACCTCATCTTCTCAAAGTAATAGATGATTTTGGCAGTCTATCGGGATTTAAGATCAACTGGCCAAAATCGGCCTTCCTTCCACTCAATGTGACTGCGAAGGCTACCATCCTCCCAGCAAATATACTCATGGTAGAACACTTTAAATGTCTTGGAGTTGAAATATTCCCCACTATAGGCCAGACGGTGAAGTATAATTACTCCGGCTTGCGAGACCGGATCACAGATGACTTCAGCAGGTGGTCAAAATTAAAAAACTCATTACAGGCCCGAGCGTCAATAGTTAAGATGAATATTTTGCCCAGAATTAACTTCATCAGCTCCATGTTGCCGTTACCCCCCCCCCCCCCCCCCCCCCCTGCTGGTTACTGGCAAAAACTGCACTCTGCTGCATATAAATTAATTTGGAACAACAAACGCCCACGATTAAAAAGATCCACTGCACAGATAAATAAAACCGACGGGGGTTTAGCCTTTCCAGACTTCAAATATTACTTTCAAGCGTTCTCTTTAAGACCACTGATCACCTGGTTTGATTCTCAAGCAGCGGTATCCTGGAGACCATTGGAGGAGAAGATAGTGGCCCCACATAGACTGCAGGATATAGTATACACCAACATATCAATTAAGCAATGCAACTTAAGATTTGGCCCTCTTATTACACATGTGATCCGGATTTGGCGTGACACACAGAAAACGTGTACTAACCACCATAAATGGCACATGCATTCTCCCCTATTTAATAACAATTTACTCCTTATTGGACAACAACCCTGGTTGGGAAAAGAAAGGCATACACACATTGGGGGATATCTTCGATGACTCTGGTCTACGCTGTTTTCAAGATATATCCAACAAATTTGACCTCCCCAGATCCTCCTTTTTCTTCTATTTACAAATAAGAGCAGCTCTGAAGGCTCACGGCGTCCCATGGGATGCTCCACTTGAGCACCACAGGTTTCACAAATTATTTGATGACAAGGAGACGTCGAGAGGCTTCGTCTCTGACTTTTATCGCCACTTACTTACGTCCTCATATAAGGTCCTTCCCCTAGACACACGGTTTGGAGGAAGGATATCCCAGAGCTGGAGGTAGATTTGATTGGGATGCAGTCTGGGAAAATGTTCGGCTATCATCACGCAACCCAGATCACCAACAGATTAATCTTAACTTTGTTCATAGGACTTACCTGACCCCTAGACAATTGAACCTAATGGGTCTCAGACCTGACTCTCGATGCTCCTTGTGTTCAAACGGTGCTATTGGTACATATATGCATATGTATTGGGAATGCCCTCCTGTTGAGACCTTCTGGGAAAATGTTACCACTCAATTATCAGAGATTTTATCTCTGACCATACCGACACTGCCTTCTGTACTGTTGTTGAATGATGTTTCTCAGTTATCAACCTCTGTACATGTAAAGAGACTCATTTTGGCGGGTCTTACAGCTGCCAAAAAGTTGATAGCGTCACGCTGGATTCAACCCGATAAAATGTGCCCGAAGGTATGGATTCTCACCTATCTCGATGTGATTTATCTAGAGATATCTACTGTGCAGGTTTTAGGTGTTAATGAAGCCAGCATCGCAGTCTGGGTGGCTGTGGTGGATAAGATAAAGGAACGCATATAAATTTGGAGTTTTCTGGTGTTGAATGAAGTGGTGGATTTATAGCCCACATTGGGGTCCTGAGGGGGGGGGGGGGAGCGAGTGTCCATGGTATTGTATTTATTATTTTTATGTCTTTTAGTCTATTTTCATCCTGATTTAATGTCCTTATTGTTGTTATTATTATTTCTGTTATTGTCCTGTGAGTTATTGTTGATTATTACTGTTACTGTATTGTTTGTCTTATTTCATGTAAAAAAAGAGAAAATAAAAAACATTTGATAAAAAAAAAAAAATTGCATCCTGATGGCCTGGGGATAGAAGCTCTTTCTGAGTCTCTCTGTGCTTGCCATGAGACTCCGGTAGCGCTTGCCTGACCGCAGCAGTTCAAAGAGGCAGTTGTTTGGGTGGCTAGAGTCTTTGATTATTCTCTTAGCCTTACCCCTGCAACGCTTGTTGTAAATGTCTTGGAGAGTGGGAAGCCCACCTCCAATACTGCGTTCGGCTGAACGGGCCACTCTCTGTAGTCTGCTACGGTCTTGTGCGGTGCTATTCCCAAACCCAGGAGGTGATATTGCCAGTCAGGATGCTCTCTATTGTGCATGAGTAGAAGTTCTTAAGGATCTTCTGACTCACTTTGAACGTCCTTAAGTGCCTAAGGAAGTAGAGGCGTAAGTATCTCAATACGAGTCATATTGCTGTTGATACGAATTACAGTATGATGCCAATAGTTCAGTGACAAGTCTCTCAATATGAGTCATATTACTGGTAATAAGAATTACAGTATGATGCCCAATAGTTCAGAGACAGGCCACTCTTTTATCTATACAGAATCCCAATTCAATGAGCATATTGAGTGAACATAAAAGGTCATCTAAAAACATCAAAAGGTTAATTCAAACACGCATTTCATTAGAATTGATCCCATGTTATGTTGTGAGTCAAAGTCAATACTTGGCCAGGGGTTAGTGAAGGTCAAGGCCACTGACATGTGTCTTCACCCATCAATTCTAATAGTTTTTCTCTACTATTAAAGGGGGATGTGATCCATTTTGAGAATTCACATTATGTTCTTCCTGTGCCCCAGGACAGTTGAGTCAGTATTTGTGAACACGCACCAC
>NC_140166.1:179869398-179871898 GCF_963971535.1 Notolepis coatsorum | reverse complement strand
GGGTCATGCTCTGTGTAATTTAATAACAAGCACTCTCTCTGTTCTCTTGTGGCTGAATTCTGGTGCTTTATGATGGCTGCTTAATGAGAGCACTAGAGACTTCAAGGCCACCGTATGTTGCGGCTGTACAATCTCAACAATAGATCTCAGCTGTTACATAACTGTGTGTGTGTGTGTGTGTGTGTGTGTGTGTGTGTGTGTGTGTGTGTGTGTGTGTGTGTGTGTGTGTGTGTGTGTGTGTGTGTGTGTGTGTGTGTGTGTGTGTGTGTGTGTGTGTGTGTGTGTGTGTGTGTGTGTGTGTGTGTGTGTGTGTGTGTGTGTGTGTGTGTGTGTGTGTGTGTGTGCGTGTGTGTGTGTGTGTGTGTGTGTGCGTGCGTGCGTGTGTGTGCGTGCGTGTGTGTGTGTGTGTGCGCGTGTGTGTACTTGTGCGTGCACCAGCGTGGGTGGGTTTATCTTCTTGTTCCAGCCGTGTGTTGCTCTGTATCTGTATGTCTCTGTGGATCTACAATGCGTACACAGTACCCACATGATTGCACGCGCACACACACACACACACACACACACACACACAGACACACATTGTGTTTGTGTCTCTATAACTCTCAGTGAATCTTCAAAGCTCGAAGACTGGGGCATAAATTCAATGTTTACTCTCAGTCAGTGAGGCTCCATCATTAGACTTCATCAAGTCTGTTTTTACTGCATACATAAAGCATGGTACACTGGAGACCTGCACAAAGCTTTGTTTACAGCAGAGAGATCCAGATCAATAGGAAACCACCAGATTATGTGTAGTCTCCGAACCATTAGAACCTACTCCCAACAAATCACCATTTCACCATGAAAACACTCTTATATAATAATTTCTAGTTTATTATGTTTTATTTTTGTTTAAATTTTTTCTACAGAGCCACTCATTGCTTTACAGTAATTTGAATAGTTTAGCATAATGTGCATAATGACTTAGCACTGACTATTCATTCGGGTAATAAAAATGACAAAAGACAATGAATTGAATTCTCTCTGTACATAATTTCCCTCTTCAACAGCTCGGCGCTTCCCTTATTGTTTTGGAGTTGCTAGATTGCTCTGTGTTGTCAAGTTCTCCACAGCCAATGGTCTTCAAACAGCTGCGTGCATTCTTTGGTTGCACCATGCATATCAATGGCTACACTCCGGTGCATGGAGAGTTCCACTCTCATCCCGGCTGCTCAAGTAACCTGGTTTTGGGTTGATGTAGACGTCATAACCTGGTTACAATAACATGGTTTACAGCATCCCTCTTGACCTACCTACGTACCGACCATCGCCGCCTCTCTCGGTTCCCTGGAGTTATCCCCTCCATTATCTGTAAACGACCTTGACCCTCCCCCTCCCCTGCTGAAGTCGTGCCTCCCTGTCCTATGTCTCACTGTCCCATAATGGAATTGTCCTCTCCCGCCTTCAAACTGCTGCCGTCACACCAATGTCACCCGAAACCTGGACTTGATCCATCCTGCCTTAACCACTACTGGCCAATCTACAATCTTGCTGTGGTGTGCTGTGGGGGGGGGGGGGGGCAACATCAGCTCGAGAGACTCCAGCAAGCTGAATAAGCTGGTGAAGAAGGCTAGCTCCGTAGTGGATGGTGAGCTGGATAAACTAGAGGTGGTGGCTGAGAGGAGGATGAGGAAAAAGTTAGAAGCCATCCTGGAGAACCCCTCTCACCCTCTATGAGGAGCTAGCCAGAATGAAGAGCCCGTTCAGCCAAAGACTCATCCCCCCCGACACACCACAGACCGCCTGGGCCGGTCCTTTATACCGGCAGCCATCAGGCTCTACAACAAAGGGCTCGGACCACCGGCTCTGCTGCCAGAACTATCACTGTCACAACTCGGGACTTGAGAACTAGAGACTCACCTCACCGTACTGACTATCTTGTATTTTGTACTAGAGACTCATATCATTGGACTCATCATTGGACTATCTTGTATTTTGTACTTTTTTATATTATAATGTATTTGTATTTATATTTTATATTGTATCTATATATAGATACTGGACTGTATAGGACTGTGAAGCCATGCTGCTTTGACACCCGAATTTCCACAAGGGGATTAATAAAGGATGTCCTGGCGGGATGGTGCCAGGAAAACAGCCTCTCCCTGAACGTCAGCAAAACAAAGGAGATGATTGTGGACTTCAGGAGGTCGGGGGTCAAGGACTACAGCCCCCTCAGCATCGACGGGGCACCGGTTGAGAGAGTCAACAGCTTTAAGTACCTCGGAGCCTACATATCCGAGGACTTGACATGGACCACACACATTGACAGTGTTGTGAAGAAGGCACGACAACGCCTCTACTTCCTCAGGCGCCTAAGGAAGTTCCAAGTCAGTCAGAAGATCCTTAAGAACTTCTACTCATGTACAATAGAGAGCATCCTGACTGGCAACATCACCTCCTGGTTTGGGAATAGCACTGCACAAGACCGAAGCAGACTACAAAGAGTGACACGTTCAGC
>NC_140166.1:179823272-179864198 GCF_963971535.1 Notolepis coatsorum | reverse complement strand
CAAATGAGTGTGTGGGCCTTATTTACCAGAGGGCAAAAGGCATCTCAGACGAGAATCCCTTTGATGATGTTTAGTTTGATTGATTGATTTCCAATGGCGTATTTAGCAACAGTATAAGCAAATACAGTAAATTGGGGTTTCTGCTCCATGCTCTGGGTGTCCCACTTACATGGCAGCACATCGTCTGCGGGGGCGGCTAAACTCCCTACCTGCTCGTGATGAAACACATGCAGTGTTCCACGAATTTCACATCCGGAACCCCCCTCAGTGGCCGATGATGACATGAAACTTGCTTCTGCCCACGTCTGAGTCATAGATTATAACAAAGGGGAAAAAACACCATTATGTGACCACATGGGTCTGAACTCCAATTTCAAGTGCCTCGTGAAAGATTCAACTCTGTGCGCGTCACCGTCTGACTCACGGTAAAGGACGTCATTCTTGTCTCCGCTGCCGTCTGTCCGTTCTCTCGAGGCACCTGTGGCTCGCCCACTTCTTGGTTCAAAGAGAAGACGCTAATGATGGAAATGCGCAGAAAAACCACAACCGAAGTTACAGGATAACACTTGTTTTGTACAAAGTCAGAGTCACGCGCGCAGGTTTACAAAAGCGAGGACTCAGGGGGAAAAGGCAAGAGAAAAAAGAACACAGGAAGCTCGGTAAGCGGAAAGCACGATCCTGTCTGTACTGTAAACACACAACACACACCAGGGTAGGCTTATCTGAGCTTGAAACTTGTCTGTAATTGTCCTCAGATTATGGGTTTGCTGGTAGGAAGACGTGCTCCAACATAGTCCTAACATAGTTCTTGTACAAATAGCTTCCAGGGAAATACTCACGTGGGTGTATGTAAACATTAATGAAGGGGATTGTTTTTATTTCTGGTATGAAGGGTCGTGTCAGAGCCTGCGTTACTTAGCCCAAAGTACTTGGTATTCCTGCCTTCTCTCCCGTTCTCTCCCCTCTCTTCTATTACCGTCATTTGTCTCTGCTGGCTCCCAGAGCAGGTTTGGGCAGTTCCCTTGTTTACCTTTTTTTCCCCCTGGCTCCTCCCACTGCCACTTCCTGATCACCTTGGACGGGTTGAGGTGAGCTGTCTAACAGGCCCCCACAGTCTGTCCTCGTGCTCCGGGTCGCAGAATTCCCTGCAGACCGACGGACGGATAACATTACTTCACCGAAGGTGGATAGCCAATCAACAGGGGCTCTGTGACTGGGACAAAGTCCTCTTTAGGCACTCTTCTCTCTCTCTCTCTCTCTCTCTCTCTCTCTCTCTCTCTCTCTCTCTCTCTCTCTCTCTCTCTCTCTCTCTCTCTCTCTCTCTCTCTCTCTCTCTCTCTCTCTCTCCACCTTCCTCCCCCTCTTACCCTGTGCTAGATCTAATGTTACACCCTCTCGTGTAGAGTATTACCTGGCCAGGTGAGCTAACTGCTTCACTGAAAGTCAACGTCGCTCAGGAAGTCCTGTAAGTATATTTATTGGTCAAGCTCTTCACTCTCAAGAGAGCAAAGTACAATTGTGTTTTTTTTTAAACTGGATTTGTGTAGAATAACTGCTCCGAAGGTGAACGTTTGTCTTGCTAATTAGGAAGAGGACATTGTCATGTAATGCTTCTTGCCTGACGGTATATTTGCATGGGCTAGATTCATTTGCATCATCTCTCTGTTGTGAACAGAATGTGAGTGGGCTCTTTTACCTTGGATGGTGCGTGTGTGTGTGTGGGGGGGGGGGGGGGGGGGGGTCTGTCTGTCTGTCTGTGTGTTGCTGTTTCTATTTGTGTGTGTGTGTGTGTGTGTGTGTGTGTGTTGTGTGTGTGTGTGTGTGTGTGTGTGTGTGTGGTGTGGGGGGGGGGGGGTCTGTCTGTCTGTCTGTGTGTTGCTGTTTCTATTTGTGTGTGTGTGTGTGTGTGTGTGTGTGTGTGTGTGTGTGTGTGTGTGTGTGTGTGTGTGTGTGTGTGTGTGTGTGTGTGTGTGTGTGTGTGTGTGTGTGTGTGTGTGTGTGTGTGTGTGTGTGTGTGTGTGTGTGTGTGTGTGTGTGTGCGTGCACGTGCATGCGTGCGTGCGTGTGTGTGTGTGTGTATGCATGCACTCTTGCTTATGTGCATAATATAATATAATAATATATACTTGATGTCATCCCATGTGTGTGTGTGTATTTGTGTGACCTCTTACTCTTTGTGTGTACTGTAAGAAAAAAAAGCTGCAAGAAAACGGTAAAAGTCTGGCATCAATGGTTTCCAAATACTTACTGTCAAATTACAGTAAAATCAAATACATTTACATATTACAACCTTTATTTAATGGTTAATATTTTGATAAATAGGTAATTTACTGTATTTTTATGGCATTTACACTTAAAGTAGAAAAACAAAAGTAATCTGTAAAATAATAGTGAATTTCCTGTGAAAATATTTTTTACAGTGTAGAGATGCTTCATGGAGGCTCCACAGCTGTCTCCTGCCCTCTATGCTCTCAGACTGAAGTGTCAGTGGTGCCTCACACACACACACACACACACACACACACACACACACACACACACACACACACACACACACACGCACACACACTGGAGATCACTAATGAAGTCTGAGATGGCCCAGCACACACACACACACACACATAGTACAAGCATACACCGACACATGCAAACACACACACACACATAGTACAAGCATACACCGACACATGCAAACACACACACACACATAGTACAAGCATACACCGACACATGCAAACACACACACACACATAGTACAAGCATACACCGACACATGCAAACACACACACACACATAGTACAAGCATACACCGACACATGCAAACACACACACACACATAGTACAAGCATACACCGACACATGCAAACACACACACACACACATAGTACAAGCATACACCGACACATGCAAACACACACACACACATAGTACAAGCATACACCGACACATGCAAACACACACACACACATAGTACAAGCATACACCGACACATGAAACACACACACACACATAGTACAAGCATACACCGACACATACAAACACACACATAGACATAGTATAAGACAAGTATACACTGACACATGCAAACACACACACATATACTGTATATACGTAATGCAAACACAAACACACACACACACACACACACAAAACGCAAACACAAATACACACATGCACACAATGTGAGCAACTACACACACATTGTGGGAGAAATGTTCCCAGATCAATCAATGTAGACAGTCAGGTAGGCTTGATAAACATAGGTTTAATACACCAAAATAGCTTCAGGTAAATCAAAGAGTTACAGCGGATGACTCAGAGTGAACACTGGCCGAGTGTGTCCAGACTGAGCTCCAGATTGACGATATTGGTTACATTATATACAGGAGAAGTGAGAGGTGTGTCCATTGTCTTGGGGTAGCTAGTAGTTGGACTGGAAAGGTGAGTGGTTGGTCTGTTCTGGGGTTTCGGGTCCATGAAGAGGGGGGTGACGTGTTTTGGGGTGGTTTTTCTGGAATGGTGAGTTGTGTGGTTTGTTCTGCTCCGTGGGGGGGGGGGGGGCTTGGGGTGGTGAAGGGGGGGGGGGGGGGGTCGAAGGTTAGACAGGTTTAGACAGAATTTGGTTGTTGGGGTACAATGCGCTGTCTGTCAGGGAGGGGGTAATTACAATTTGGGGTGGCGGGGGAGATACAGTTATTCCACAACATACAAACAGAAAGCACACACAAGTATACATACACAGTTACACACACACATACACAGTGCTAAAAAGGTCTTGAGAGGGCAAGGATTACACATCCCCGTGGGTCAATCCTAAATGGAGCCAGGAATTGTTGCTATCAACACCTATTTGTTTGTATGATATCTGGGTGGCTGAAGGGTCAAGGCTTTGGAATGAGAATGTAATGTCCATACTCTGAGTTAAGTTATGCGCCTGCAGCATGTGCTGTACGGTAGAAACGTGTGTTACATAACCAGAAATGTATGGACTTTTGTCCTCCAAGCATAGAGAAAATTTTTGACACGATGCCTACTTCAACTTCATGCTTTTCATGTGTGCCTTCCATGTGGCTACAGTATGAGTAAAAGCACTCACTTCTGTGAAATATGTTGGGATATCAGGGAGTCGGGGAGGGTGTACTAATTGCTCCTGGAGCTCTGAGCAGTGTTCCTCTTTCCCTCTACAGGGCAGTTCAAACACAGCTCTAATCATCCTCCACACACATGTGCTTATTTGTCCGGTTGATGGTTAATCACTTGAGTTTCTGTCACTGTTAAGTCTGAGTTTCTGTTAAGTGGGCGTTCAGTTAAAACATGGCTTTCTGGAATGTTCTCTGTGTCTGAGACATGTCCCAACAGCCCTGACTGTTCTATTCAGACACCACTGTTAGAGCACCGTGGGCCTGACTCCAGGCTGGTCTACAGTGTGCTGCTTGTTCAGCCTGGTGATTGTGTCCTATAGGCTCTGGTCCCATCACAGGCTTCTCGGAATAGTCATGTTGATTCAGGTGCATTGGTCAGGTTGCGTTGGCTTCATTGATCTTCATGATCTGATTATAAACGGATGCGTTGAGGAACATATTCTTCATCAGTGCTCCTACTCTGTTTAACACATACCAGAGCTGAGCTGAAACTTGTAAGAAAAGGCCTTTGCCTGTGCTTGTTCCTGGGTTGGGGCGTCCATACCATGGCCCTGTCATAGTGTGTTGCTGTAACATTATTATTGACTGTATGTCTTCAGCCAGAGGGGAATCTGTCTGAAAGTGAGACCACATCTCTCATAATTATTCATTTATTAATGCCACCTGCATTATTTATACTACCGCTAAGTCATTTTAAATGATTGTCTCACGTAACATCGAATGATAAAAGATAAAAGATCAATGCAGTAGTGTTCATCTAAAACAATTAACGCCGTAATAAAACTGTTACACTTTAGCTGATTCTCTGCGCTGCTCATACATGTGTCTGGTGTCAGTGTGGGCTGGGCTGGGCTGGGCTGGGCTGGGCTGGGCTGGGCTGGGCTGGGCTGGGCTGGGCTTGGCTGGGCTGGGCTGGGCTGGGCTGGGCTGGGCTGGGCTGGGCTGGGCTGGGCTGGGCTGGGCTGGGCTGGGCTCTGAGGGTGTGTTTGTGTGATCAGTATGTTTTTTGTTGAACTGCATGCACGTTGTATCCCCTCCCTCATGGTATCTTTAATGAGTTAGTATAATGATGGCTATTAGCTGCTGCTACGTGTGCATTTGCTATATAGAGTGTTTATCACCATCTATGCAGAAGACCTTTACATAACACCTCACTGCAAACATAAAAAATGCTGACATAAACACAGTTACCTCGTCAAAGGGTCGTTTTTCAAACACGACCATAAGGAAAGGAGCTGACTCGGCACAGCCTTGTGTCATTATTAACTCACAATCATAGAAGAGCTATGCAGAGTGTGTTAATAGCCCTATTTACTTAGGACTTAGGTCCTTAGATCACTTTTCTTTAACCCTTTCACTACCACACTACAGAAGGTTAAAAGGGCACTCGCATGAAATGTTGCCTATTTCCTGCTAAGGTAACATGGAATGATTTTTATTTATGGATTCCTCAAGATCAGGTTTCAGTTGATACTGCTGTATTCTCTCTTGTCCAGCGTTGAAATTAAAGGGGCAGTCCACCAAAATAATTAAGCAATAATACACGAGAACCCGTGGTATGTCATGAATATTGCCATGGCTGTGATGCGCCCGTAGCCACGAGAGTGAAGCTCGAGTGGGGTAGGCATCACAGATAGGCCTTTCACACCGGCCGGGCCCCGTGCCGGAGCCGGTTCCCGACCGTAATCTCGAACCGGCCGGCGCGTTCACACCGGGAATAATTGGTTCGGAACATGAAGGTGCTCAGTGTTTTCTTAGAGGGCCGAACTAAAGCCTCCGTCATGTTCCGAACCAATTATTCCCGGTGTGAACGTGCCGGCCGGTTCGAGATTACGGTCGGGAACCGGCTCCGGCACGGGGCCCGGCCGGTGTGAAAGGCCTAAGAGTGGCAATATTCATGACATACCACGGGGTCGAGTGTATTATTGCTTTTATACAGCAAGTTGCACCGTCTGGAAAAATATAGGATGAATACAGACAATTCTAGGGTCTTTTATATCAATTTCAGTGAACTTGGCGTAGAAAAATAGTTCCTAAAGATGTCTCGTTGCTATGGAATTTCAAATGGAGTATAGGCTATCAACAAGCTTGGCAACGCAAACGAATGACGTATTAGTCTCATCAGCACCTCGGACAGTTCCGGGAGTTGGGCCAGTTCAATGCCCAGGCCGTCGACCTGGTGGTGTTGAAGGATAAATTGTGGCTTATTTTCTCCAGCGTGTCCAGCGCATCCAGCTCGTCTTTCGTTGGATTGGCATATCTAATAATGCTGTTTTTCTGAATACCGGTAGATGTAGGCCCGTCCTCTTTATATATCCACTTGTTTATGGTTAACGGGTACGTTAAATCAAACGTAGCGTTGTCCGCGGAGTAGGTCATGTTGACACAGTTTCCATTGATGAATGGCAGTTGAAACTTTCTACAACATTCTAAAGCCAGCACAGTGGTATATTCATGGTGATTTAACCGTGAGTGTATCATGAATATATTCACGGTTTAGAATGCTCTCGACCAATCACAATGCGTGATCGGACCTACCTGTATAAAAATTTTAAACATATTCCCCCCTTACCCAGAGTGCCATCTATCCATCCAGCTAGTTTGTGTGTAGTCCTATGAATGAGGAGACCCAGAGCTTTCGATGGGCTTTCGAATTTCATAAAACTACACTTCCCAGCTCACACCAGCCCCTGTCAATCATCTGACTTCCAGCGTGAATTTCTTTTTTTTAACGTTATTTTCAGGATCATATCTCATGGGTCGAACAAACCTGAACGTTATTGCCATAAAATAGAATGTAGTTAGTTTCTTTACCTTTCTGTGAATGTCTGGGGGAAAAAACGCAGCTCAATCAGACAAAAAATGTCGGAGCTATTTACATTACAAAAGAGTAACTCTACTTACAGTAGATTTCATTCACGGTTTTTGCTGCCCTGTCAGGGGCGCCTGGTGGTAGGCTACTAAATACAGATTGAACTCTGCCATTGGAAAGAGGAGATTTGACCAGATCCATAGATGTGTGACTTGGCCATAATAAGGTAATTTATAGGCCTGATATTCTGTATTCATATTTCAAATAGCATGTGTCCGGATGGCAAAATTCAGTGCTGTATCTACAAAAACACCTGTAAATCATCTGCCCTTTATTCATTTGCTTAGATTTTTTGTACACTTGATCTCAAGAAGGTGCCGAATGAGTGTCGAATTTTTCACATATGGTCAATGTTAGCATGGTGTTATTCACCATCAAAGATAAAAACTATTATTCTAATTTGATATTCTCCTTTGTTTCATTACAATTTACTCAAGCCTAGTAACAGACACAATATGTCTGACACTGGGAATACCCTGAGATCCATACTGTAGATGTCCCTAGATACCAACAACATGCAAATGTACCTTGTAGAAATGGAGCAATCCATTTAATTAGGTATGTATTTTTTGGATACATGCGCGCGTGCGTGCATGTATAAGCTCTCTTGATCCTTTTAACCCTTTCACTCCCACACTACAGAAGGTTAACCGTCGGTAGTGTGATAGTAAAGGGTTAACCTTCTGTAGTGTGGCAGTGAAAGGGTTAATGGATCAACTCTTCGAACACTGCTCAACCCTTCAGCAGTGATCTACCATTTAGCCGGGAGCCTCGCGGAGATGCAGCCGGACCCACAGTCTGGTGCCTGAATCACTAATGACCTCACCTGCAGGGCAGCCTGTCCCATCTTTACCCTCTATACCTCTGACTTCTGCTTCAAGTACGTGCCACCTACAGACATTCTCCGATGACTCCTCCATCGTCAGTTACATCACGGACAACAATGAGGAGGAGCACAGAGTCCTGGTGGAGACTTTTGAAGGGTGGTGCAACAACATCCACCTTCAACTCAACATCAGCACGACCAAGGAGCTGGTGGTTGACTACTGGCAAAGCAGGAAGAGGACCCCAACTCCCATCACTATCACAGGGGAGGAGGCGGAGATGGTGGAGACCTACAAGTTCCTGGGAGTACACTTAATACAATACACAACACAATAAACAATAAACAACACAATAAACAACACAATAAACAACACAGAGGCTCTCTCCTGGGGAGACTCGGCCCTTCAACATGTGCAATAGGCTGCTGCGGTCATTTTACCAGTCCATAGTAGCCAGCATCCTCTTCTTTGCTGTGGTATGCTTGGGGGTAACATCAACTCAAGAGACAGTAACAACCTGAACAAGCTGGTGAGGAAGGCAAACTCCGTAGTGGGAGTCAAACTGGACAATCTAGAGGTGGATTCAGAGAGGAGGATGAGAGAGAAGCTTGACCCTATCCTGGAGAACCCTTCCCAGCCCCAGGAGCTAGCTAAGATGAGGAGCATATTTTGCTATAGACCCCCCCCCCCTGTTCTAACTACTGCACACATACTCTGTACCTCCCTTTGCCTGTGCTGCTACTATGCCACCTGGATTTCCCCAAGGGGATTATTAAAGGAACATCTTATTTTGAATAGGATGGGGCAAAGTCTAGTATCGAGCAGGGTTGTCAGTGATATCAGGTGACAGACTGGGGTTAACAGAAAGCTAGTAAAGCCTCTCTACACTGTGTCAGAAAGAAACAGAGGACAACTCACTGGCTTTGTTTCACCACATGTCCTTCTCTTTTATGTTTTCATGTAAAAATCAAAGGAATAGATTAAGATTAAAGATTAGAACTGGACTTTATTCATTGCACACATTGCAACGTCATGCAGCGCGCACACATGCGATGAGCAACACATAATTATAGGAACACACACATGCATTATTTTTTGGGCGGTCACAGATGAAATTTCATCTCTGCGCCTGACCCATCCCATCGTCCTTCCCCCCAAGGGCAGACATGGGCTGCTCTTCAAAGCCTGTAGCCTGGCTGATGGAGAACCCTCATATTAGTCATGTTGGTTTGGGAACTGGATTGCGGATGTGGATATTAATAGGACATTACCGGTGATCACGTTTTACGGATGTCAGGTGGTTGTGTTAGCATGACCCCAAAGCAGAGGGGAGCGGAGTCGTCCTATAGGACTGTCAGGTGGTTGTGTCAGCGAGGCGTCCTATAGGACTGTCAGGTGGTTGTGTCAGCGAGGCGTCCTATAGGACTGTCAGGTGGTTGTGTCAGCGAGGCGTCCTATAGGACTGTCAGGTGGTTGTGTCAGCGAGGCGTCCTATAGGACTGTCAGGTGGTTGTGTCAGCGAGGCGTCCTATAGGACTGTCAGGTGGTTGTGTCAGCGAGGCGTCCTATAGGACTGTCAGGTGGTTGTGTCAGCGAGGCGTCCTATAGGACTGTCAGGTGGTTGTGTCAGCGAGGCGTCCTATAGGACTGTCAGGTGGTTGTGTCAGCGAGGCGTCCTATAGGACTGTCAGGTGGTTGTGTCAGCGAGGCGTCCTATAGGACTGTGGTGCTGATGCCATCTTGTCTCCTCAGGGATTAGCAGGGAGATAATAAGCTCTGGGAGATGCTCACAGTAGTGAGTGTGTCTTCTGAATCTAAATGACCGTGAGCGGGTGTATATCGCTAGGTTGCGTGTGTGTGTATGTGTGTGTGTGTGTGTGTGTGTGTGTGCGTGTGTGTGTGTGTGTGTGTGTGTGTGTGTGTGTGTGTGTGTGTGTGTGTGTGTGTGTGTGTGTGTGTGTGTGTGTGTGTGTGTGTGTGTGTGTGTGTGTGTGTGTGTGTGTGTGTGTGTGTGTGTGTGTGTGTGTGTGTGTGTGTGTGTGTGTGTGTGTGTGTGTGTGTGTGTGTGTGTGTGTGTGTGTGTGTGTGCGTGCGTGCGTGCGTGCGTGCGTGCGTGCGTGCGCGTGTGTGTGTGTGTCTGATCTCAATTCCTGATCAAGGTTATTGTAGTTATTATGTATGGTGCCTTCTTATGGTATTCCAGACATGTGTTACCTGACTTGAGTAGATTCTGCTCCCCCTAATCCCCTCATCACAAACTTCCAATATGTCTCCCAGGAGGGAGGTACGATAGAACCAATGTTTGAAAATACTTTTCTTTTTTCTCTCTCTCTCTCTGTTCTGTTCTAGTCTAAATCAAATCACAGGGGGTATAGATCAAACCACCTTCATTTTTTTTTTTTAAATGTATTCAACTTTGAAATGTCCTCTTTTCATATATGCTCGGTTGTTCTCTCTCTCTCTCTCTCTCTCTCTCTCTCTCTCTCTCTCTCTCTCTCTCTCTCTCTCTCTCTCTCTCTCTCCCCCTCTCTGTCACCTCCTCCCGTCAGTCTGTCTGTGGTGGACATGAAAGTGCTGTGTTGAGATCAGGGCCGGCCTCTGCTCAGACACAGCAGGTTCTGCTGAGCAGGAAGAAACAGGATCTTCACAGCAGCCTTCAGTGGGAAGGTTCAAACTTTGTTACGACTGTTCTGTCTTTCCTTATTAGCCCCCGATCCCCCATACGCACCACAGAGTCTGAGCACCTATCGTTGTCACAGCCCACTACGCTCTATCTTCTATGGCTTATGTTAGGTAGGAGGAGGACCTGTTTGTGTCAAGTCTTTATGGTCACATCTCAAGCAAAAGAGGAAAGAGTCAAGTCTCAAGTCATCCTTTAGTCCTTCGAGTCCGAGCCTCCAGTCTCCAGCCCTGCTAGATGATCTGAATGCTTTTGTATTTACATGCATCAGCTAAACAGTTCCATCATGTGTGGTGTCAGCCCCTGTCTGTGGTGTCAAGAGAAGAGAATCAAGAGGTTTATTTGTCACATACATACCAGGGCATACAGTGAAATGCGGGTGGCCATGCCCGCATCGATTGTGCAATAATACAATAGACATAGAATAATACAATAATAAAATAGACATAAAAGAAAAAAAAGAAAAAAGGTAAGACTTAAGATGTGCATGATAAAATTACATGCTAAATACCTGAGAGGGCACTGGTTCTTATGTACACTACTATACAATATACAATTTTAGCTCCGTCATTATTATACTTAATGTATCTAACCTATATTATACAAGAGCCACATCTGTTCTTTCCAGTGATTTTTTATATACCTCATTCCTTTAAAGTGACTTTTCCATTATTTAAAGTGACATTTTGTTTAAAGTGATAGTTTAAAGCGGTTGCAGCATGAGTGTGTGTGTGTGTGTGTGTGTGACGTGTGTGTGTGTGTGTGTGTGTGTGTGTGTGTGTGTGTGTGTGTGTGTGTGTGTGTGTGTGTGTGTGTGTGTGTGTGTGTGTGTGTGTGTGTATGTGTATGTGTATGTGTGTGTGTGTGTGTGTGTGTGTGTGTGTGTGTGTGTGCTCATGTGTACTTGTGAGTGGAGAGTTCAATGTTCAGTGTTCTGATGGCCTGGGGGAAGAAGCTGAGCCGGAGTCTCTCTGTTCTCGTAGCGTGTGTACGTAGGCGCTTGCCTGACCGCAGCAGCTTAAACAGGCTGTTGTTGGGGTGGTGAGGGTCTTTCATAATTCTGCAGGCTCTGGATTTGCACCTCCTGTTAAGTCCTGCAGGGGTGGTAGTGCAATACCCGTAGTACGCTCTGCTGAGCGCACCACTCTCTGGAGTGCCTTCCTGTCCTGTGCCGTGCTGTTTCCAAACCAGGCAGTGATGTTTCCAGTCAAGATGCTCTCTACAGCCCAGGAATAGAAGGAGTGGAGTATCTTCCCCGATACTCTGAACTTCCTTAACTGTCTCAGGTGATAGAGGCGCTGTTTCGCCTTTTTCACCACAGAATCTATGTGTGTTGACCATGTCAGGTCCTCTATGATGTGGACTCCCAGGTACTTAAAACTGCTCACCCTGTCCATGATAGCCCCGTTTATCCACAGTGGCGTGTGTGTCCCCTGCTCTCCTAATATCCACAATCAGCTCTTTGGTTTTACCAATGTTCAGGAGTAGGCTGTTATCCCGGCAACAGCGTGCCAGTTCATCAACCTCCTCCCGGTAGGCCTTCTTGTCATCTTTAAAGATTAGCCCCACCACCACAGTGTCGTCCGCAAACTTCACTATGGAGTTGGAGCTGAACCTGGCCACACAGTCGTGTGTGTACAGTGAGTACAGCAGGGGGCTCAGAACGCAGCCCTGGGAGGACCCGAATGGTCTTGCCTGCATCGATTGTGCAATAATACAATAGACATAGAATAACACCACAGACATACACCACAGACATAGCCCCTGTGGTGTCAGCCCCTGTCTGTGGTGTCAGCCCCTGTCTGTGGTGTCAGCCCCTGTCTGTGCACATTAACGTCTCCGGATACACAATAAGATGTAAAGGGAAAACTCCAACATTTTGGGAAATTAGCTTATTTGCCATCTACCCTGGAGTTAGACAAGAAGATACATACCTTTTTCTTCTCTGTGCATACAGTAGGAGTAGGAAGACGTTGGGAACTAGGCTAATGGAGGAACCTACTTCCAGTGACTGACACTAAGCTAGGCTAACAGTGCGCGTCTTCCTACTCCTACTTCATGCACAGAGAAGAAAAAAGGTATGTATCTTCTTGTCTAACTCCAGGGTAGATGGCAAATAAGCTCATTTCCCAAAATGTTGGAGTTTTCCTTTAAGGAAGTTCATAGCTTGTTAGGCCGTTTATATCGATTAAGAGTTTGAGATGGTGTCCCTTGGCTGAACCTCATGTTCCCTTACATTTCTGCAAGCATTGGCATAATTTACATCACCAGAACCCTATGTACACTCTCTCCTTTCATATCTGCTAGATGTGAGAGAAAACTTGCTATGCTAACAGTGTTCTAAACATTAGACCCAGTACAGAGTCCAGCAGAGTTTAGTTTAGTTTATGGGTCCATTCTACGAGTGTGTATTTAAAAACCCTCCAGTATTCTCACGTTGTGAATGTAGCGCCTCATTAAGCAGCCAAAGCCCGACAGTTGGTCCAGAATATGTAACGCCGGGGATGCCAGCAAGACGGGCGTTGCCAGGGTGACGTGTTTCTGACTGTGTCCATCTGTTCGTGCCTGTGTGCTCGGCGGCGAGACCGCCTGTTTTTTAGAAGTGACGCGAGTGTCGTGGCACGTTGTCAATCTGAAAGCTAAACAAAACATCAACAATAACAATGAATCAAGTTCAAGTTTCAAGTTTTGTTTTATTTGTCACACATACGGTACATGTACATTACAGTGAAATGCTTGGTTCTGTATGAACCCCCTGAGATTGCGCTTCATACAGTAACAAGTAAAAAGAATAAGGCCAAACACTATACAAAATATACAATATACAAACTAAAGTACAACCTAAAGTACAGAATGCAAACAATGAAGTACAGAATGCAGCTTTTGTTTTATGCAAAAATGCTATATGAGGTAGGGATGTAGTGCAAATCTTTTAGTAATAAATATGTTATGATGAGTGCATTTATATATTCTTAAACATCCCTATCAACTGTATGACGTATATCACGCCGGTTAGGGTACCTTATGTACAGTATACTGCACATGTGTATACTGCATACTTTACTTACTCATAGTATATATTTAGATTCTAGTATTTATTGTAACAGTAATAACTGTATAATATAACTGATAGGGCATACAGACCCTCATCTGCACCTCTGATTACACTGCCTACTTGCCCATATGCGTATATTCAGAGGTAATTATATTGTTTACACTGCCTATTTTAACTTTTCTACTGTACTATGATTTTATTGCCTGTACTGTATATATGTCTTCTACTATTACCATGCCCATACCTGTACCTCCTCCCCCATGCTGCTATGATGCCTGAATTTCCCCAAGGGAATAAAGGAATATCTTACAGTATCTTATCTTATCTTATCTCTAGAAAAAACTATTGCTTCAAGGAAGGGTTCAGTTCAGTTCAGTTATTTTTTATTTCGGGCTTTGGACACATAACAACGGTCATTTCATAAATCACCAAAGTTTTACCAGCTGCTATTACAGAATTGTCCAATTGTCCGAAAAGGGCTAGGGAGAAGCACTAGGCTTGTTGGGCCCTACCCCTGAAGACTTACGTTTCATTTATTTTTATTTTTATTTTTTTTATTTACATACATACATAGTAGATACATATAGTACACATTTCAGTGCACACATATAGTACACATTACAGTACACATTACAGTATAGTATACCTGCAGTATATAATAGTATATATAATAGTATATAGTACATAATAGTGTATACAGCACATATATAATGTGATGTGAGATATATACAGTAGTACATGATATATACAATACAATATAGTACCATAATATAATAGTACATACTGCAAATATAGTTCAATATAATATACAAATGAATTATAATATGATTATATAATGTGATATGATATACGTATTTATTATTATTAAGGGTAAAGATAGCGGTGTATCAGAAAGTGAAAAAACATCAGAAGCTCAGCATTGGGACATTGGATATTGATATGTGGATTGTGTGGCATGTTGGGAGTGGGTGGAATGTACTGAATATGATATCAACAGTATTTTCTCTATGAATGTGTTTAATTTGTTTGCATAATGCCCAAGTAAAGGAATGTGAACATAGCATGGCTTTGAATTTGGGCTTGGTACTCTTGAATAATGATCTATGTTGCTACTGTATATTACAGGCTGCAATGTTGTTTAAATTTATTTTTACTGTTGGATGAATGTGTGTACTGTACATGTCTTTGTACAATAATAATAATAATAACAATAACAATGAAAATGCACTGTGAAACATTTGAAAGTGTCACACGCGCAGTGCATTAAAGTGACGTATATTTTCTTTGCTTTGCGATGCAGTGAGTGTGAGTGCTGGGAGACTTATCTTCTCTCTGTCTCAGTGCTCTTTGCTACTGAGATGACGAGTATTAATGTTTCTATATCCAGAGAAAGAAATTACTTTCTCAGTGGTTCGATATCAAGCCTCTGAGAATCAAAAGCACTGAAATGGGAGAAAAAAAGTTGTTAGTACTGCTGTGAGCTCCACCGTGTCTCTGATGCTTATCGTGTGTGTGTGTGTGTGTGTGTGTGTGTGTGTGTGTGTGTGTGTGTGTGTGTGTGTGTGTGTGTGTGTGTGTGTGTGTGTGTGTGTGTGTGTGTGTGTGTGTGTGTGTGTGTGTGTGTGTGTGTGTGTGTGTGTGTGTGTGTGTGTGTGTGTGTGTGTGTGTGTGTGTGTGTGTGTGTGTGTGTGTGTGTGTGTGTGTGTGTGAATAACGATTCTTGTTGTCATTCTCTGCACGGTGAAAGCAGCTTATGAACAGTTTCACACTTTGTCTGCCTGACATGATAACCATGACCGTTTCTTCCCTCTCTCCCTCTCCCCTCTGTCCCTCTTTCCCCACCCCCTCCGTCCCTCTCTCCCTCCCTCTCCCTCCCTCCCTCCCTCCCTCCCTCCCTCCCTCCCTCCCTCCCTCCCTCCCTCCCTCCCTCCCTCCCTCCCTCCCTCCCTATCCCTCTCTCCCTCCCTCCCTCTCTCTCTCTCTCTCTCTCCTCCTCACACAGTCCCCTACTACTGAATTCTCACCACAACCAATGTTACACAGAGATAGCTGAGCCCCCCCAACCCCGCCCCCCCCCCCCTACATGAACAGCCAGGAAGTATCCTGAGTCGCCATGGCAACGGCCGCCACATCCACCCCGCCTCTTTCCCCACCTGACTACAGTGTGTGTGGGGTGGCGTCCCCGCCCCCTAGCCTGTGCTCGTCCTGCGCCCAGAGACACCTGCTGGAGGAGAACCACGAGTACCTCTACAAGGACGAGGTGGACGATGACCTCATCTGCCATATCTGCCTGCAGCCCCTCATCAGACCCCTGGACACGCCCTGCGGACACACCTACTGCCAGGAGTGTCTCACCAGCTTCCTGCTGGAGAGCGACTTCTGCCCCGTGTGTCGCACGCCCCTCATGCTTCAGACCTGCAGGAAGTCCAGCGTGCTGGTGCACAAGCTGTTGGACAAGCTGATGGTGGCCTGTCCCCTTGCCGAACACTGCAGCGACACCTTGCCCCGCGGCGAGCTGGAGGCGCACTTCAAGAGCAGGTAGGAGACACACTCACTGCACCGACACCTTGCCCCGCGGCGAGCTGGAGGCGCACTTCAAGAGCAGGTAGGAGACACACTCACTGAACCGACACCTTGCCCCGCGGCGAGCTGGAGGCGCACTTCAAGAGCAGGTAGGAGACACACTCACTGAACCGACACCTTGCCCCGCGGCGAGCTGGAGGCGCACATCAAGAGCAGGTAGGAGACACACTCACTGCACCGACACCTTGCCCCGCGGCGAGCTGGAGGCGCACATCAAGAGCAGGTAGGAGACACACTCACTGGAACCACACCCGGATCAAAGAGTATTCCCAAATCATTCTTAGATGGATTGTATTTGTCAGCTATTTAGTGAACCAGCATGGCTGGATTGGACTTGTACACAGGATATAGGGAGTGGCAGGAGGTCAAAACAATCACAGGAAAGTCAACTAATTTCACCTGAAAATTTATCTGAATTTCACCTCAATCATGTCTGTTCAACTTCACCCATCTGCATGTCCAAACATTTTTTATTTTTTATTTTTTTAACTTTATTTTTTAGCGTTTTTATCGCTTTTCTGGTCAAGCATGACCGACAGAAACAGGTTGAAATGGGATGTAGAGCAGGGGAAGACATTCTGAGAAATGACGGCGTGTCTGGGAATCGAACTCGTGTCCTCCAGATCCGTGACGAGCACGGTTTTCCCCGACGCAGAAATAGCGCCGAGATATGCGGTGAGCTACGGGAGCTCCCCCCAAACAGTTTTTTTTTTATTGCAACTACTATTTGACCCAGATGTGACTGTAGCTAAACAATGAACATTATCTCTGTACAGACTGGCACAGCAGGTTCGTTTACCCTAACAGTCCTTGACGAAGCTAAAACTGTCAGAGCCAATTATATCTTGGCACATTTAGCAACTCATCTCTTAATTGTGTCCATCGCTGTAGGTTAGAGATGTAATCAGCGCTTATGTAAAACAAACAAATGTTGGTATTGTAATGTCTTCCACAGATACGTGGTGCTTCACTTGTGTTACTGTTAACTATCCCTCCCGGCTCATTTCTCTTGCCTGTTGAAGGTATCTGCCATGACCTCCCTTCTAACAGCACCGCACTCTGTTACCATTCCTTATTAGCTCCTCCGCTCCCAATGGGGAGAGCGCTGCTGGCTTTCATCTGAACTAGCCTCCAACTCCTCTGTTTACATATCATTAAAAGCCAGTACTTTGGTTTTCTCTGGTTGGTTTGGCCCTGTTTTCATTAGCGCTCATTAACACTGCCATAGCCCAAAGGGATAATGAATGCATCTAGACACGTATCACCCTTGGAGAGCCTATGCAGCACGTTCTGTAGAGTACATAGTATTTCCTGCCATATCCACCCTGCATGTTATAGCATCTACAGAAGAAACCCTAAAGTCTTCCCTCCCCCTTTCCCTGTCCCTCTTTACCTCTCTATCTCTCTCTACCTCTACCTCTCTCTACCTCTCTGTCTCTCTCTCTCTACCCCTCCCTCTCTCTACCTCTCTCTCTACCTCTCTCTCTACCCCTCTCTCTCTCTCTACCTCTCCCTCTCTCTACCTCTCTCTCTATCTCTACCTGTCTCTCTCTACCTCTCTCTCTACCTCTCCCTCTATCTGCCTCTCCCTCTCTCTACCTCTCCCCTTTTATTTTCTCTCTTTTCCGGTTGCCCTGGTACGTTGTTTTCCTGGGCTCTCCTTGTCACACCTCTTCCCGTCCTCCATCCATCCATCCATCCATCCATCCATCCATCCATCCATCCATCCATCCATCCATCCATCCATCCATCCATCCATCCATCCATCCATCCATCCATCCATCCATCCATCCATCCATCCATCCAGCCCCCCCCCCTCTCTCTCTCTCTCTCTCTCTCTCTCTCTCTCTCTCTCTCTCTCTCTCTCTCTCTCTCTCTCTCTCTCTCTCCTCTCACTCTTGTTTCCTTCCCTTCTCTTTCATGTAGCATGAGTCTTTTAATGAGATGGGGGAGCGCTGAGTGGGGCTCCCTGTGGAGACTGTCCTGAGCTTATCTCCCACAGTGAGAGGGTGTTATCTGTGGAGGTGCGGGGCCAGGTCCAGAGGGTGTGATGTCCAGTGGAACTGCACCTGCTGAAGGTGTCCTCTGTGGTGTCGTGGGTAAAATAACAGAGGATGCCAAATAAAATATGTTATAAAAAATTATATATGTTATTAATATTTTTTATA
Organism: Notolepis coatsorum; assembly: GCF_963971535.1. NCBI lineage: Eukaryota > Metazoa > Chordata > Actinopteri > Aulopiformes > Paralepididae > Notolepis > Notolepis coatsorum. The sequence continues at coordinate 179,845,874 of NC_140166.1, read as the reverse complement.
TATATGTGTCCATCACTGTAGCAAAGAAAAGAAATTCAAATACATGATTTTCAAAGTATTTATTTGCAATGCTATAAATGCGGTATCTGATCAAATTCAAATACTTCTGGCACTCATTTGCCTCCATATTAGTGTCCAGTGTTGGTGCTACTGTACAGCAGGTGGTGTGTGTGTGTGTGTGTGTGTGTGTGTGTGTGTGTGTGTGTGTGTGTGTGTGTGTGTGTGTGTGTGTGTGTGTGTGTGTGTGTGTGTGTGTGTGTGTGTGTGTGTGTGTGTGTGTGTGTGTTATAGTAAATGTAACATGCAAGGGCCAATACATTTACTGGTAAATTTTTTATTCACCAACTCTGTGGAGAATAACAACCAGCAAATGTACATATTTATGGACGGGTGGTAAATGAGACCCTTTCCTATGGGCAAACTGGTCAAAGTAAAATGGCAAATGATGCATTTATATAGAGCTTTACAATTTTTGTTCCTCACATTTTACCAATTCACTCACACATTCACCAACAGCAGAGGCAACCATGCAATGTGTCAACCAATTAGAGGTTAAGTGTCTTGCTAAATGACACTTCAACACGCTATCCGGGAGGAGCGATTTAACCAGTGAGCATATACTGGTTAAATCGGGTTGAAAATGCATATCACACTGGTGTGATGATCTCACACAGTCCTTGAGACGTGAATGTATACAGTTAGCAAGAAATTATATTATTATATATTAAGTATAATTCACTGTTTCACACACCTGTACCATAATGGATGTCGAAGTAAAGGTTTGACCTTTTATTTCTGTCAACCAGTGACAAAATAAAACATACTGGTAGTTTCTTCTGTTGGGCCACCAGGAGCCACAAGAACAACCGGAAATGAAGTGAAAATATCCAATAGAATTTATCATCTGATCATACAATCAGTACAAACGTGTTGAGCCATCAGCTTGGCCAACATTGACCAACAACGTTGCCTGGAACTTTGGCACCATTAGGCACTGCTCCAGAATCCACAGGTCCATTGTCTTGGGCTCTGGTGACTGAGGTGGCACTGCCTTAGCTACGGCCAACATTGCTCAGCAACAAGTCATGCTTTGTGAAGGCTGCATTCATACGGAACTGGGTGACGTTTGTAAAATATCTCTGCAAAGAGGTAGAAAACGAACAGGTGCTAATTACACTCATTATTTTACCTTAATATATTGAATAAATAATCTTCTATTAATTGTCCCTGTGACGGAGCAGCATACATACACACAGACCACATTATACCATGGAATGACAGACAATGAGTGCGGACAGTGCACATGAAAACACACACGTCATATGCTGCAGTGCAACGCACACACCAAACATTCCAAACATTCCCTCCGGTCAGCTTTCTTAGTATGTCAGAATTCTCACAATCATCCATTCCTTTTCCGTTGTCATAGCAGAATGACCGCTTGGGAGTGCTACGTTTATTCATCACATCACATACACATTGATTCACACATTGTCACGATGCATTCGCCTCTGCACTTCTCCGGCACTTCCTAGGCTAACGGGTTGGCCAAACAGAGGCACACATTTCCGCCAGGTTAAATGGGAGGGGTTGGCATGAGTCCAGGGTCACGTGAGCGACATTATTGTATCGTTTGGTATTGTACTATTTACTTGGTTATCTTTAATTAAAAAAGTTGGAAAGTATGTGTGATATAGTGGGGGATATATATTTTGTGTGTAGGAATTTGTTATTGTGTTTATTATGTACATCCTGTTTAAACCCTAGTGGGAGGGGCTATTGGATATAAGAGAGCTGCTTTGGCCCAAGGAGGTCAGTCTTGAATTGGCTGAGTTACAGTGAAGGTAACAGGAATCCGTTTGAGAACGTGTTGGTATTGCTTGTAGTGGAAGTAGTAGTGTATTTGCCTATTTAGACATTGTGTAGTGTTAAGTAGTATATTGTGTTTTGTTTTCTTTGTTTTCTCTTTTTCCACTTTTGTTAGATATAGTAAGTATAAGTGCTACAAAGGGTCAGATTAAACCGAATATATATATTTATTGCTTGATATCCCTTGTATAATATTTGTATATCGTCTGATATCCCTTGTATATTCTTTGTATATATACACGGAATATCCCTTTACCTAGGTACAAACCAGACCATAATATTCGTTCTCCTATTGGACAGCGACCCCTAGGCGCCAACGGCCATACCCCCAAGTTCGAGTTCAAAGCCACCGCCAAGGCTTGTCTCAACATGTCCAGGTTTGCGCAGTAATACGAGACAGAACTGAGGTTGGCACTAGATTATTCACCTTACGTATAAATACGGCGCAGGTGGAAAGCAGCAGCAGTTCATTCAGTTCATCATTCGTTCAAAGTATCGTTCGTTCATTACTAGTAAAGCCTTCACCACGAGTCAACGACCAAGTGAAGTGAGCAACTTTGCGTCTAAATAGAGCACTTATAACATGTGCGAATAGGATAGTACAAGTGTCAGAGTTTAGTGAAATAACGTCAAGTTCGACCTAGTTAAATGTGAAGTATAGTGCACAGGAGAATCTACACCGGCGAATGCAGAGCCTTTTCCGGCTGGATTATATTGCTTTTGGTACTGTGGCTGCTGGAGCAGAGAACCGTCTACCCCACTGCTGTGTGGGATCTACCCGTGAGGAGCATCACTCGAGCCCGTCTCTAGGAAGAGGCTGGCTGGCTTTCATCCATGCTGTCGAGCATACTTGGATTATAGCTGTTGCTTTTGTCTGCCGATCAAGGGAGTAATGTACCGCCTCCCGTAGCTGGAGCTTTTTTATTCTTCGTTGACCCAGACTTTGCATCCGAACATTCTCCTACCCTGCTGGCTTACAACCGGAGGGAACCCCCTAGTGTCTCCAGCTGACTACGAGTGTGCCTTATGTAATTCTTATGCTACAGGTGGTGTCAGTTATACCCATCTTAATATGCTCATGGACTTACGCTCTTGACCTACTTAAGTGTTCTTCGCCATATAAGCGCAATTCATAATTCTCAATATTGTAACCTATTGTTGCTGCTCTAATAATAAATACTTCTAAATATAACTTTCTTTGTTAAGCCGTATTCTTGTGTGGGTGTTCACCAGATATACCGTGTACTGTATGGCCAGTAATTAAAGTACATAACTAAGTAGTGGTTTAATAATACCATACTCTCAATACAGTCAGGGAATTGTACCCCTCAGTTACAATTGGTCCTTCGAGCCGGAGGGTATCAGTGTAATATCTAATATAATATTGATATTAACCATGGCCAGCGGTGAACACTCCCCAAGCAGCTCTCCCGAGCTAGAACGCCTGCAGCGCAGACGTCAGCCACCTCCCTATCTAGAGGCATACGCTGTCAGTCTAATACCTAGCTTTATAAAGACGTTAAATGCGGATAAAATAAATAAAGCGGATAGTCAAAGCATGTCAAATCCTACCGACCAGACGACCCTGCCAGTAGAGACCCCAGTGGGTTCTAACTAAACTGACCAAGCCCACGGGGGGGACCAGGGGGGACATGACATGACTATACCCCCAGACAACGTCAACGGGACGGTCCCCGGAGAGCTCCAGGATAAAGAAAGCGCTCCAGGGACAGAACCCGACCCACTACCAGAAGAGAAGCGCGCCCCCGGAGACGGACCTCGAGGCGCGCCCAGAGAACAGATCTCCAACGAGCACTGCCAGAAGCCGATCACCTCCGTCAGTGTCTTCCCCCAGCGAAGCGGACAAGATGCTGGCGCAGGCATTCATCGCCACCCTGGCAGCCTCCACCGAACGCGATCGACTTCAAGCGCAACAACTAAGTGAGCGCGAACATTCTACCATGGAAAGAGAACGCCTCCAGGCTCAACAGACCAGCGAGCGCGAACACGCTGCAATCGAGCGAGAGCGCTTCCAGGCGCAACAAAGGAGTGAAGACGACCGCATAAGACTGGAGACCAGACGCCTTCAGACGGAAGAGAACATTGAAAGAAGCCGCGCCGATGCACAGTGCGCCGCCGTCAATGCACAGCGCGACGCCGCCCATGCCAGCGCCAATGCACAGCGCGACGCCGCCAATGCCCAGCGCGAAGCAGTGCGCGACCGGCTGCAGGCGCAGATGATGGAACAATTGATTGCCATGGCGACACCCCCTCTCTCCGCACGGAGCTCCCGGAGATCATCACGACAAGGGTCTAGGGCACATTCCCCTACCCGACCAAGCGACCCAGGACCCCGCCAACAGGAGGATCCTGTCCACGTCTCCGAACCCCCTCCCTGACCGGTCCATACGAGACCCAGCAACCGGGAAGAACCGGCCTACGTCGCCGAGAGACTGACTAGAAGACTCCAGGACCTAGCAGAGGAAGAGGAAGAGGAAGAGGAGGCCCAGTACAGCCCCGACCAGCAGCAACGTACTCTGGACCAGGAGGCCCAGTACAGCCCCGACGTCAGCCCCGAGCCACGGCACTACAAACCCCCGACCCAACTCACGGGTGAGTTTGACGTACAGTCAGCACCGAGGAACAGCACCTGGGTACCCGGCCCCTGGTACCCACCAAGTACCAACCCACGACAACACGTACGGGGAGACTCGCCCAGGAGGCCTCTTCCCCAACGCTCACCGATGTGCCAGCCATCCATGGCATCGTACCTTGGCACACCGACGTTCCCAGACTTTACGCGCAAGGACAGAGCACAGTACACGGAATTACGGATGTGCTTGGAGACTATGATGTCCGACGTCCCCGATGAGTCGTACAAATATGCCATCCTCCTCAAGCATCTCAAGGTGCCCAGAGCGCATAATATAGCACTGGCATATTCCAACTCAAGCACCCCATACTCCGCGGCTCTAGTGGCCCTCGACCAGCGCTATGGACGCATATGGGACTACGTGATACAAGAAATAAGGAATATTGATCGTCTCCCCCCAGCCAAAGACAATAGAGCATTGGATGACCTCTCTATCAAGGTACAATCCCTGGTAGGGATGCTGGGGTCCCAAAGGGAAAAGGGGATACATGAACTGTATGCTAACTCTAATGTAGAAAGGATTTTAGAGAAGCTCCCTCCCGCCCGACAAGAGCGCTTCAGGCGGCAAAGAGACCACCGTGATCCCGACGGTCCCGAGCCATCCCTCCTAGACCTGGCCGACTTCCTCGCGAGAGAAGTCAGCAGCCTACGACTGGATACGTTCGTGTGGAGTGGACCAAGCCCAAGAGATGGACCTCGGAGATCTGACGATAACCGCCGGTCGGTGACCGTTATGCACCAAGCCGAATCAGTACCGCAGCACAAGAACCACAACACCCCCTCGACGAAAGAGGAGTGGAAGATTGAATGCCAGTACTGTGAAGGGGAACATCGGCTGTATCAATGTGACACTTTCAAGAAGCTGACCACGGACGAGGTGAGTCAGTGGATCAAGGCCAACCGCCGCTGCTTTCGCTGCGCGCGCAGCCATATGGCAGCTGAGTGCCGCTTAAAGAAGAGATGCAGCAAGTGTGACGGCGCCCACTTGGAGGTCCTGCATGACATCAACAAGCGTCCGCCAGGACAACAGAGTGGGCCCGTCACGGTAATGTATCAGGCCGAGGCGGTGGCTCCAGTACCGAAGATCCACCAGACCGCCCCCTGGTGTACCGACTGCTACAGCAGACACTGGGAGTCACGGTGCTACTCGGACGACCGCGAGTCGGCACCACTCCAGAAGATCCAAGGCAACCGACCAACAGGAGTGCTCCATATAGACCAGCATAGCGAGACCCCCTGAGTGCTCATCAAAGTGGTCAGAGTGCTCCTGAGCTACGAGGACAAGGTCCTGGACACTTACGCCGTCCTAGACGATGGGTCTGAAAAGACTCTCCTCCTCGCTTCCGCCGCAGCCCAGCTGGGTCTGCGGGGTGCCAAAGGAACAATGACAATACGTACCATCAGAAGAGACCAGAAGACCATAAAGGGTGAAAACGTCTCCTTCAAGATAGCAGCGGTGGACCAGCCCGAGAAGCAGTATAGTATCACTAACGTCTTCACCAGCCACGACATAGGCCTGTCACAGTACACCTACCCCATCCCACAGCTGATGGCGAAGTACGTGCACCTACGTCAACTACCTATACCGCTCATCGACGGCGCCACACCGACCCTGCTCATCGGCTCCGACCACGCGGACCTCATTCTCCTAATTGAGGCGGCCCACATCGGACCCAAAGGATGCCCAGTCGCGGTTCAGACCCGACTGGGGTGGACGCTCCAGGGCCCCCTCTACGGACTTGACAGTCAACCCACGTCTACACGCTGCCTACACACAAAGGTGAGCGACACCGGCCACTCTCCCGTACAGCCCGTTGAGAGGCTATTGACATTAGGCGAGAGGCCTGTGAGAGAACCGTGGGCACAAGAGGGAGTTCCGAACTCCACCCCCCTCAGCTGCGCTCCAGACGTAGCTGACCTCGAACCCAGCACCCCAAGCGACTCCTTGATGGGGCGGCCGGAACCGGCCCCTCCTCAGACGGGGTACAGACCAAACAAGAGAAACAGACGGAGGAGGTGGAGGCACAGCCAAGCACAGATCAAAGCAGTCTCAGGCCCGCTTCCTCCTAACCCCCCTACCATCCCTTCCAGCCCGTCAGAAGCGGGTCAAGGACGGGGACAACTTAAAAGTGGACACAGTCTTCATGATTATAGACCAGTCACTACCCCGAGCTATGTGGCCGGCCGGCCGCGTAAGCAAAGTGATCACTGGTGCCGACAGAAGTTCTTGTCCAGGGACGGACATACACCCGACCCGTGGCGAGGCTGATAGAGTTGCCAAGGCTCCCTGACTCCCTTGATGATGACCATGACCCACTGACTTTGTGAATTGCCCTACTCCCCACAACGGACATTGAGTAGTGGACAAGACGGTTAATCTGTCTCTGCTTATCTAATTAGGTGCGGACTAATTAGGAGGCGGCTGTTACAAAGGGTCAGATTAAACCGAATATTTATATTTATTGCTTGATATCCCTTGTATAATATTTGTATATCGTCTGATATCCCTTGTATATTCTTTGTATATATACACGGAATATCCCTTTACCTAGGTACAAACCAGACCATAATATTCGTTCTCCTATTGGACAGCGACCCCTAGGCGCCAACGGCCATACCCCCAAGTTCGAGTTCAAAGCCACCGCCAAGGCTTGTCTCAACATGTCCAGGTTTGCGCAGTAATACGAGACAGAACTGAGGTTGGCACTAGATTATTCACCTTACGTATAAATACGGCGCAGGTGGAAAGCAGCAGCAGTTCATTCAGTTCATCATTCGTTCAAAGTATCGTTCGTTCATTACTAGTAAAGCCTTCACCACGAGTCAATGACCAAGTGAAGTGAGCAACTTTGCGTCTAAATAGAGCACTTATAACATGTGCGAATAGGATAGTACAAGTGTCAGAGTTTAGTGAAATAACGTCAAGTTCGACCTAGTTAAATGTGAAGTATAGTGCACAGGAGAATCTACACCGGCGAATGCAGAGCCTTTTCCGGCTGGATTATAATGCTTTTGGTACTGCGGCTGCTGGAGCAGAGAACCGTCTACCCCACTGCTGTGTGGGATCTACCCGTGAGGAGCATCACTCGAGCCCGTCTCTAGGAAGAGGCTGGCTGGCTTTCATCCATGCTGTCGAGCATACTTGGATTATAGCTGTTGCTTTTGTCTGCCGATCAAGGGAGTAATGTACCGCCTCCCGTAGCTGGAGCTTCTTTATTCTTCGTTGACCCAGACTTTGCATCCGAACATTCTCCTACCCTGCTGGCTTACAACCGGAGGGAACCCCCTAGTGTCTCCAGCTGACTACGAGTGTGCCTTATGTAATTCTTATGCTACAGATGGTGTCAGTTATACCCATCTTAATATGCTCATGGACTTACGCTCTTGACCTACTTAAGTGTTCTTCGCCATATAAGCGCAATTCATAATTCTCAATATTGTAACCTATTGTTACTGCTCTAATAATAAATACTTCTAAATATAACTTTCTTTGTTAAGCCGTATTCTTGTGTGGGTGTTCACCAGATATACCGTGTACTATATGGCCAGTAATTAAAGTACATAACTAAGTAGTGGTTTAATAATACCATACTCTCAATACAGTCAGGGAATTGTACCCCTCAGTTACAATAAGGTATGTTGTTTTTGTTACTTTCACTTTTCACATTTTTGTAAAAAATATATCACCTCTGCACCTTGGGAGGCAAGAAATAAAAACCACCAACGAGATCCTACCGACTACGCCTGTGTTTATGGGAGATTCAAAGGAGTTCGAGATCTTTTTTAATCTACTTTACACAACCAACTAATAACCTACAAAGGCAACTTTGCTGCCTAACGCATAAATGTTCAGACAATGGTATTTGTGATACTATGTATTATGGTAGCCAACTGTCCTGTATTAGTGCTGTTGTTTCAGAACCATGAACAGCGCTGGACAGGACTGTGTGGTGTGTAGAATACTCTCTGCTGTAACATTACTGATTTTATACACGAGTGCCTATAAAAGGAAGAAACAAGAACTTTGAAACACAAACTCATATGAGTGATATAATCTGACATCTAATTGATTGATTGATTAAAAACTTTATTAACAGATTGCAGAATGGGTACAATACAGTACAGCTCAATACACACAATTGTTAAGGGGATGCAGACCAGAGAAAGACTTTCGTCTTGTTTACATCAGGGTCCCCCATTTTCAATTAATCAGGACATATATGACATACATGACATACAGATAGACAGTACTGCTACATCTATACATGTATGACATACCAGATTTGCAAATACAGTACTGTTTGTGATACAAAAAGAGTCCAGAAAAGGGAGTATATACATTTGACGTAAAACTGTACATTGGAGGAGGTTGGGGGGGGTTGGGTAGGAGGGGTTGGGGGGGAAACACTGTACAACTGTACAAGCAAAACTGTACATTGGAATATTGACAACCATACTAGGTAATTTACTGTACATTGGAGGGGGTTGGGGGGGGGGAAACACTGTACAAACAAGCAAAACTGTACATTGGAATATTGACAACCATACTAGGTAAATTACTGTACATTGGAGGGGGTTGGGTTAGGACATTTACAGGGGCCAGTTTCGAATTGCAGTCTCCCGTAGGTGTTCTTTGAGAGTGGTTTTGAAAGTAGGTAGTTCAGCTCAGACCATTGTTGTGATCATGTTGATAAATTATCTAAAAAGGAGCAAGTTCAACATTTTGTTGACTGCTTTACCTGTTAGTAATATTGAGCAAGGCACATACAACAGAAAGTTAATGTTCCATGGACTTTGTTTTCAGTGAAGTTATTTCATGGCTGACTGAGAGAGACTGTTTATGTAAAGTGCCAGACAGCACAGCAAAACCCACCCCAAAATAGATTTGGCATGCAGGTGTTGAAAGAACCAGGCATATTCGTGTGAATTAGGTTCTTTCAATTGGTGACCCCGACGTGATGACAGGGGTCACCTTCAGTTTCACCTACAGGCCACCCTTATTTGGTAGTGAGAAAGTTGGCAACCCTATGTATACATGCAATTCAAAGTTACTGACACATTTCCTTTCAAACTAATTTGGTCACAGGGGTCACTTGGGGCAGAGCTGCTTCAGCCTGTGTGTGACGTAGAGTCGAGAAAGGTGGTGAAAGGTTGCACTGAGATCCTGGAAGAAACCGGTCCCATCAAGATCATGATTAGTCAGAATGGCTTTGTAATACGTACCTGTGTAGGCTATTTACTATATCTTATAGGATACTTTAAGGCTCTTGAGTGGATTTAAATTGTTCCTAGTGTTTAGTTAGTTCAAGTTTGGTTTATTTTATCAGTTTTCTATTCACCAGGAATGTTTATAACACTATTAAATGATAATATTCATATTACATTACATTTAATAAAATTTGACTAAATTACAAGAGAACATCACAATCCCAATACAAGAGAATTAAATAGAACATAAATCAAGAAGAAGATGAATGAAAGGGGAGGAATAAAACATAAATCATAAATCATAAAACATGATGTTGAAGATTTAAAAGATGGTACTGAATTGGCTAGGCTGTGTTTCTCGGGCAGGGGCATTCCAAAGCCTAGAGGCTATGACAGAAAGAATCCTGGTCACCTCTCTGTCATTCCCTCTCCTTTGCATGCCTTTAACAGTCACGCTTGAATGTGATTGTATCTGCTATGTAAGTGCACCCTGAGTTCACCCTGGAAGGAATGAGTGGCGAACGGTTAGCGTTAGCGTTAGCCGTGACGCCATTGGAATGCACCGGAGAAAGTCCCACAGCACAACAACCTCCATTGACTTCTGTTACGCTGACGTACTGTATGTCCTCGTAATATAATAATCTCTGGTCCCCTGATGTACTGATGCTGTCAGCTTGGTGTTTCATGTCTTTTACTCCACTCGCTTTCTTGTTGATGGGCGCTGACCATGACGATATTGTAGATGACACTGCAAGCCAGCGATGAACTCTGAAGACGTGTGAAGATTTGAAAGTTATTGATCCCTCACACACGCAAGTGTTGAATCGTGTGACTTTGTGACCTTTTATTTTACAGCCACGTGTTGCTTTGTGTGGCTTTATGAACTTTTATTTTACAGCCGCCATAACCGGTAACTCATGTGCTGACTGTTATATACCCTTTTGGTCTATAGGAGACGTTCAACATGTGTTTGTGCTTGTGACAGTGTACATGTGCTCATCAACCATGGTGTGCATGCATGCGTACATATACATACCAGTGCATGCTTGCATACATTTTACGAGGGTGTAATAAGAGTGAGTGAGAGAGAGAGAGACATAGACAGAGAGATGGAGAGGAGAGAGAGGGAGAGAGAGAGAGAAAGGGAGACAGACAGACAGACAGACAGACAGACAGACAGACAGACAGACAGACAGACAGACAGACAGACAGACAGACAGACAGACAGACAGACAGACAGACAGACAGACCAGCCAGGTCCTGTTACATCCTCTCATGCTCATCCACAATCATCCGCCATTCATGTTATCAATATTACATTCAGACAGATTTGAAGTCAAACTGTTTTCTCTCTCTCTCTCTCTCTCTCTCTCTCTCTCTCTCTCTCTCTCTCTCTCTCTCTCTCTCTCTCTCTCTCTCTCTCTCTCTCTCTCTCTCTCTCTCTCTCTCTCTCTCTCTCTCTCTCTCTCTTCACCCCCTGTCGACATCTGTTCTCCAGAGTTTGCACTCTCTGGCCAAACAGTGAAATAAAAAGAAACAACTTTATTTTTGGAAAAACTCAGATTACAAAAAACATTTTAAGTTATCTCTAAAGTTGGAGGTTGTCCTCAACTAAAGAGATTCTTAGTAGATAATAATACACGTGCTAGAGTAATCAAATTCAATCGAAAAAGCTGTCAATATGACTGTCCAACATTATTGTCCTTCTGAAAATCTGGTGCCTATTACAAGACCAAACCATAATGTTGTCACGCCAGAAATGTGCTTTTCATTTTTGTCCAAGTAACTCATTCAGTATGAAAAAGAAGACCTTGAAAAGAAGACCATAAAAATGGTGGTGCTTATGCACGGGTAAGAAACGTTCCACTGGTCGGCCCCTTCCACTCGCTGTTCTATAATTTAAAAAAGTATAATTTAAATCCCCCCTCTCGAGGACGGACAGTAACAAGCCCTGGAGCTAGCGAGCCAACACTGTGACGTTGGAGACCTCGCTGAAGAAACACTTCCCTGGCGCTTCTGCGCAAAGGTGCATTTTGTACTTAATGCTGCCTTTAAGTTAACCGTCTGTAGTGTGGTAGTGAAAGGGTTAACCCCTTGTCGTGTGGCAGTGAAAAGGTTAACCTTCTGTATTGTCGCAGTGAAAGGGTAAACCCTTTGGTAGTGTGGCAGTGAAAAGGGTTAAGAAATGCAAACAGACCCAATGTCTTTTTCCCTCTTGTGCACAATGATAATGGCTTCTGCCAGCCCTTTCCCCTGCGCTGGTGCAGCACTAAAACAAAGTGTGGAGACAATGAAAAAAGACCAACTATCGACAAAGTGACAAAGAATCAGCAGCACTATAGGGTTCCCTTAAAGCACTGATGCTCAAACGTGTGTCAATGTCAAGGACCCCCTGCATGGATAGACTTTAGGCCACGGACCCCCCGTTTCATAAGGTGCTCTCTCTCAGCGATTGTGGGGGGAGATAATAGACTGTTCTATACTGTAGCTGGGGAAGATAATAGACTGTTCTATACTGTAGCTGGGGGAGATAATAGAGAGTGTTCTATACTGTAGCTGGGGGAGATAATAGACTGTTCTATACTGTAGCTGGGGGAGATAATAGAGACTGTTCTATACTGTAGGTGGGGGAGATAATAGACTGTTATTTACTGTAGCTGGGGGAGATACTAGAGTGTTCTATACTGTAGGTGGGGGAGATAATAGAGTGTTCTATACAGTAGGTGGGGGAGATAATAGAGTGTTCTATACAGTAGCTGGGGGAGATAATAGACTGTTCTATACTGTAGGTGGGGGAGATAATAGAGACTGTTCTATACTGTAGCTGGGGGAGATAATAGAGTGTTCTATACTGTAGCTGGGGGAGATAATAGAGACTGTTCTATACTGTAGGTGGGGGAGATAATAGAGTATTCTAAACTGTAGCTGGGGGAGATAATAGAGTGTTCTATACTGTAGCTGGGGGAGATAATAGAGTGTTCTATACTGTAGCTGGGGGAGATAATAGACTGTTATTTACTCCAGTTGGGGGAGATAATAGAGAGTGCTCTATACTGTAGCTGGGGGAGATAATAGACTGTTATTTACTCTAGTTGGGGGAGATAATATAGAGTGCTCTATACTGTAGCTGGGGGAGATAATAGACTGTTATTTACTGTAGCTGGGGGAGATAATAGACTGTTCTATATTGTAGGTGGGGGAGATAATAGAGTGTTCTATACAGTAGCTGGGGGAGATAATAGACTGTTCTATACTGTAGGTGGGGGAGATAATAGAGACTGTTCTATACTGTAGCTGGGGGAGATAATAGAGTGTTCTATACTGTAGCTGGGGGAGATAATAGAGACTGTTCTATACTGTAGGTGGGGGAGATAATAGAGTGTTCTATACTGTAGCTGGGGGAGATAATAGAGTGTTCTATACTGTAGCTGGGGGAGATAATAGACTGTTCTATACTGTAGCTGGGGGAGATAATAGAGTGTTCTATACTGTAGCTGGGGGAGATAATAGACTGTTCTATACTGTAGCTGGGGGAGATAATGGAGACTGTTCTATACTGTAGCTGGGAGAGATAATAGACTGTTCTATACTGTAGCTGGGGGAGATATTAATAGACTGTTATTTACTGTAGCTGGGGGAGATAATAGAGTGTTCTATACTGTAGCTGGGGGAGATAATAGAGACTGTTCTATACTGTAGCTGGGATAGATAATGGAGACTGTTCTATACTGTAGCTGGGAGAGATAATGGAGACTGTTCTATACTGTAGCTGGGAGAGATAATGGAGACTGTTCTATACTGTAGGTGGGGGAGATAATAGAGTGTGAGACCTATGATCAAAAGAGTCATTCTTATCTATTCTCTCTTTGTGCTAACATCAATACATTATTCGTAATTACTCTTTTTTTCTGGGGACTCCCTGGAACCCCCTCAAGGATCCCTGGCGATCCCCGAACCCCACTTTGCAAACCACTGCCTTAAAGCATAATGCAAAGTTACAACCCGCTACAGGTCTCCTGAACAGAATGAGGAGTGCTGTGAGCAGGACACAGAGGAATGGTAAGACAGTGACTGTATTGGTGTCTGTTCCTGTGTGTTGTGAGCTGTGTGTTACAGTAATAGCTTCTATTACTCCTGTATGTGGAGGTTTCTCTATGACAACACGTGAAATACAAATTCACTCATAATTCATAATTATTATTAATTTACATATACCTATATATATATATATATATATATATATATATATATATATATATATATATATTTTTTTTTATTATAAATGTTTTCCTCTGTAAAAAAATGCCAGTGAATTTTTTTTTCTTCAAAAATGGCCAAAATTGACAGCTCTGAGCAGGCCTGCACTGCAGTATTGCCTGCAGTAATTATTCGTGCAGAATATCTGCACAGGTTGACCCATTGTTAAATAAATAATAAATAATAGCCAATCAAAATAGGCTATTAATGTCATCTAAGCACGGTCTGTGCAGTTAAACTCTTGCCATTGAATGGAGGATTTAATGATTGACAGCCCTTGACATCCAATACACAGAGGTTGAATGATTGGCAGCCTTGCAAATCCAATCAGAGTATGGCTCCTACGTCTGCAGCTCTGTAGCTACACAGCTGTTTCTCCCCTTGCGGGATTGATTGATTGATTGATTGAACATTTTATTAACAGAGCACTGAGAGCAGCCACGTTCGAAACATTTAGCACTTTAATAGCAACTTATTTTTCGCGGCGGGACATTTACTGAGGACCAGCACAACACACCTGTGGATATTATGATTTAACAAGTCTATCTGTCCAGGAGGATGACAACATTATTGCAGGTATAAGCAGGCAGCCTAGCAGTTTCTAGCTTGGATGATAATAACTACTAATGTTATCACGCTAGCTTGGATGCTAACTAACGTAATGAAGCTTGTCATGGTTCATGGTGAGCTGTTTGTGTTATAACGAGACAGCAAATGAATGAATGAATGAAAACTTTATTTGGGTGAATCGCTTGGGTGACTGTCTGAGTGACCACCTGTCGGGAGTCGGGAGTCCCGAAAATGGAACGTGTGTCACGCATCAACAGAATAGTGGATTTCGACAGCATCCTCACACAAATGAAGGATCGATTAGATCACAAAAGACTGCTGTTTGATGATTTATATATATATTTTTTTATCTCAGTTGTTGTAAAACAAAAGCCTGCAGTGCTTAGCTTGGACCAGCTGAAGTGTAGTAGTTCTAACTTCACTTGGGAGACAAAAGCCAAACATCAATTTACATTTACATTTACATTTAGTCATTTAGCTGACGCTTTTATCCAAAGCGACTTACAAGTTCTGTGCGACAAGACAGCAAGAAGGGTATAACTCTATCAGCTGAGTAACAATGTTCATCAAAGTGTTGCGTGTTACAGTGTAGGTTAGTTTATTAGGACAAGTGCATGACATTAAGGTTAGTCGGGGTTAGATTTTTTATTTTTTATTTTTTTTTTTATCATTTCAGATAATGGTTGAAGAAGTGAGTCTTTAGTCGACGGCGAAAGATTGGACGGGATTCGGCTGTCCTAACTGGGATGGGTAGTTCATTCCACCATTGTGGGGCAAGGACTGAGAATAGGCGGCTTCTCTTTGATGACCCTCCGGGAGCTTGGATAGGAGTAGATCTGAGGCGGCCAGAAGATGCAGAGCGTAGGGGTCTTGAGGGTGTGTAGTTAGAGACCATTGACCGGAGGTAGGCGGGAGCGGTTCCCTTTGCCGCACGGTATGCTAGGTCGAGGGCCTTGAAGCGGATACGTGCAGCAATGGGGAGCCAGTGCAGGTCCCTAAGAAGTGGGGTGACATGGGCGGACTTCGGTAGGTTTGAGATCAGGCGGGCCGCTGCATTTTGAATGAGTTGAAGAGGCTTGGTGGCAGTGGCCGGGAGGCCAGCTAGCAGTGCGTTGCAGTAGTCGAGGCGGGAGATGACTGTTGATTGGACGAGGAGTTGGGTGGCTTCTTTTGTCAGGAAGGGGCGTATCCTTCTGACGTTGCTCAGGAGGAATCTGCAGGTTCTGGTTGTCGCTGCGATGTGAGCAGAGAAGTTCAACTGGTCGTCGAGGACAACACCAAGGTTCTTGGCGGTCGGCGACGCGGTCACAGCTGCATTCTCGACTGTGATGGAGAGGTCGGTCAGGGGGGAGGATTTGGCCGGCAGGTGGAGCAATTCTGTTTTGCTTAGGTTCAGTTTGAGGTGGTTGGTCGTCATCCAGGCGGAGATGTCGGACAGACAGGCCGAGATCCGCTCAGAGACGTGGATATCTGAGGGAGGGAAGGAGAGGAAGAGTTGAGTATCATCGGCATAACAATGATATGAGAAGCCATGAGACGTGATAATGTTACCCAGTGATTTAGTGTAGAGGGAGAAGAGAAGGGGTCCTAGGACCGAGCCCTGGGGGACACCCGTCCGGAGGGGGCGGGTGGCCGACAGAGTCCCTCTCCATGACACTTGGTAGGAGCGGTCATTGAGGTATGATGTCAGCCATGTCAGCGCAGATCCAGCCACTCCCATTCCTGCGAGGGCCGCGAGGAGGATCTGATGGTTGACTGTGTCGAAGGCTGCAGATAGATCTAGGAGAATCAGGACAGAGGAGAGGCCTTTCGCTTTTGCTAAGTGAAGTGCCTCTGTGACCGCAATGAGCGCCGTTTCTGTGGAGTGGCCAGTCCGGAAGCCAGACTGATTGGGGTCTAGGAGGTCATTCTGTAAGAGATAAGCAGTAAGTTGGTTGGATATAGCACGTTCAAGTGTTTTAGAAAGGAAGGAGAGAAGAGAGACAGGGCGATAGTTGGCTATGACGGTGGGGTTCAGGGTTGGTTTTTTTATGAGGGGCGTGACTCTGGCTTGTTTTAGGGAGGTGGGGACCACCCCCGAGTTGAGTGAGGAGTTGATGGTTGCAGTTAGGAATGGGAGGATGTCCGGTGCTATGGTCTGGAGGAGTGGGGAGGGTAGCTGGTCCAGCTGGCATGTAGTCGGACGGTTCGACGTTACCAGTGTCAGGGTCTCGGCTTCTGTAATGGGAGAGAAAGATGACAGAGTGAAGGATGAGGTTCTCGATTCAGCGTTTGGAATGGGTGGGGGTGGGGAGAAGGAGCTGCGGATGTTCTCCACTTTTTCCTCAAAGAAGATCGCAAAGTCTTCGGCAGAAAAAGATGAGGGAGGAGGAGGTGGGGGGGGGGGGTGAGGAGGGAGGACATGGTAGCATGCAGTTTGCGAAGATTCTTGGCAGAGGCCTCGATCCTATGGTGAAAGAAAGAAGCTTTGGCATTAGTAATGGTTTTGGAGAATGTTAACAAGAGGTTGTGATATGTGTCGATGTCAGCAGTGAGGCGTGACTTTCTATACTTCCTCTCAGCCGCTCTCAGGACCTATCTTTGTTCTCTCACTGCATCCGTCAGCCATGGACTGGGTGGGGAACGGCGGGCAGGTTTCTCAACGAGGGGACAGAGCTTGTTGAAGGAGGTTGCAAGGGCTGAGAGGAGGGTGGAGGTTGCAACAAGCTGCAACAAGGAGGGTGGAGGTTGCAACAAGCTGGCTCGCGATGCTATATTGTTTACATTTCCCATGGGATTAATGCACGCGGCTCGAGTCGGACTCGTCACATGGAGAAGCTGCACTATTCAACGATAGATGAGATCGATCGATATACCGTCTTTATGGGTAAGTGTCTTCTTGGCTTTAGAATGTCAGTTTGTGTAACGTTACTGTAACCGAATTGAAACCGCATCATAACTCCTACATCGACCATGTCACTTTTCAAAAGGCATGAATGAATGAAAACTTTATTTAACAGATTGCAGAATGGGTACAATATACAGTACGGCTCAATACACATAATTATTAAGGAGATGCAGACCAGATAAAGACTTTCGTCTTGTTTACATCAGGGTCCCCCATTTTCAATTTATAGTGAAATGTATCTTGTGTTATTAGGAGCCCTGCTAAAGTTGGTAGCTAACGTTATATTGATAATGTTTCAATATTATCAGGTTGATATTATTAGGTTGATAATGGTGTCAGTGTTTCAGATAGCAAGGTGGAGATCTTTGTTAACTAGTAGAGCTTTGGTTGAGAGAGATTAAAGTGTTGTCTCTTAAAACTCATAAACAAGTATTGAGCAAGACGAGTTAGTCTGTTGTGTTGTGCGTATTGTATGGGAGGGATAACGTTAGGTTATGGCTATAACCAAGTTCTGTTAGTTAGGGGTGACGCTTGGCATCACCTACTGCACTCCCTCGCGTACGTGCACGCGTACTGAATAACATTCCACAAATATACCTTTAATACCAGTATTAGTCTGACCACACCCCTCATCAGCTTACCTTCATAAGCAGGTGTGTGGTCACCTGCTCTCCTCCTTCCCAAGCTTTCACCACAAGGTGAGGTCAAGGGCTGCAGCGGCCGTCTGATGCCAAGCGTCACCCCTAACTAACAGAACTTGGTTATAGCGTTCTGTTTCGTTAGGGGCTCTGCTTGGCATCACCTACTGCACAAGGGAGGCCAAGCGGAGCCGCTGGCTGACAAATACACCCCGCTGACAGCCCCCCACAACCATCAGAACAGGGAGGGCCGAGCCCCCCCGACCCCCCCTAATGGAGGGCGTCCCCCCTATTAGGGGCTTCACGGGAGGGCGACGGACCCGACCGTGCGAAGAGGCACTCAAGCAACCCAACGCACAGGGTGAGCAGACCGTGGCTTGACCCCACGACTACACCCACGCACAACCCGCATGCCACCCGGGAACGAACGTAGGAACAACCTCGTCACTGCCCCCAGAATCACGGGGTCAAGGGCAAACCCAACCCCGTGGCAAGGCCGTAGCAGCGGAGCGCGAAGGAAGACCCAGACTCACCAAAAGGACTGGACTCCCTGGAATGGGGGCCCGGAGAAGTCCATGATGCCAGCATCAAGACCCCACCAGGGGGGCACCTAGTGACCCCGCCCCCCACATCGCCAGCGTATTCGGACAAAGGCCCCTCAGCCGAGCGGGCCCTGTCCTCCCCAACAGCACACCGCCTGGAACACAGGCCCTGCAACAGGCAGACAGCATGGTCATAACACACAAGAGTTAACCAACGGAAGCAGGCAGTGCACCGGGGAAAAAGACCAGGCAACAGGCTGTCAACCCAAGCCTGGAAACTGCGGACGAGGCAGGCGCCAGAAAGGACAGCTGAAAACAGCCGCCCCGGCGAAAGGGGCGTATGCTGGCGTTGTCGCATAACCAAGCTTTCAAACAGCACGTCAGAAGTGGGATCCTTAGACCACTCGGCCCCTGACAACTGCCCACAGAAAAAGCCCATACGATCGGCAGACGTCATGAACGTGCAGGGGCACCCTCAACCGGAGAACCGGGAGTTGACACTGCAGCAACACACCAGAGAACCAACCACCCAGGCATCACCCCATGCAACGGTTGGTCCCATAACCCCTCAGGAAAGAAACCCCAAAACACATCTGCGGCACCGCCGCAGCCCGCGTTCCGGTTCCCAACAGGGCTATCCCGGGCCTACGGGTCAACAAGCATCACCCCGGACCGGGCCCGGTGATACGGGGAGCACAGGGTCCCCCGAGGAGGTTAAAACCACCCAAACAGGCCCCTCAGCGCCAAAACGCAAGAGAAGAGCGTAAAAATGGAAGACCAGCCCCAGCACCCCGCACTCGGTATTCCCAGGAGGTCACCCAACCAAGTACCAACCAAGACCAACCCGTACAGCGGCCGAGATCCGACGAGATCGGACGCGTACAGGTCGGCACGGCCGTAAGCCATTACGACAGTGCAGAATACAACGCACCCAACAAGGGTCCCATAACGCTCAACCCTGTGACACCCGGATCGACCTAGCATTTTTCCCCCTGAAAAAACCCCAAGTCCCTCAGGGTACCAGAACAGCAGATCTGCATCCCCAGCGGACAACGGGTGCAACTGATCTGGACCAGCGCGACCAGAACCAGTCCCGTGCCCTAATCACGCCGACCTGCCAACCCCAGGAGAAGGGGCAGATATGCGCGTTTTGATCCCAACACAAAAAAGAAGGCGCCACCCAGACGTGTCGGTATGAACCGCGTCCGGTGGCCCACCCCTAGGGCGTGAGACCCTTCCCCATATGTCCAGACCCATTCCGTCATCATCCCCTGACATGAACGGGAACCCATCGACAACACACAGGATGTCGGAAGAGGAAAAACCCCCATCCCAATTGCTCCATAAAAACGCTGTTTCACCCAAGCAAACGAGGCGCGCTAGTCAGCCAATGGCCCAAAAGCACATCCTGAGCCAGCACTATGTGTGCGTTTGGACATACCCACATCAACAATAGGCCGTTTAGACCACCATATTGAATCCCCAAGACGCCCAGGGAAACGACAAGAGGGGCGAGATGCAATCAACTCCATGAATGAATGAATGAAAAAATTTACCCAACAGACTGCAGTACAGGAATACACACAATAGGATAAGGGGAGGCAGACCTGAGAAAGACGTTAGTCTTGTTTCCATCAGGGACCCTCATTTCCAATCCATCAAGACACATTCAACTCTTTATAAAAATAAAGAAAAGGCATCACCCGTATGACCCAACTGCACAGCTGGGAGTAAAAACCCTGTTTTTCACATGATTTTAATCCAGTCACTCCTTTTAATCAGAGTGTAAGACCAGACCCTCCCAGAAACACCTTCCCACATGAGACTACGGTCAAGAAAAAAGATATGTAAACTGTGAGACACGTGACCAAAAGACTCAAGTTTGACACATAAACCGGGCGCAGCAGGCCTGTAAGCCCTGCGCCCAACCTCGACATCTTTAAGACACCAGCTCATGGAAGGCGTCGCCATAGCAACAACGCTACAACGTGCGGGGAAAACCCACCGGATCCTGTCATAACAGGAGTCGGTAGAATACCCCTTCCCCCCCGCCCCCCCCCCCTGTCAAACACTGGCTTGGCCCAGACTGGCTCAGCAGAAAAAATCAAAAAATCCCCTAAACCAATCAAGTGGGAAAGGAGGGGTTTATTCGACACCCCCTCCCGAAAACACACCCTTTATCCCTACACACAGAAACACAACCGTAGCCATCTTGAAAAACCTCCGGTAGAAAGCAATGCATAGCATAAGCTAATACAATGCCTGCTACCCACAAAAAGTGTAAAAGGTTTTACAACAAAACACAAGTCGCCTGTGCGTGAATCCTATACCCGTTGCCTATGTCATACATAGGAAAAAACGCCGAACGAGAGTAACGGCTAGGCCGTGAAAAGTGTGCGTACGAGCATTACTGCAACTAGACAACACAGCATTGTGAAAACACATATACTTAGTTAAAGCAATGGAATAACACCAGTTCTAATTGCATGTGGAGCATCAAGCTAAATAGAACCTATTACCGAGTGTAAGTTGCAGACCTTGCTTAACCTCGTAACACAACACAACTCACCCCCCAACGTAAACAGGGTAGATCCATATATACACAACCCCACCATATGATTTGTTTGAAGAAACACACAGTTTGTTCGGCCAAAACACAGTCCCCCTTATGTCGGGGAACTTTTTTATTAAATACTAATAAAGTTTAAGGCACAATATCATAGAGGGGCCGGGGAGGGTGTAGGAGAGGGGATACAGAGGGGAAAAAGTCACTCCTAACGGCGTCTGCCACCTCGCGCCGCTCGAGTCTTGCCACCCCGGGGAGCCCCGGAGGGACGGTAGGTTACAGTCTGCTGGACACGACATTCCCTACCGTCTCCTCCGGTCTGGGATGGGCCGGCGGTGGCCGAAGCGCCGTTTCGTCCCCTGGCCCTCTTGGCAGGGCCAGCAGCGGCGGCGGAGGCAGTGGTAGCGGCGACGGAGACAGCTCGACGTCGCGGAAGCCTTCTGCCCCCACCAGCAAGGACGGGAGGCGGAAAATGGGGTTGGAGGATGGATCTCTCCTCTGCCATCTCTCTGCATGTTGAGGTCATCAATTGCAGGGCCTTCCCGAACAGGCCAGCGTCGGAGAGGGCGGCCGTCAGAAGAGGGGCTCTCTTCTTCTCTGGCACACGGGCCTGCTCCAGCCAAAGGTGACGCTGGCCCAGGGTGGCCAGGGCGCGCACTTTCCCCATGGCTATGGCCAGCACCTGGGAAAGGTGCAGGACAGCTCCCGCAGCCTGGGTGATCTGATCGCATTTTACCTCGGTCAGATCCGTGCCGCCCGTCATTATCCCCGATACAAATCTAGCCAGGTGGGCGATGTTAGACGCCGCAGCCAGCGATTGTGTACCAGCGATGAATGACTGGTCACCCCAATAAGCCAATCGCCTAGCTGACTTCCCCTGGAGGACCGGCTTGCATAGGGGTTCCCACACCATATCCGGACAGAGGAGCGCGGCCATCGGATTGTCAAGCCGAGGCACGCCCTCCCCCATACCTTTGACTAACCCCGACACCCGCGTAACTGGTACGTAGGCGGGAGTTAGTCCCATGATGTTGGACACCGCCTGACCCCGACGAACATAGGCCCCCATCGATGGGAAAAATGGGTAGACAACGTCCACCCCTCTCACTGGGGGACGCTGCCAGGGATGGCCTATGAGGTCATCAGGGACAGGTGCAGGCAATGGCAGCGGCAGCGGCACACCGTTTGCGGTGGCGGCTACCGCCATGAGCTCGGGAAACAAGGCCCGCAGTTCCCCCTGCGAAAACCTTCCTCCACCGACCCCGCATCCCTCGCATACAGCAGGCTGCGACTGGTCAAGGAGCCACAATCCGATGCGGCCGACAGTAGGGCATCCTGCTGATGAGGCCAAGGTGGTTCCTCGACATCCTCGAACAAGGCGCCCCATGGAGCCATTTCTCCCCCCTCCGGGG
>NC_140166.1:179808272-179818272 GCF_963971535.1 Notolepis coatsorum | reverse complement strand
TCCCCCACCCCCAATCCCTATCAGGCCATGTGAGCGGATCGGAGCGTGAGCGGCGCGGGGCGCGGAGCGGGCGGTTTTGACGTGAGCGAGGAGTGGGTTTTAAAATGGGTCGGCGCGACGTCCGGAGCGAGAGTTCTCCTCCGCTCCAATCCACTCCAGGTCGCTCACAGTGGTTTAACACTGTTGATGTAATATACATGCAGTACAATGCCAAAGCAACAGATGGCGATGTACAAACATGAAGGCCATTTTCAACCAATGAGAAGGGTGAACCTGTGATATCCGGTTCAGGCTTTGTCACTGTAGAGACGCCCACACTCACTCCTGATAGAAAACGTATCGACGCCATTGTTGTTGACGTTAGCTTACATGCTAACGTTAATGGCAGCGACCATAGCATTGTGGCTCGGCTAGCCTATCATCGCTTAATAGAGCTAGTGGATGGATAAACAACGTTATTTAACATTGCAGAATGGGTACAATTACAATGCGGCTCAATACAAACAATTGTTAAGGGGCCCAGGGGGTGTAGACTGTTGTAGTTTGAGCTGATTTACACCATGCTCAAAAAAAAAAAAAAAAATCTGCCGAGCGATCTGGCGCGGGGCTCGATTCAAGGTGAGCGGGGAGCGAGCGGAGAGCGACTTGGGGGCGGGGTCAACATGATCGATTAGCGGAGCGGACCAAGCTTTAAAGAGCGAAGAGCGGATTTCTCGGCCGCGCCGATCCGCTCACGTGGCCTGATCCCTATACCCAATCCCCCCTCCCGCGTGTACGCCTGGCGCCTATGCTGGAGGCGTACATGGCGTCTCCTTTCACTGCTACGCAGATGACAGTCAGATCTACCTGCCATTGAAAAGGAACAATCACAACCCGTTGAACCCATTGTTAGCATGCTTTGATGATGTTAAAGCATGGTTGGCATTAAATTGTTTACTTCTCAATGACAGTAAAATGGAGGTTATGGTGTTTGGTCCCAGCAATGGGCATGTGTCTCCTCCTGGTGATTTGGGCCCCCTTGGACTTTTTGTGAAGCCAACTGTCACCAATCTAGGGGTGAAGATCTTACGTTGGACAAACAGATCAATGCTGTAGTGGGAAAGAGTTTTTAGGAGGCTGTCCAAGGTCAAACCTTTTTTTATCCCGTAGTGTTTTTGAAACTGTTATTCATGCTTTTATGACCTCTCGCCTTGACTATTGCAATACCTTATTATGTTGGCGTCAGTCAGGCCTCCCTCTCTCGCTTGCAGTTAGTCCAGAATGCAGCTGCTTGTCTGCTAACTGGAACACATAAGCGAGAGCACATTTACCCTGTACTGGCTTCCCTCCACTGGCTTCCTGTGCGTTTTAGGATTGTTTTTAAGGTTTTACGGCTTGGCACCGGGCTACCTCTCGGACCTGCTGGAACCTTATGTTCTTCCAAGGTCCCTCAGGTCCACTGATCAGCTCCTCTTGGCTGTTCCCAAGTCCAGGCTGAAGCTTAGGGGGGACTGTGCTTTCGCTGTGGAAGCCACAAAGCTCTGGAATGAGCATGTAGTCATGAGCATGTTAGGCAGGCCCCCACTCTGCAGGTGTTTACAGTTTTTTACGACTGCTTTGATGCATTTTGCACATCAGAGTTTCAATGTGCAAAACTCTTACAGTAAATCACGCCTCAAAACTCATTTGTTTGCTTTGGCTTTTGTTTTTTAAACAGTTTGAGATACCTGCCTTTTTATTGTGTGCTTTTTTTGTGTGTATCTTTTTATGTTGTGGGACTTGTACAGCACTCAACTTTGTTGTTTTTAAATGTGCTCTATAAATAGCAAAATGTGTATTGTTGTACTTTGGCGTTTGTGTTTGTGTGTTTTGTGCATTGTGTGTTAATGCAGTAGTGTATGTAATGTGTATCGTTGTACGTAGGTGTTTGTGTTTGTGTGGTTTGTGCATTGTGTGTTAATGCAGTAGTGTATGTAATGTGTGTTGTTGTATGTTGGTGTTTGTGTGTTTTGCGCATTGTGTTAATGCAGTAGTGTATGTAATGTGTGTTGTTGTACGTTGGTGTTTGTGTGTTTTGTGCATTGTGTCTTAATGCAGTAGTGTATGTAATGTGTGTTGTTGTACGTTGGTGTTTGTGTGTTTTGTGCATTGTGTGTTAATGCAGTAGTGTATGTAATGTGTATTGTTGTACGTTGGTGTTTGTGTTTGTGTGGTTTGTGCATTGTGTGTTAATGCAGTAGTGTATGTAATGTGTATTGTTGTACGTTGGTATTTGTGTTTGTGTGGTTTGTGCATTGTGTGTTAATGCAGTAGTGTATGTAATGGCTCCTGTGGGGCAGACTGGTTTCTGTTCACAAACTGCATCCTGTGACAATCCAATTACATTCCATTTCCTGCCTGCCCTGTGGTCCTGCTCTGCACTGTTCACATACCCCAGCACAACTTACGCCTGAGTACACACGCAAACTCACACACACACAGACACACACACAGACACACACACACACACACACACACACACACACACACACACACACACACACACACACACACACACACACACACACACACACACACACACACACACACACAAACTCACACACACAAACAAACACACACACACACACGTAGAGTACACACATTCACACAATTCAACCCATAGCCCAGGACAGCTTTAGCCTGGGATCACACACATAGTAGCCCATAGCCCCACTAACCCAGCACAACTTATGCCTGAGTACACACAGATACACACACACACACACACACACACACACACACACACACACGCACACACACACACACACACACACACACACACACACACACACACACACACACACACACACACACACACACACACACACACACACACACACACACACACACAATTCACACACAATTCACGCACAATGCAGCCTATAGCCATGCTGCCTCCACCCATGAAATATTCATTGAGACAGGGTATTTGTATTTACACCAGTTAACTGCCTTTCTCCAGGGTACCAGACAGTTCTGAGTCTCACTTACTACAAAAATCATTACCCTGGAGATGAGAGGAGAGCAGAGAAGAGGAGCAGGGAGGAGAGCAGAGCAGGGGAGAGCAGAGGAGAGGAGGGCAGACGAGAGGGGAGGAGAGGAGAGGCGAGGAGAGGAGATAGTGGAGAGGAGAGCAGGGGAGAGCAGAGGAGATCAGAGGAGAGGAGAGCAGAAGAGAGGGGAGGAGAGGAGAGGTGAGTATAGGAGAGGAGATAGGGGAGAGGAGAGCAGAGGAGAGGAGAGCAGAAGAGAGGGGAGGAGAGGAGAGGAGAGATGAGTATAGGAGAGGAGATAGGGGAGAGGAGAGCAGAGGAGAGGGAAACAGAGGAGAGGAGGGGATAGGAGAGGAGATGAGAGCAGAGCAAAGTAGTTTAGATGAGATGAGATGAGATCAGAGGAGCAGGATGAGATGATGAGGGGAAATTAAGGAAAAACAAGAGCAGAGGAGAGAAGAGAAGAGCAGAGGAGAACAGAGGAGCAGGATGACAGGATGAGGGGAAATAATAGAGGCAAGGAGAGGAAAGGGGGGGAGCAGAGGAGAGGGGAGCAGAGGGGAGCAGAGCAGGGTAGAGGTGAGGGGGCAGAGGAGAGGAGAGGAGGGGAGATATAGCAGAGGAGAGGAGAGGAGATGAGAGGAGAACAGAGGAGACGAGAGGAGAGCAGAGCAGAAGAGAGGAGAGGAGAGCAGAGCAGAAGAGAGGAGAGGGGAGCAGAGGAGAGAGAGGAGAGCAGAGCAGGAGAGGGGAGCAGAGGAGAGAGAGGAGAGCAGAGCAGAAGAGAGGAGAGGAGAGCAGAGGAGAGGAGAGAGAGGAGAGAAGAGCAGAGGAGAAAAGAGGAGCAGGATGACAGGATGAGGGGAAATAATAGAGGAGAGGAGAGGAGAGGGGAGGGGAGCAGAGGAGTGGGGAGTAGAGGGGAGCAGAGCAGGGTAGAGGAGAGGAGGCAGAGGAGAGGAGGAGAGATGAGAGCAGAGGAGAGGAGGGGAGATGAGAGGAGAGGAGAACAGAGGAGAGGAGAGGAGACGAGAGGAGAGCAGAGCAGAGCAGAGCAGAGGAGCAGGATGAGGGGGAATAATAGAGGAGAGGGAAGGGGAGCAGAGGGGAGCAGAGGAGAGGAGAGGGGAGCAGAGGAGAGGGGAGCAGAGGGGAGCAGAGGAGAGGAGAGCAGAGGAGAGCAGAGCAGGGGAGAGCAGAGCAGGGGAGAGGGGAGCAGGGGAGAGGGGAGCAGAGAGAGGTGATGAGAGTATGGTATAGGGAAAGGAGGAGAGGAAATAAAACAAATGAGAGGAAAGGAGGCAAGCAAAGAGCTGTAAATCAATATAGAAAAATAGGCTTTGAGTTATGATGTAAAGAGGGAAGCTGCGATTAAGTACAGTAGAAATAGATTAGGGAGGCTGCAGGCTCGCGTGTAGCTTTATGCCAAGCAAGCAGTGCAAAAATTTACCGTAGTGGCATGCAGTAATGCGCCTTTCATTTTCCGCCGCCCAGCGCCCAGGTCGCGCGGAAATAGGCTGTCTATTGCCATTCTCTTTGACAAACTCTAACCTTAACCAGCTCCTTAACAACGCCTAAACTTAACCGTTCTAACCTTAACCAACTCCGAAACAATGCCTAACCTTAACCTTAACCTTAACCATGCCTAACCTTAACCATAGAAATTATATTGCCATTCTCTTTGACAAACTCTAACCTTAACCAGCTCCTTAACAGCGCCTAAACTTAACCGTTCTAACCTTAACCAACTCCGAAACAATGCCTAACCTTAACCTTAACCTTAACCATGCCTAACCTTAACCGGCGAAAGAATACACGTTAAAAAAAAATCACGTTAAAAAATATTTTCGATGGGATTCGAACTCGCCAGCAAACAAGCCATAGGATCCACAGCCATGTGTCCTTGCCAATTGAGCTATTGCTAGATACTGAATAAGGGGCGGTGACTTATATATATTGAGCTCCGCTCGTGTCGGATCTCATGCGCATGCGCGGGCACCTCGCGCGAGCACGCCGGCGCACGCACGCACCTGAGCGAGCACGCCGCCGCCGGTGCACGCACGGTAGCATTTGTCTGAAAAGAAGGGCGCTTTACCGCACTAGCGTGCGGTGACGAATGCGGAAGCATTTTTGCACTGCTTGCTTGGCATTAACGTACAGGCTGCAGGCTCATAGTGTTTTGTAGATACAACATGAAAAAGGATCAGTTCTTTCAACTGCCCTCTCTTCCTCTGGCTGTGTGTTTACCACTGAGAGAGAAAGACAGAGAGAGAGGGGAGGGCATATGAAAGAGATACAAAGGGAGGATGGGATGAAAAGAAAGTGCCGGTACTGTCTTATAAACACACACACTCAAAACAGCCTTGCCGTCAGCCTCAATTTGCATCTTCTATGTATCCTGGGTCTGTGTTCCATCTCTAATCACACCTCCAGCCCAATGGCAATCAGCACCAACACCCAACACAGTCCAGTCCCTCCACCTCTCTCCCAATCGCTTCCCAATCTGAAGTGCCTCCCCTGCTCTCTGTCAGACAAATCAGAGGCAAGGGTGAGTGCAAAGGCGGGTTTAAGCTTTTTTATTATTTTTTTTATTATTATTATTATTATTATTATTGTACAGTGTCTGTCCTCTTTCATTCTCTCTCATTCTCTAGTTTACATTTCCTGAAAACAATCGAATGAGCAAGTGAACGAATGAACAGACACATTAACTATGGATGAATTAATTAATTAATGAACGAATGAACAAACACATAAACAAACAATGAATGAATCAATGAACAAATAAATCAATGAATAAATGTGTCCTACTCTCTCTGATAACCCTTCCATCCCTTCCACTCTCACCTTTCAGAAACGCAGGCTTCTATCTCTGTAATTAATATTGATCTGTGTTTTCCTCTAGCCATGCTCTACCTTTGTCTGTGTGTGCGATTGTGTCAGTATTATATATTATATTATATTGTGTGAGTATTATGTAGTATATACACACATGCACACACACACACACACACACACACACACACACACACACACACACACACACACACATACATACATACATACATACATACATACATACATACATACATACATACATACATACATACATACATACATACATACATACATACATACATACATACATACATACATACATACATACATACATACATACATACATACATACATATATATAATTGTCATTATTGTATTTTTTTTACACATGAAAGAAGATCAGACCAATGTGTGGCATGAGGATCAGTCCATCTTGAAATGGGAGGGGGGTGGGAGTAAGGTGTCAACATAAGCCCCCCCCCCGTAGCCCTCCTCTTCACAGACTAACATATAGGCAGGGGGAGGTGAATGCAGTGGCTTTATTTGTGCGTACGTGTCTGAGCATGTGTCTACGTGTGTGAGAGGGAGGGTGGGCAGAGCCAATCAGAGCGGCCCCAGGTGCCTCCCCCTCCTCTCTTTGTTTGGTCTGCTCCATCTCTCCCTCTCAGTGGTTCCTACTGCAGTATAAGTCACAGCCTGCGCCGTTCTCTGTGACACACACACACACACACACACACACATACTGTAGAGAGAGAGAGAGAGAGAGAGAGGGAGACACGCAGGCACACGCACTCGCACACATACGAGCGCAAATCCTCTTACAACTCGCCACAGTGCCCAGAGCAGATTAGAGGCTGCACATCTCAAATCATATTCCAAATGTGCCACCTTCGCTCGGGTCTCCTCCTTCCTCACACTCCTCCTCCTCCTCCTCCTCCTCCTCCTCATCTTCATCCTGTGCACCAGCGGGACTTCTTCTTCTTCTCTGCACCTTCCTCTTCCTCCACTGCCGCTGCGTCTTCCTCCTTCGCTTCGTCTCCAACCTCTCTGGCAACTGTCCCGCGAGCCTCTGCAGCTGATGAGACGGCCCGGGATGCAGCCTGAGGGAGAGGCAGGTGCTGACACACACTGAGAGACACGGAGACAGGGAAGCTGTGAGACAGGAGGGGAGTCAAGTGAAGGAGCGCACATTGGACCCGAGAGTGACTCCGGAGGAGGAGGACGAGAAGACCGGGAGGGAGGGAGGGAGGGGTGGGGGTCAGCACGGCCAGGTTCGTCAGATTGGAGGTGGAGGAGGAGGAGGAGGAGGGGGAGGAGGAGGGGGGTGAGAAGAGAAGAGAAGAGATCTCCGACACAGAGAGGAGAGCTAGAGCAAAGAGAGAGGAGAGCTGAGCACTGACCATGAAGGCTCTGCTGCTGCTGGTCCTACCGTGGCTCAGTCCGGCCAACTACACAGACAATGTGGGCAACCTGCACATCCTCTACTCTGAGCTGTGAGTACGACACTCAGCCTCCTCCTCCAGCATCCATCCACCCTCATCTCTCCATCACTCGCCTCCACCCACCAACAGTTCCCTCAATGGGTCGGTGTGTTACTCTGTGTTTGCTTGACTAGCTGCAGGCAATCGTGTGTGTGTGTGTGCGTGTGTGTGTGTGTGTGTGTGTGTGTGTGTGTGTGTGTGTGTGTGTGTGTGTGTGTGTGTGTGTGTATGCGTGTGCGTGTGCGTGTGTGTGTGTGTGTGTGTGCGTGTGCGTGTGTGTGTGTGTGTGTGTGTGTGTGTGTGTGTGCGTGCGTGTGTGTGTACAAAGCTATGTGTACCTGTGTTGTGTGTGTTTTTTTTGTTTGTCTCTTATGTGTGCAAGCGCACGTGCATGCGTTTTCGAGTGTTTACATTTCCATTGTAGCTCAAAGAGCGTGAATGTGCACCTCGAGACATTTGCAGTGATGTTGAGCGGAGAAGTGATTCCTGTCGCCGTGGTGTTTGGTTGCCGTGGCAGTGGGTTGCAGTACAGGTAGCAGGTACTGGTCCGGCTCTGTTTGATTTGGATGCTACAGACCAGCACTGCAGCATGGCAGCTCTCACAGGCCAGCAGTAATGTGTGTGTGTGTGTGTGTGTGTGTGTGTGTGTGTGTGTGTGTGTGTGTGTGTGTGTGTGTGTGTGTGTGTGTGTGTGTGTGTGTGTGTGTGTGTGTGTGTGTGTGTGTGTGTGTGTGTGTGTGTGTGTGTGTGTGTGTGTGTGTGTGTGTGTGTGCACACGCGTGCGCGTTGTGTATTGATTCAAAGGAAACGTGAACCCATGTTGGTTTGCTGTTCTAGGCGCTCAGAGCCTCTGTTTGTTTACGCTGAGTCTTGACGAACATATGGGCGGTTGTAACCATAGCTCACGCTGCTTGTCTGTGGAATTGCCCGTTTCACCTCAGTGTTCCATTTTTATAGCTGTGTTCACTCCTTCCACTCTATCGTCACAGATCACTAATGTTCATGTACGACTCTGAACCAAAACACTTAGACCAGTGTGGGTCTTAAGGGGGATTGAGATGGGTCCCCAGATTATTCTCGGGAGCATTATATGAAGCTAAACCCCTCTCAGGTCCATTGGAAAATAGACATGTTGAATAAAACACTGTAAGCTCTAAAAACGAGATAAATGTTGTCCTATTCGCCTGCACAATAATCTGCCATGTCATCATCATCATTGTTATCATATTATATGATAAATAATACAGAGGAAGAAGCATATTATATACAGTACTGAGCACCGACCGAATCACGTCTGTAGCACATTGAGTATCGAAAGGTGTTTTCTCCAGCTAGTCTACCTCTTGTCTGTCGTCTCCTTGCTTTCTCCACGCCTCAATGTTGTTTTAGTTGTTTTAGCAAATGGCTATTCTGCAACTGCAAAATGTATACATTTTTTTTATCACATTTTCATTTCCCCTTTTTTCACATGAAAACAAGACAAAAACACAACACAGTAGTAGTAATAATAATAATAATAATAATAATAATAATAATAATAATAATAATAATAATAATAATAATAATAATAATAATAATAATAATAATAATAATAATAATAATAATAATAATAATAATAATAATAATAATAATAATAATAATAATAATAATAATAATAATAATAAACAAGACTTCACAGGACAATAACAGCAATAATAATAATACACAACAATAATGACAATAATAGAAATAATAAATATAAAGAATCTAATAAAATTACCACAGTTTAAATTTAGCAGGACAACCAAAAAGACAAGACATCCCCCTCCCCACACCCACAGCTCAATTTGTTATGTATTGAGTAAAAAAAAAAAAAAAAACACTATTGCCAAGTGAATGTCACATAAACGCTCACGCAGCTCATCATCAGAGTCCTGAGACATTCCTCCACTGAAGCATTTGAGACGTTTTGGCTCATTTGGTTGAATGGAAAACAAAATGGTACAGTACTGTAGAAAAATTTGTTTACACTCTGCAAATGTATACAAAAAAATATGTTTTGCTATTGGTATTGACTCCCAGTCAGATATCAGTATTGGCGATATCCAGCCCTATATGTTCTTCTACATTACGTTATGTTATTATTAGGGCTGTCAGTTTATCGCGTTAATTAGATTAATTAATTACACAGCAAATTATCGCGTTATGAAAATTAACTCAAAATTAATTACAAAAAAAAAGTTTTTTTTTTTTTTTTTTTATATAATATTTTTTTTGTATCTCATTCATTCCATAATAATGTAGAATACACATTTACAGACTTTTTTTTATTTTTTAATATGGTCCATTTGCATGTTCTTGGTATCTGATTCTAGGGAGATCTATCTCAGGGAATGTATTCCCAGTGTCAGAAATACTGTGGGCTAGATCCACAAAGAATGGATTCCCTGGTCTGCATCCCCTTAACAATTGTGTGCCGTACTGTATTGTACCCATTCTGCAATCTGTTAATAACATTTTCATTCAATCAATCAATCTGCGCGGTGATTGATTGAATGAAAATTTTATTTTGAGTAAATTGTAATGAACCAAATGAGAATATCAATACATTTTTTTGTATCTTTGACTGTGAATAACACCATGCTCAAATTGACCAGACCTGAAAAATCTAAGCAAATTAATAGATGGAAG
>NC_140166.1:179785357-179808072 GCF_963971535.1 Notolepis coatsorum | reverse complement strand
ACACACACACACACACACACACACACACACACACACACACACACACACACACACACACACACACACACACACACACACACACACACACACCACAATTCTCCACCTGGAAATGCCTGCAGGCCTCCTCAGGGCTGAGAGCACAACAGAAGCCTCTCTTTCTCTCCGCCCACTTTTACAACATGTCAAGTGTGTTGAATGTTACATTTTCACGAGCGCTAAGAAGTTAGCTCTCAAGAGTCAGCGCTTTGGGAACTACAGCCTGACGTACTCTGCCCTGGATTAGAGAGGCTGGAGGAGAGGAAGCCGGACTCACAGGCATCCTAAGTGCAGTAGCTCAGTCAGAGCGAACAGACCAAAGAGAGGGATTTAATAGTGAGTATCCATCACAGTATCTCCAATGAGGGGGGGGTGTGCCCACAGGGACCGCCTCGCCCCGGTCATCCCATGCATGCTGACTGGCATGGGTGAGGGCAGCGGAACGCAATGCTGTCAAGCCAATGTGTATCCTCAAACAGGCACACACAGGTACCTCAAACAGGCACACACAGAGAAGTCAAGTCAAGTCAAGTAATTTATTTATAAAGCACGTGTAAGAACTCAAGAGCCAACCAAAGTGCTGTACAATCAAAGCATAAAATGTCATAATATAAAATACAAAAATACAAAAAAGGCACAGCAGGACAAGAGAGTAGATTCAGAGAATAGGACAACAGTAAGCCAACACACGGATAGGGAAGCACAAAGTACAATATAGCACACAGGGGACAGAGGAGCACAATAAGAGATACAAGGGGGAGGGGCAGGATACAATTGCAATTTTATGTCCCTGAGACAGTTTTAAGGGAGTCTAGGTTAGCTGTGTCAGAGGGGTTGAGTGGAAGGTAGATTTGGGAGTCATCGGCATAAAAGTGGTATGAAATGTTGTGTTTGTGGATGATTTCGGCCAGGGGGAGCATGTAAATAGAGAAGAGTATGGGGGCCAGGATGGAACCTTGGGGGACCCCATACGGTAGACTAGCTGTGGGAGAGTGTCCACCCAAACTGACCGAAAAGGAGCGGTCGCTCAAGAAGGATGAGAACCAGCTAAGTACCAAGCCTGTGTTCGAGACGATCGACCAGGGTGGAATGGTCGACCGTGTCGAACGCTGCGGACAAGTCCAGGAGGAGGAGCATGGCAGAGCTACCTGAGTCGATGGTGAGAAGCAGGTCATTGTATATTTTGACTAGCGCTGTCTCAGTGCTGTGTCCTGCCCTGAAACCTGACTGGAATTTGTCTAGGAGGTTGTTTTGATGTAGGAAGGGGAGGAGTTGTGCCAGGACAGCCTTTTCTAAAATCTTAGATAGGAAGGGTAGTTTGGATATGGGCGTGTAATTATTGAAGAGAGCAGGGTCCAGGTTAGGTTTTTTTAGGAGGGGCTCAACCATGGCGTGGTTAAGGGAGGAGGGAACAGAGCCAGAGTCCAGAGAGCTGTTTATAATAGACAGAATACTGGGGCCTACTATGTCCATGGACTATTTTAGAAGATGGGTAGGGAGGGCATCAAGTGGGGATGTGACAGTCCTCATGCCAGCCACCAGCTCTCTGAGAGTGGTTAGAGAGATGGGTTGGAAGTTGCTCAAAAGAGCCGGGCAGGAGGGCTGGGAGGGAGGGGGGGGTGGGCAGGAGGGCTGGGAGGGAGGGGGGCTGGGCAGGAGGGCTGGGAGGGAGGGGGGCTGGGCAGGAGGGGGGGCCGGAGAGGGGGGCTGGGTAGGAGGGGGAGTGGAGGAGGACGGTGAGATGGCTACTATGATGGTTTCCACCTTCCTGATGAAGAAGTTTAGGAATTCTTCACATTTAGAGGGGGAGGTATCAGGGCAGGGGGCGGGTGGAGGGGAGGTGAAAGAGTTAATGGTTGAAAAAAGGACTCTGGGATTGTGAAAATGTTTGGCAATTATTTCTGAGAAGAAGGAAGGGAGTCGGCTCAGAGGAAGGCGTTTTAGATTAAATGTCAGCCTCGTTGGGGTCCCAATAAACTCAAAAGAGTGCTCCTAGTCTCTTCCATTCAACCTTTCCTGACATCTATTTCACCATAATACAGACACAGAGATTGTACATAAGAAATATACACGATACAGTGAGTGTGCAAACATACTGTGATGACCACGGATGCCTAAACTCGCTAGCCCTTGGCTAATGGGTCGGACGCTTTAGTTGACTGGTTAACGCCGTCACCTGTGCTCTGGGTGACCCGGGTCCAACTCCTGGCTGCCCCCTGAATTCGCTATGCTGTATACACAATATACACTGTCTGACCCGGTTTTGGGGCAGCGCCCAGGGTTATCTGGTGCTGTACACTGAGGGCTAGATCCACAAAGAATGGATTGCACGGAGCAAGTTGCACCCTTACTTAAAATTCATTATGAATTGAAAATGGGGGACCCTGATGTAAACAAGACGAAAGTCTTTCTCTGGTCTGCATCCCCTTAACAATTGTGTGTATTGAGCTGTACTGTATTGTACCCATTCTGCAATCTGTTAATAAAGTTTTCATTCAATGAATCAATCTGCACAGTGATTGATTGAATGAACATTTTATTAACAGATTGCAGAATGGGTACAACTTGCTCCGTGCAATCCATTCTTTGTGGATCTAGCCCTGAGTGTGTGGAGCGATATAATTGTCTACCCCTCCATCCCGCGGTGCATGCAGTCAGGGAGCGGGGAGGGTATTTGGGTTGAGGGAGGATAATCCACTCAACCCCTAAAGAGGATTGGAGAATCTCACAGGCTTTGATGAGTTGTTGTGAGCTGGTGTTTATTTCACATTGCAAGCGAGCCAGACCGTTTGTGTTGCAGCCAGCATCTCGCCTCCGTCACCCCACGCTCACAGCGCCATGGGTAATTATCACTGCGCTGGCTGGAGAGAGCGAGGTGGAGGTGGAGGATGAATTTAGGAGGGGGTGATGGATGATGAGGCTGTTTTGGTGGCTGTTGGTTCCCGATCTCTCCGCGGATCGCAGGGTTTAGAGGGCCGTCGCGATAACGGAGGCTCTGTAAACGGGGGCCGCGGGTGCTCCAGCACTAATGAGTGTGCTGCTCTAAGCTCTGCCATGATCGCCCTCCACAAATCACACTCTTACACACATAGCGAGGGGGGATGGAGAGCAGAGCACAAACACGGCCAGCCACGCCTGATAAAAGCATCGCATTTGTTTACCAAAACAGGGGAGGGGGGGGGGGGGGGGGGGGGGGTAAAAAGGGTAAAAGGGTATTGGTGATCAGAGAGAGAATAACAATACAAGACTCAGTGAGTCTGTGAGAGAGAGCTAGTGTGTGTGTGTGTGTGTGTGTGTGTGTGTGTGTGTGTGTGTGCGTGCGTGTGCATGTGTGTGCGCTCTGCTACCTGGGGCGTGTATCTGAAGGACCACCTTGTGTTAATATTTCACACATGGAGTCGTCACATTTCCCGCCCTTGACCTCAGTTGAAGAGAGATTGCAGCCTTAATTCTTCAGGACGAGCATTAAAACTATAAGCAGTGCAGATATGGCTAACTGTCTAAGGCAGGTCTTATCCCCAGGAGGGAGAGATTGTAATTAAGGGGAGCCAAAGCCTTTAACAAACCAGTCACACACGTACACACAAAACAATGGCTGCATGCTGCTGCCTCAGAGAAGAACTATTGTCTTCCTGCCCATGAGTCAACTAGTCCAGTAACCTTGAAGTAACCTAAATCCTGCCCTGGTTGCGTCTAGTTTTTTGCCAACGGATTTCCAGTTCCGCGTTCGCGTTCTGCGATCTGATTGGCCACTGACGTTTCTGGTGCGATCTGATTGGCCACTGACGTTTCTGGTCATGTGACATGTGCGCCCAAGCAGCAAACTACCTAACGCCTACTTTATCACTGGTTAAGCATAGGCGTGTGTGTGTGTGTGTGTGTGTGTGTGGGTGTGTGTGTGTGTGTGTGTGTGTGTGTGTGTGTGTGTGTGTGTGTGTGTGTGTGTGTGTGTGTGGTGTGTGTGTGTGTGTGTGTGTGTGTGTGTGTGTGTGTGTGTGTGTGTGTGTGTGTGTGTGTGTGTGTGTGTGTGTGTGTGTGTGTGTGTGTGTGTGTGTGTGTGTGTGTGTGTATGTGCACTTACATTCAGATTCAGATGTATTTGTCGTCTCATCTTTCATACAGTACAGCATACAATCTTTTGTCTTGGCTCCTCTGCCTCGTAGCGACATCAATAAAAAAAAATGAAAACATCAATAGGAATAGCATGAAAAGAAAATAGCAGCAGAAACACAATGGAACAGCTCTAATTTGCAATACACTAATTTACAATAATCACACTGTGGGTGTAAAGTGTGCAAAGTGGCAACAGAACAATGTTACTGTAATATAACAATCACAGTAGTGTGATTAGTAGTGTGTGCAAAGTAGTGGCCGAAACAATGATAAAGTTGCACCGAGTTCTAATAATAGTCACAGTATAATAATCACAGTACAGGTGTAGTGTGTGCAGGTGGCAGCAGAAACACGGTATTAGCACTAAATTGTAATACAATAGTCACAGTGTTGTGGCTCAATACAGTGAGTGAGTAGTGGGCAGAGTAGTGGGCAGACAGGCAGCAGACCGTTATAATAGGGATGCTCAATATTGGCTTTTTTACCGATACCGATATACCGATATTGTCCAACTCTTATTTTCCGATACCGATATCAACCGATATCAACCGATACCGATATATGCAGGGTTTCCCCCCCCAAAAAACTTAATAATTTCAGGTAATTAACATTACATATATCTTGTCATGGAATTAACACAACATTATGCATACTTTTGACAATAAATAAAATCAGAATTTGTTCTTACTTGCTTCCCTGGGTAAATAAAGGTGAAATAAATGTATAAAAAAAAATTTAAAAGTATAATTTTTTTTTAACCGATACCGATAATTTCCGATATCTCATTTTAATGCCAATATCGGCAGATAATATCGGACATCCCTTATGAGCCTTACTGCCTGGGGGAAAAAACTGTCCGGGAGCCTGCTGGCCCGGACCCTGAAACTCCTGTACCACAGCATCAGCTGAAACATGCATAATTTATAAGCATAAACATTTGCATGTGGGACTTCTTAAAGAACAATTAATTTGTAGCCCCTTTGAGGCCATGATGTGCTGGTTTACCACTAGTGTTTTATAGCTGATGAGCACGCAGCTTTGCTTCCTCTAATTGATAGTGAGTGACATGAAGTCTGTCCACTGCAGCACCGCCCTCCTCGGCTCTGCTGCAGACTGAAACACTGCCCGCCCCCGACCACTTCGCTCAGTTAAGTGGTGTATTGCTGCATCGACATGCTTCATAGCATTCAATTTATTAACGCTAAATGAACAGCAACAGCCCGAAATAGCACTCATACACATACACACATACATACAGACATGCATACACACACACACACACACACACACATGCACAAGACATACACATACACACACACATACATAACACACACATGCACAAGACACACACACGCACACTGCATAGCACTGTTATGTCAGGAGCCATATATTTGGATCGATAAGTACTTGAGCCATAGTGTTATGCTGTATCTAACTGAGAGATCCAGACCCATGGATTCAAGTAAGATATAGAACCCACTTCAAGGTAAAATTACTTTCCCTCTGAAATATGGACACAGTGCAAGACCTGCTCAGACAGTTCTGTTATTGAGACAAAATGGTCTATCGGAGTGGTGTCCCTCGAGGGCCAATGTCCTCCCTGAGATGGATCCTGTTGCTGTAGTCATCTAATACTATTTATTTTATTTGTGACCTTCCTAATAGGAGACGATGTCTGATGGCCACCATTTTACCTAGCTATTACTTTACCCCGCCATTTTGTGTCTAATGCATCAGTGTCTTCCATGTGTAACACAGTGAAATGTACAAGCCCATCCACACACAGCACCACAACAGAATGGGTCCAGTTTTTCCTGTATTTCTGACCTACCGTTAATTAAAGATGTGTCTGGGTTTGATCCAGCTCATTAAAACCCAGCTAATGTTTGTGCTGATGGCTCCACAGAGACGCAGGCCAATATGTTATTCCTGCTTGTGACGGAGCTCAGCCAGGGCCTGGCTATGGCTCACAGATGGGGGAAGATTCTCGGACAAAACAATATCCTGCCCCATGGGGATATGTTCAATTTATGCACAAACATTCTTCGATATTTGTCACGGAGTGGTTTTCAGGGTGTGTATTTGTGTGTCCTTCAGGGTGTGCAGCTGTGTGTGCATGTGTGTGTGTGTGTGTGTGTGTGTGCATGTGCGTGCATGCATGCGGGCGCACCCACGTTCAATTAAGTGTGTATGTTTATCCTTCTTGTGTGCTGTTTGTGTTGTCGAGCAGATAATAAGTGAGAGAGAAAAAAAGACACTTGGAACCAATTCTTGAGACGTTTGTTGAGGTTTTGTATTCCAGTGTTGTGCATGTTCTCTCTCTCTCTCTCTCTCTCTCTCTCTCTCTCTCTCTCTCTCTCTCTCTCTCTCTCTCTCTCTCTCTCTCTCTCTCTCTCTCTCTCTCTGTAACGTTGTATTTGGCCACAATTGTATTCAGTCGTCTGTCAGGGGTGCTCAACCATGGCCTCTGAACAAAGCCATTGTACATGTGATGTGATTATATAATACTGTCACAAAGCAGGTTTACCAGGAACAGAAACAACAAGACGCCAGAGGTAACACTGTTATGTGAAAAATCCTTCCTTTACGTTTGACGACAGGCGATATGACAGCGGCGGCAGGGGGCTCTCTGATATTCACTGTGTATGCGTGTAGGGAATCGGGATACACCTGAATTTCGCTCGGTTGTCTGTGCAAGAGCGTACAACAATGCACGATATTCCAACAGGACAGCACAAAGGATACACGGCAGAGGGCATCTCGCATCTCGCATAACAGCACACCGACAGACTATTAAAATGAATGTAATACCACATATAAGTGTAGCAGGGTGGATTATCCCTGCTTTATGGGAGTGGTTGTACACGGCCACCTGGTAGCGAGAACGCAGCAGAGCTGAGTCCAGCTGGGTCCCCGACTGTAGGCCAAGAATGTTGAAGTGGAGGTCGAGCAGCAGGAGTGGATGGGGCCTAGGATTCACTGACCTCTGGTCCTTCTTGCCCTCCAGGGCAATCAGCAGTAGCTCCCCACACACCCACACTTCCTCCAATACTTCCTGAGCCCACCCACACCCAATGGCAGTAGGGTGGATGATATATTCGCTCCCCAAAGCAGTACTCTTCCTTAATGATGAGTGGAGACCTTTTACAATAAACTATAGGCGGGGTGGGGAAAGGGTTAAACAATAATGAGCATTACCCGGAGAGAAAAGGGTTAGACAGAATGCACATTAAAGACACACACACTGTGCTCCCATTTACGTCTCCTTTACTGAAGGCTTAGCATGTTACACATTATCGCATATCTATCAAGGCTACTTCCACACTGGGCACCTAGTGCTCTCACTCTATATTACAGACACAGTAAGAACCTCTTCCCTTTAAGGGTTATCTACTGCTCCGCTTTGCGGTAGGTGGAAAACAAGGTAAGGAGTAAAGGAGTTCAATGGGAATTTTATAAAGAACCACACATTATTATTACTACTCTCAAAAGAAATTAACAGTGGGCCCACATTAGCAAATAAAAGTCCTATCTACAGCCGGCTTTTCCCCAAAACAATGAATGGTCGGGCGCCCCTAGACACTGCTGCCAGCGTTAGTTCAAAGCACCGTTTATCTTCGCCCTTAGAGAGCCTGCGCCACACAGTGGAAATGTCTACCGATAAAGTTTCAGCACTCGGAGCGCCGCTGTACTTATCCAAGATGGCGGGCCTGCTCTCACCACCACTCGTCCGGGTGGTAAGATGGCCGCCGGGAGATCCCGCGATAACAGGCAGCGGGGCAGGGTAGACGCTGGGCAGGTGACTGCTGGGGTAAGGGCTGGGATGGGCTGGAGGAGCATGTAGTGTAGTGACGTCCGCTGCTGGGCTGAAGGGGTGGGCCGACACGCAGGCTAAACTGTGGTGCTAGCCTAAACAAAGCTAAGCTGTGGGTCATGGTGAACCCCCTGTCATAACGCCTATACACAGCTAACGCAAGGTGGACAATATCTACCACCTGGTCTTCGGCAGTCGCTCGCCTGCTGGTTAATTCACAATGTCTCTTCCGCATTAACCAAACGCTAAGCTACCGCATATACTTCTAGGATAACCCGCTTTGTAACTGAGTTTATCTCTCGCATGCTGAATCTCCGGAGCTCCCTTTCTGTGCGTCCTCCTCCCTCTGTCGAAAACACTGAAGAGGAAGCCCCTCCCTCGGCACCGCGCTCTGAACCCATTCTTCTTCACCTGTGACTCCCTGCCCAACGTGACCACCAGCGCCCCTGGCGGCACCTGTATCCTGTCCCACTATGAAGCGTCAATGTTAGGATAGGGAGAATCAAAGAGAGCAGCAAGTTAAGTGTCAATGTCGCGGTAGGGATGATCAAGAGCGGTCAGCCGGTTACACAACGTCCTCGTGAACACAAGGAATGCAAAAGATTAGCGTTAGACACCTTGAATAATAGTCATACATTTTCGGGTGTCTACATAAGCAATGTACTGTAGGCAAACAGGCAAAACAAATCTAGAAATTGCACTTAAATGATATGCATACAAATGTCCAAAGCTTTGTGAGGACATGTGTGGTGGAACCGCATCAGTCAGATCTTCATGATCAATATGAATGTATTAGTAAAACTACCTACCCTCTTCACACTCCATTATCTTATGCAACTCATATTAACTCATTTTCATACAACCCAAATTTCCACACTATGAAAAGAAAATATTATGAAAAGAAAATATCAGTAATAATACTAATGATAATCCCGCCTATAACCTACTATATGAAGGATTATGATTTATATCATTATGGCCAAGTGTAAAGGCTGTGTGCTGCTGCCACAGTGTGTGGGAGGGGTTGTTTGTTGTGGTGGTAGCTACAGGTATCTCGCGCTGAGGTCAGATAGCTGTGTGATACTGTATACTGCTGCATGGGAGAGGTTGTTGTGTTGTGGTGGTAGCTAGGTAACGTGGAGGTCAGATCGCTGTGTGGCAGGCAGCCTCTACAGGGCAGAGGGTGGGAAGTTAGCATTGAGAATAGAGTCAGGCAGCTGAAGTCCACTCACGTTAACCAGGGGTCTTCACATGAGGGGCGACAGTGGCTCAGGAGGTAGAGCAGTCGTCTGGCAATCCGGAGGTTCCCGGTTCGATTCCCGCTCCTCCCGGGCAGTGTGTCAATGTGTCCTTGAGCAAGACACTTAACCCCTAATTGCTCTCGATGAGCAGGTTGGCACCTTGCATGGTTGCCTCCGCCGTTGGTGTGTGAATGTGTGTGTGAATGTGTGAGTGAATGGGTAAAATGTGAGTAACAAATTGTAAAGCGTTTTGAATAAAAGCGCTATATAAAAAAGCAGCCATTTACCATTTACATGACCTTTCCCTTTAGTTATGCATAGTACTACTGTTAAAAAAAAATTAAGATTCACAGGAAATTCCCTGTATTATTTTACAGGTTACTT
This sequence comes from Notolepis coatsorum, assembly GCF_963971535.1. NCBI lineage: Eukaryota > Metazoa > Chordata > Actinopteri > Aulopiformes > Paralepididae > Notolepis > Notolepis coatsorum. The sequence continues at coordinate 179,798,484 of NC_140166.1, read as the reverse complement.
TTGTTTTCTACTTTAAGTGTAAATGCCATACAAATACAGTAAATTACCCTTTATCAAAATATTAACCATTAAATAAAGGCTGTAATCTGTAAATGTATTTGATTTTACTGTAATTTGACAGTAAGTATTTGGCAACCATTGCTGCCAGACATTTACCATTTTACATAATTTTTTACAGTATACATGTACCACGTTACAATGTGCTCCACAGAGGCTGCTTTCTCTATGGGGAAAAATTGGGGGTATAAAGGGGGGTAGTGGTACCCAACAGCCGTTCGATCCTGGGACTGGCAGGATAATATGGGCAGGACCAGGTATAATGCTGAATGAATAGCAATGAATGAATAACGCTGAATGAACAGCGCTCTGCCCTCCCTCATGGATTACTGCTGAACTGGCCTTGATACATGCAGCTCAGTGGCCAACAGTAGGAGAAAGCAGACCTGCTTATTCGACTCGCCAGTAGTAGAAGACTGTGGTTGTATACTGGAATCTACCTTGCCTATATTACTAGTACCTACTATGCTATTATGTTTATACTACTATGCACTCAAGACTGTAGCACTTGAGTTCAACACTGTTTGACAAACAATGTTACTGACCCTTAGCTGCCAGAGTTGTACCCTTCCTGCTGACTTGTTGTACAGAACGTGTCGCTTTGGATAAAAGCGTCAGCTAAATGACTACATGTAAATGTAAACAGCTGTCTCTACCTGTTACTCACCATACATTTCCTATTGGGATTTTTCAATAGTCCTATAATTGAAAACAGATGAAAGGTTTTTCCCATTGTGACATTATCAATATCGCCATTCCATCCTCTTGTCACTCGCTAATGCAATACTTGACCCCGCCTACTTATTGCTTTGGTTGCGTGACTGACCCTTGATCCCCTTGTGTGTGTGTGTCTATGTGTGCAGGTGTAAAGGGGCATCTCACTATGGGCTGTCGGCGGACAGGAAGCGCCGGTCCCAGGAGGGTGACTGCACAGACAGCACGTCAGAACTCACCGTTGCCACGCTGCCCAACGATGGCCCCACCTCTGCCGCCGTGGCCCTGCTATCGGACGAGCCGGGCCTGGTCAACCCCGCCTTCGACCCAAGCATGGAGGACAACAGCCAATCGGGCAGCACCACCAGCCTGGCGGCTCGCAGCAACACCAAGAAGAGTGAGTGTGAGTGAGCGAAACGGATGTGTGTGTGTGTTTGTGCGTGATTATGTGCAGTGCTGCATGAAGTAACCTTTGTACGAGAGCAAGAGAGAGAGAGAGAATAGAGAGAGAGAATAGAGAGAGAGAGAGAGAGAGAGAGAGAGAGAGAGAGAGAGAGAGAGAGAGAGAGAGAGAGAGAGAGAGAGAGAGAGTGAGTGTGTGTGTGTGTGTGTTCAAGTTTCAAGTTTCAAGTTTCTTTATTAGTTGTCATACAGAAGTACAGAATACTTTTATATAAAATGCTTCTTTCTGTTTTGCTCCAGAGATTGTGCTAGATAAAAATAGATAAGTATAAAATAAGTATAGTAACGTATAAAATAGAAGTAAAGTACGTAGACAAAAGTGTTCAATACATATACAATGTACAATGCAGAGTGTGTGTGTGTGTGCGTGTTTGTGCGTGTGTGTGTGTGTGTGTGTGTGTGTGTGTGTGTGTGTGTGTGTGTGTGTGTGTGTGTGTGTGTGTGTGTGTGTGTGTGTGTGTGTGTGTGTGTGTGTGTGTGTGTGTGTGTGTGTGTGCGTGCGCGTGCGTGTGTGTGTGTGTGTGTGCGAGCACACAAGCATACGTGCCTGCAGTGTGACAGATTGAAAATCGATAGAAACTATAGAACCCGTGGAGGCTTTCTAGTCACAGTCACCATCTCTCAGTCACACAACCCATACGCCGCTGAGCCCTGTTCAAACACACATTTACACCTTCCCACTCGTGCACGTCCAGATACAGTCTTTGTTCTAACTAATGACCTTTGATAGAAATCACAGTAGCCAATTAGCTTTACTGCCTTTGTTTTTTTCCTCTCACTCTCCAGGAATCCATAAAATATTTTCTTTGTAGAAGAGAAGACAGAGAACTGAGGGGAGGAGGGATAGAGAGAAGAGTGGAGAGGAAATGAGAGAGGGAGAGATGGGCAGAGAAAGAGGGGGGGGAAGGAAAAATGGGCTGGGACAGATTATATATAGCCAGTGCAGGTCCATTAATGCTGAATGATGTGATCGTCCCTCACTCTCCACTTTCCCCACCTGGAAGGCCAGGAGCCAGCCATGAGTGTTCCACTCTCACACACCCCCCCCTCCTCCTTATCCTCCTCCTCCTCCTCCTCTTCCTTCTCCTGACATGAGTGCACAGCCAGTGGGGACAACGCATGACGCTGCACCAGCACTTTCAGGCCCAGCCGCCGTGAGAGCCAGCGAGAGCCAGTGCTGCTGAACAAGCTGTCAGCTTCAGAAGAGGCCGGCGCTTTTAAAGAATAATGTGGCTGTCAGGAGCCCTCGCGTCTCCCTAGGCCCGCAGAGGGAGGGAGGGGTGCTGCAGAGGCTCGCTATAACCCCCCCCTCTCGGTGCAGCCTGGCTGGGTTCTGCTGCCTCGCCAGTGCAGCCTCCCGGAGCCTGTGTGTGTCTGTTTCTCCTCAGAGAGGATCAGGGTTACCCTCTCTCTGGGAGGGTCCCAGTCAAAGACGTCAGTCACGCACACACACTAGTTACTGTATATCACTGCTGCGGTTTATATGCTCTGCAAAGAATGAATGAATGAATGAATGAATGAATGAATGAATGAATGAATGAATGAATGAATGAATGAATGAATGAATGAATGAAAACTTTATTAACTTTATAACAGATTGCAGAATGGGTACAATACAGTACGGCTCAATACACACAATTGTTAAGGGGATGCAGACCAGAGAAAGACTTTGTCTTGTTTACATCAGGGTCCCCCATTTTCAATTCATATTGACATTTATGACATACTCAACATACATGACATTTATGGCATAGGGACATACAGGTATTTAGTACTGTTACATTTGTGACATATACGATATTCAAATATACAGTACTGTTACCCATAGATCCTGACAGAGTATATACATATACATATACACAAGAGGCAGGGGAACTATGTGAGAATGCTGTTCATCGACTGTTCAGCTCAGCATTCAATACCATAGTCCCCTCCAAACTCATAGCCAAGCTCAGGGACCTGGGCTTGAACTATGACCTCTGCCAGTGGGTCTTGGACTTCCTGACGGGCAGACCCCAGGTGGTGAGAGCAGGCAACTGCACCTCCTCATCCATCACCCTCAACATAGGGGCCCCCCCAGGGCTGTGTTCTGAGTCCCCTCCTCTACTCCCTGTACACACATGACTGTGTGGCACAGCGGAACAACAACACAATCATCAAATTTGCTGACAACACAGTAGTGGTGGGCCTGATCTCTGCAAACGACGAGAGGGCCTACCTGGAAGAGGTCAAGGTCCTAGCGGGATGGTGTCAAGAGAACAGCCTCTCCCTGAATGTCAGCAAAACAAAGGAGATGATTGTGGACTTTAGGAGGTCGGGGGTCAGGGACTACAGCCCCCTCAGCATCGATGGGGCACCGGTTGAGAGAGTGAACATTTTAAGTACCTCGGAGTCCACATATCTGAGGACTTGACATAGACCACACACATTGACAGTGTTGTGAGGAAGGCACGGCAACGCCTCTACTTCCTCAGGCGCCTAAGGAAGTTCCAAGTCAGTCAGAAGATCCTTAAGAACTTCTACTCATGTACAATAGAGAGCATCTTGACTAGCAATATCACCTCCTGGTTTGGGAATAGCACCGCACAAGACCGTAGCAGACTACAGAGAGTGGCCCGTTCAGCCGAACGCACAATTGGAGGGGGGCTTCCCACTCTCCAGAACATTTACAACAAGCAGTGCATGGGTAAGGCTAAGATAATTATCAAAGACTCCAGCCACCCAAACAACTGCCTCTTTGAACTGCTGCGGTCAGGCAAGCGATACCGGAGTCTCATGGCAAGCACAGAAAGACTCAGAAGAAGCTTCTATCCCCAGGCCATCAGGTTGCTCAACGAACAATAACACTATACAACAACCATCAAATGCACTCACAGCACACACATCCACATGCACACACTCACTTTAAACTCACTGCAGCACCCACTTACACACTTTAGAACACCTAAACACACTTTATATTTATTGGCAAAGAATTTGCACTACAACCCATACCTCAGTACACCTTACTGTAAATTGTACCTAAATTGTACCTCATCCCATTTCTGCTTTGCACTATATAGTATATTGTATATTAGTATATTGTATAGTATATTGTATGGTAACTCAGTTACTTCTACTCTGCATTGAACATTGTACATATGTACATATTGAACATTTGTGTCTACGTACGTGACTTCTATTTTATACTGCTATACTTATTTAATTTTATACTTATCTTTTTTGTCTAGCACAGTCTCTGGAGAGTAACAGAAAGAAGCATTTTGTATAAAAGTATTCTGTACTTCTGTATGACAACTAATAAAGAAACTTGAACTTGAACTTGAACATATGATGGGGAGGGGACTGTACATTAGGAGGGGTGGGTGGGTGGGAGAGAAATATACATAGGGTGGGGAGGAGACTGTACATTTGGAGGGGGTGGGTGGGTGGGAGAGAAATATACATGCGGTGGGTAGGAGACTGTCTAGGAGGGGGTGGGGGGTTTGGACATTTACGGTGGCCAGTTTCGAATTGCAGCCTCCCGTAGGTGCTCTTTAAGAGCGGTTTTGAATGTGGGTAGGGATTCACATTCCTTTACAGCTTTGGGTAGGGCGTTCCACATTGATATGGCATAATTGCGAAACGTGTTTAGTCCCTTGTTTGAGCCGAATCTGGGTTTAACATGATTTGTTGAGCTTCCTCTGGTGTTGTGGTCGTGACCTTTGGGAAGTATTTTGACATGTACATGGGTACCTTAGTCGTATAGTGTATCTTGTAGACCAGGCCCATTGCAAGTTGCTCTACTCTGTCGTCTACTCTAAGCCATCCTAGGTTGTCAAAGTGGGCAGGGGTGAGGTGGGTTCTAGGGGTAAGGTCAAGTAGAAGTCTGACCAGTTTGTTTTGTGATGTGACCATGAGGTGCAAGCATAGTCGTAGTACCCTTGAATGAGTGCTGTATTCTTGAAAGGACTGTCCTACACTGGAAACATGCACTGTAGCCTCGTTTGACATTACCTGGGTTTGGTGTTCTGGTCCCTGACTGTACTAATGACTGTACTCAAATGAATGTATATTGAGATTCTTTAGTACCTAAACCTTACATTTGCCCACATATTTTGTCAACACTCGAAATGGTGCAATTTGTAAGAACTTCAACAGAGTCTGGCCGCTGACATACAGTATAGCTACAATAGAAAGTGTCTGAGTAGGAACATTTTTATTGATACACCGTCACCCGAGGCATCCTAAATGAATCTCAATACATCGTTTGACTGGCCGTGATCTGTAGCTAGCGTAGCATGGCATTACACATCACAGTCGGGGACCAGCGAGGGTTTAGTAAGCTGTGGGCGAGCAGATCTATTAACATCGACATACAGAATAAAGACGCATTGGTCTCGGCTCCGCTCTAAACACTAAACAAATTAAGTTAATTAACCTCATCAGGGTCCTGAATAATGGGCCGTGAGCGGAGAGCAACTCTGAAACATCTGTTTCTGGTACAGTCGGGTATAAAGCAATTTCATTGGCCGTGGGGAGGCAGGACTCAGACATGTCCGGGCTTGTCGAGGCTGCAGAGCTGGTCTATAAACAGTCTCTCATGTCTTGTCTTTTCTTTTCTTCCTCCCTCTCTCCTTCCCAGTCAGGAACTTCGACCGGTCGTCGGTGAGGAGTCGCTCCTTCAGGAGGCTCAACAGGGCCTTCAGCGTGCTGAGGAGGACCAAGAGCGGCAACGCCGTGAGCAATGAGACGTCTGAGGAGAGGGACAACGCCAGGAACGCCAATGTACCACAGGAAGGTGTGTATCCCTTCTATCCTAGACCTGTGTGTGTGAATGCACTGAGGCTAATCACTTGTTCTGTTTTGTTGCATTTTATTATTATTATAATTTTTTTAATGATGTCTTGGAGAATGATAAACACATCTCTGACATCACAACACGTAGGAGGATTGTGTGTTAATGCATGAGGCCCATAGATCATACATAACAATGTCTTTGACCTGGGGTCGTTATCTTGGCAGTACACTTGTGTCTGTTAGCCAGGGTTCGCACAAGGTCCTTGAAGTGCTTAAGTGCTTGATTTTTTACACAAAAAAGTCAAGGCCTGGAATTCCTTGAAAACATCAAAAATGTTTACAAGGTGCTTAAAAAGTCCTTGAAATTCAAATCAACCATTCGCATTGAAAGTTTTGTTCATCCATGATCAAATTGTTCTGAATCAAGAAATTTAAATTTTTAAATGTAAACTAATTGTCGGAAATTGGTTTTAAGATACATAGGCTATTGGCTTAAAAAAACAGCATTTAAAATTTTATTGGATCCTTTTAAATGCCCTTTTAAAATGAAAAATAGTGCTTGGGAAACTACTTGAAAGTCCTTTTGCAATGTCAGTGGGAACCCTGCTGTTAGCGTATGTCTGTATGTCTGTAATGAGGATATTGTGCATGAAGTGTGTGTGTGTGTGTGTGTGTGTGTGTGTGTGTGTGTGTGTGTGTGTGTGTGTGTGTGTGTGTGTGTGTGTGTGTGTGTGTGTGTGTGTGTGTGTGTGTGTGTGTGTGTGTGTGTGTGTGTGTGTGTGTGTGTGTGTGTGCGTGCGCGCGCGTGCGTGCGTGTGTGTGTGTGTGTGTGTGCGTGCGCGCGTGCGCGCGTGAAATGTGCATTGCTGTTTCCAGTGGGGGTTGTGTCTGGCTTATATGTCACTGCTGTGTCGGCACTTTGTGTGCTTCCCTGTCTGTAGAGGGAGAGAGAGAGAGAGAGAGAGAGAGAGAGAGAGAGAGAGAGAGAGAGAGAGAGAGAGAGAGAGAGAGAGAGAGAGAGAGAGAGAGAGAGAGAGAGAGAGAGAGAGAGAGAGAGAGAGAGAGAGAGAGTCAACGTTGTGCATGTGTGTGTGTCTACACGTACTGTTCCTTCGGCTGTGAGGAGGGAGGGTGACACGACTGGATTCCCACAGCATAGCTGCAGCATATGTTCCTTTAATAATTCAGCTGCAGATTGCATAAGAGGGGGATCAGCCTGAGGCACTCTGGACCGGCCTGGATGAGGACAGGGACCCAGGAGTCACCAGAGACGGGGACACGGATCGCCTGCTCCCTCTCTCTCTACCTCACCATTCACCCCTCCTCCCTCCCCTTTCCTCTGCTGCTCTTCCCTGTCACTCCTCTCCTCCTCAAGAGGGAAGATATTAGTGAAGGGGGTCAATTTGAATTACAAGCCTTGCAGTTCTGTTTCTAGATCTAGAAGTTGCACGACTGGGCGTTATCGCAATTCCATGAAATGTAAACATAGCGATGAATGTTTTGACTCGAACCCATCATCCTGATGAATATTCATGACCATTGTGTTTTTTTTTTTTTTTTTTATTATTGATGGATTACCAGCCAGGCACACATAACCAATGCTTCAGGGCTCAACACCACCAGGGCTCCAAAAGAGTTGTGCCTCCATTTGCATATATATACTGTATATTAGCAGTGTTGGGGCAAGTTACATTTAAAAGTTACATTTAAAAAGTAACTAGTTACAGTTACTAGTTACTTCTTCCAAAAAGTTACTAAATTACTTACTCAGTTACAAATTATAAAAGTAACTAGTTACTTCAGAAAGTAACTATTGCTTTACTTTCAAGTACATTTTGTACATAAACAACATACACAAATCTAAACTATTTTAATGTTGCTGTGGGACAAAGTGAGACTAGCCTCCAATCAAATGCCATTTATGTAGATATTATCATTACTGTGTTTATATAGTGAATCATACAAATACAAACACAATAGATGTTTTGGAACTTTTGATATGTATTGCCCTCAACAGGCCACAACTGGGCAACATTAAATAAATAACAAATATATACTGATTGATTGAACATTTTAATTAACAGATTGCAGAATGGGTACAGTACAGTACAGCTCAATACACACAATTGTTAAGGGGATGCAGACCAGAGAAAGACTTTCGTCTTGTTTACATCAGGGTCCCCCATTTTCAATTCATGACATTTATGAACATACACAACATACAGATATAAGAATCTAATGTAATCATCTAAACTAATCTAATCATGACATTTAAGACATGCATGACATACATCTCTGAGCACCTGAAGAATGTGCTATTAAAACCAGGAAGTGCAGCACTGTTGATAAGGCTGTAGCCTCCACTACTGTAGTGCCCTGCGCTGCAACACAACTAACACAAGAGCGAACAAGGAAACGTTCATGGACCCGCAGTCGTTGACTGCTCGCTTGTGTTGTTCGTTGGATTAGTTTTGGATTATTTGGGCTCGCCAAACAAACTATCAAAACGTACACAGACCCGCGGTCTGTCGTTGACTGAGTCGCTTGTGTTGTTGCTGTGTGTCAGACTCTGGATGCTTTCGAACACCCGCCCACCTCTACCTCTGATTGGCTTACCATGACATTTGACTCAACCTCAGCCAATCGCACACTGCCCACTAACCAAGGAAAAAAAAGTATTGCTTCTCGGCGCAGAGATCTGTGCTGATGAAAAAAAATCAGCTTCAATCTATAGTAACGCGCCGCATTTTTTTGGTAGTAACGGTAACAGCGTTATTAAGATTGGAAGAGTAATCCGTTAGATTACTCGTTACTGAAAAAACTAACGCCGTTATTTATAACTAGGGATGCCCCGATCACGTTTTTTGCCACCGATACCGATCACCGATCGTCGTGAGCCATATCGGCCGATACCGATTGTTTTTGATTAAAAAGAAATTAAAATTTATTTTATATAAAACATTTCTTTTTTATAAAATATATATATTGATATAATTAGACTTGTACTTGTATTATCTGCGAGACATCGCCACCACGCAACAAGTCAAAATGCTCGCTATCTGCAAACAGCTCCACTGTCTGTGTACTCTAGTAGCCTCCAGCTCCAAAAAGGATTCTCCGGCGCTGCAGCTGGACCCTATTGGTAACGTTACGGTTCTTTGGTCATTTCACATTCAGCAAGCCCTCAGCTCCAATACGCATTGAATCAATGTTATAAGACATTGATATCAAGAGCTATCTGTAGCTACTGCTAGCCGGCTAGATGACGTTAAGACAGAACTTTAGTTCAATGGGACATTTCGTTTTGAACAGATAACTAACGTCAGCTAACAAGCTAACGCAAGCTAACGGAGGTATGAACATGGACTACTAGACTTTCTGGATCATTTGTTGATATCAGGAGCTATCAGTAGCTAGCCGGCTAAATACCGTTAGACAATGCCTACTAAACGTGAATAGTTGACTGGGTAATTTTGTTTAAACAGTAACGATAGCTAGATAGCTAACGTTAGCTCAGGTCGAATGCACTACAGACTCGAGCAGGGGAGCCTCCTCTCAGTCCTCAGTGTTTACAAACTGTACACGGGGGGCGGGGCGGGGCTAGGGAGGAGGAGCAGCGGCAGTTTGCAGGTCCTGTGTGTCTGAGACAGACAGCGAGTGAGACCTTCGCTTGATCGTTTCCCGCGATCGGCGAATATGACTCATTATCGGAATTCACAGATTGCATATTTATACTGAGTATCGGCCGATAACGATCGGTGGCCGATCGATCGGGGCATCCCTATTTATAACGCCGTTATTCCCATCACTGTATATTAGTGATATCTCACTTTGCCGCCATATTGGTCAAGTTTTATGCAATGTGAGGTACGGATGTGTCCGTTCAGTTTTCGTCTTTTGAAATACAGTACATGGAAGTGAATTAGTCATCAGCTCATCGAAACACTTCATAGCGATCTACAAAAATAAAGATGGCACAGCGAAGTGCATAAGAAAATTTAGAGACCCCCCCCCCCCCCCCCCCCCCCACCCCACATAGAACATGCCAGGTAGATTCATCTGAGATATAGGAGATGAAGGAGATCAAGGAAGTAGATCAAGGACATGCATGGTGTGGACCAAGAAGACCTAGCAATTTACCAATGTCAAACTCTGCCTTTTTGATCCTCCACAATCACAACTGTTGCTGATTGGAGGATCAAGAATAAGAGGGCAACGTTTTAGATCCCACCTAGTGTCCCTAAATCAGAAATCTTGTTAGTCGCCACCTTGGACCCTCCTCCTCTACCTCCTCCTCTTCCCTTTTCTCCTAGCCAGGGTCAACAGGGTCGTGCCGTATATCAATGAGGTGGAGCAGCCCCCCTAGGGCCGGGACAGCGCTGCTTGATGGAGAGGCTGGTGAAAGGGTTGTTGACATGGGGGGGGGGGGGGGGGGGGGGGGGGGGGGAGTGCACCGCTGCCGTCGGCATCCAGCGGTATGTGACGTTTGTTACAACATCTACAGGGTGACCTCTGGTGAGAGGAGGGTCGCGAGGAGGAGGCGGCTGGAGAGCCTCAGCTGTACGGCAGGAGAAAACCTTGGAGAATCAGATTGATCTGGAAGTGGAACAACAGTCGTGATTGAAGGAGGAGGAGGAGGAGGAAGGAAGATGAGAAGAAAGATGAAGAGGAGGGGATGGATGAGAAGGAGGAGGAGAAGGAAAGTTGGATTGTGTAAGAATGACAGAGATGAGGAACGATCGGGGGACCAGATTACTATCTGAGGCCATCAGCGAAGAGGGCTGAGAGGATAGATGAAATATTCATCACACCCCTCTGGGGGGGACAAAGATAGGATAGAGAGAGAGAGAGAGAGAGAGAGAGAGGAGAGAGAGAGAGAGAGAGAGAGAGAGAGAGAGAGAGAGAGAGAGAGAGAGAGAGAGGGAGAGAGAGAGAGAGGAGGAGAGATTGTTTTTTTTTTTTGATTTTAGAAAAAACATTTATTTACATATTTCTCATTACAATGTACAATGTGTATGTCAATACAATTAAAACAACTAACTACACATTATATCGGGGCAACATATGTCCCCATCACACTTAAAACCACATGAGATCTCACAATAAAAAAAATGCTAAAATACACCTGTCCGTCTGCAACACAACAAAAAAAACATTGAAGCTCCACCCAAACAAAAAAAAATATCCATACTTCCATTCAACACATAATATGTCATCAAGAACAACATATGAGCAACCCAAAAAGGTCCCGTCAGTCCATTTGTGTCAGTTTTTATATCCAGCTCATGAAAAAAAAAGATCCCCTTCATCAGGACCTTCCGTTCCACCGAAATAATCCTGCAACAGGTATTGTTCCCCGACGCTCCGCGCTTCAGTCCAATCGTCCAGACAGACCCTGTTGTGACAGGCCGTCCTCAGCCCCAATAAAGAAGCCACTTCCTCTGACCCCGGCTACATTCACAACATCTTTCAGTGTCATTGTCCCAACTGCTTGCAGACACTGTCCAAGCCCAGGTATACTCCCTTCCTGAATGTCCAGCCGGGGCTCCACACAATCAGAAGCTCCATTATCATGATAACATTATATTATCCAGTTTTTTGAGCTTCTGCACAATCTTTCTCAGTCTAAAAACTTCCTGGGAAGTGTACCCCCCATTGTTCTTCGACCTCATTTTGAGTCCTTGCTGAAAAAAATAAACATCTCCAAATCTTCAAAAAAAAATCTTCCACTTTGACACTTCTCAAATTTTTTGTTTGTGTGCAGGAACTTCTGTATCTGCCTGACTGCATAAAATTTTTTTCCGTTGTGAATCAGACACTTGAGAAGCATTTGGGAACTCATCTTCCTCAAAAATTTGTTTTTTCAATCTCACCCCATTGTTTTTCAACTTCATCCTCGTCCATACTGGACTGAGAGGAACCTGTGTCTTCTATGACCAAACTTGTCACTCTTTTCTTATCCTGAGAGCCCCACCCCTCCATCACTTCCCACCACGCCATCCACTGTCTGACTGTGTACATTGTCCACCACATTTCAAATGTTCCCCTATTACTTCACTTGTCAAATTTTTTTTTATTCCTTTTTTTTCCCTGACGCGGTGTTGGGCTTGGGGGGACAAAAAAAAAACTCTGCTCTCCTCTGTTACCTCGCCACTTGTTGAAGGGGGGGGGGGCAGCATCTCTGATTCCCACCTCCTTACCTACACAACCACTGGTTGAGGGGGGAACAGCGGTCTCCCACCCCTCCCTCCCTCTGTACCTGCACCACCCGCACCACCCCCTGTTACCCCACAGTCGCCCACTAGTTGAGGGGGGAGGGGGCAGCTTCCCTCACTCCTCCCTCCTCTGTACCAAGGCTCTGCTTCGTACCTGCTACACCGGGTTCTGTGGCCCTGCAGCTGGATACTATCTGCTGCGCTACTGTCGGTCTGCAAAAGGACTCTATTTACATTGCTGGCGGTCTGCAGCGGGGACTCTGTTGTCGTCACTGCTCTCAGCTCTGCGCTGCACCACTCCTCCCTCCTCTGTACCACTACCTGCGCTGATCCCAGCCCCGCGCTCCCTCCTGGGGCTGAGGCGGAGGTCGCCTTGCCCCTCTCCCCCGCACAATCGCGGGAGATATGACCCAGTTCCCCGCATACGAAACACTTCCCCGAATTACCAGAACTCACAAAAACCACATAATCAAACTCATCAACCTTTATCTTAAAAACCAACTCAAGCTCCTCTCCGCTGTTGTTTAGAATCATTAAAACCTGTCACAACATTAAACATTAAAAACATGCTTTAAAAGCGGAGATTTACATCCCGACGACATTTTTCTTATAGGGGAAATTATCTTCCCATGACGTGCTAGTTGACTTCTCAATAGTTCATCACTGATGAACGGCGGAACGTTGGAAATAAAGACATTTCTGCCTGGTGTGGAGAGCGGCTCTACAGAAAGAAAAGCCCCGTCAACACTTATCCCCGATTGAACCAGTGTGTGCACCTTGTCCACCGCAGTCAACAAAGATTACTACTCCTTGATTCATTCTCGGCAGCTGATTTAATGCTTTTATGTCCAACAATACTTCCAACTGCCAAACTGCAGTCCTCTACTGATACATTAGGAA
>NC_140166.1:179567949-179782949 GCF_963971535.1 Notolepis coatsorum | reverse complement strand
AACGTGGCTGTTTTCTCTCACCCAGCACTGGCTCTTCCCCAGCTCCATCACCTGATCCCCGACGGCGAGCTCACCAGTATCAAGATCACACGGGCAGAGCCCTCGGAACCCTTGGCCATCAGCATCGTCGGGGGCAACGAGACCCCCCTGGTGCGCATCCTCATCCAGGATATCTACAGGGAAGGTGTGATCGCCCGCGACGGACGCTTGCTGCCCGGAGACATGATCCTCAAGGTAGTGTCTGTGTTTGGTGGCGTACCTCTGTGTTGTCATCAGGGATGCACTACTGCCCGTATTGATTCAGTGCACTTAACTTATAAGTATTGTCCTATATCAGGTACTGTACTGATCCGATTCATCACTTTTACTGATCAGTACAGATTTAGACCATTCGTTTGGGGTCATTGATTGAGATATAATTAATTATATCTCCATTAACACATTCGTCGCCAAGAACGACTTACGCCGTTTTTGCCCGCCATGCTTTGACCGCCAACAACGGCGTAAATCGTTTTTGGGATCAATATTAAATTTTTTCGCCATGGCATTCATAATTCATCCAGTCTCCCTCCGGACTGCAGCGGCACCCTGTATGAGATTGCACCGCCTCAATACCGCCGCCTGGTGGATGGTCGGGCGAGTTACACTCTCGCCAAAACCGGAAGTGGCGCTGGTGCATCGAGGAAATCCCTCCGGCAGTAATAGCTTGTTACGTGGATCCAGACAAACACTATAATATAGTGCATTTGGATCGCTTTCTAAACTCAATAATCGATATGATTTCGGCGTTTATTGCGCCATACAAACCGGAAATGGATCTAGGAGATCGGCGTCAAATAATTGGGATCTTTTTCCTCCAGTCTCATCGGCGAACGGTAAGAGGACACTAACGTTATTTTCAGCCCGATTGTTTATTCATTTCACTGCAAACCATCTGATCAATATATCAACCCATACTAAATAAAGCCGTTACTGACGATCAAGGAATTATAAACTACCCCCCCCCCCTTTCCTTCACGCATGATGAAGCATAATGTATACCGATCATATACATTTGAATTTTTTTATATAGCGTGTATAGGAAAGAAACACCAATCGATAATCTATCATATGCGTCAGGGCCTATAACTCTCGTTTTTGGAATTTCAGCAGAAAACCTTAAAAACATACTTATATTCTAGACGGTATTAACACAACAATGTATGAATGAAAAAATATAACGTTCCCACATCCTGAACGATAGATAATCGATGTTGATGTTGTTGGTGGCTTTTGCTATCGGACTTTAGTATTGAGGAATTTCTCTGACACCAATATCCTCTGTTGTTATCAGCCGACCAATATCTGATGCCAGTACGGGTATCGCTGCATCCCTACCTTTTTTAAATGTACACCTGAGATTACGGTATGCGGAGATCAATAGTGTTAACTAGGCCTGTCCCCGACTAAGGATTTGTATAGTCGACTTCGATTGGCCAAAATTAGCTTTTTTTTATCATTCCATTTGGGCTGTGGGGGGTGCTTAATGTCTGAAGGAGTCGACTGAGGGCTTCTTGTCCTCTGCGAAAGCATGCAATTGGTCCACTGATGGATACATCTTGATATTTGTCTAGTCTAGTGTGTTCATTAGACGGGTTGTAACTGAGGGGTACAATTCCCTGACTGTATTACTAGATATGATACTTACTACCACTACCTTTGTACTTAATATTCGGCCACCCAGTACACGGCATAAATATATTATCATGAACACTCTCACGTAGATGAAACGGATCCAACACAAATGTACGAATTAGAAACAGGTCTTTATTTCCTACACAGCGATGGTGTGTAGAATAAGCACTTAATCACTTAATTACATTTATGAATTGAAATAGTATGCACTTTTATGGCAAAGAGTATTCGTCGGTATATCAATAGAGAACGTCCAATCTCTGAAGGCGCAGGTGGTAAATATACAACCTGGAATAGTTAAGGAATAACAGCAATGATACTTTAATGATTATAGGCTGGATACACTAGAGGGGGTTAATCCGGTCGCTTGTAAGCCGACAGGAGTAGGAGGGGGGGGGGGGGGGGTAGAATCCAGCTGCCTCGTCCGGCCAAGGGTATCCCAGGTGAACCCACTGTAGTGCCGTTCAATGCGCCGGCGATCCTTGGACCACAGATGAAAGCAGGTGGACTCTTTGTGGGCCGGCTCTCTCCGGTCCACGGGGGAGAGATGTGGAGAGACCTCGTCTTGCAGAGCGTCTCCTCACCTTGCGTCCTCTCCAGGGGGGGGGGGTTCCAACACACGGTAGTGTCGGGGGTCTTTATCCATAGAATAATCAAAGTATCCAAAGCATAATCCGTGCCTGGGAAGGCGGGCTGTCGTCGGTAGAATAATCCGGTATACAGGTCCACTCGCTCGTCGGCTCTGGGGCTCCTCGGGTGCAGCTTCACATAGGGTCAACCACCCTGGGTAAGCAGCCAGTTCTCTGCCCGAAACGATGGGGTACTGACTACGGTAGTATTCTCACCGCACGAAGCACTATATATTAACAGACTATTATTAGCTTAATAGACTACGTCCAACTCGACGATATAGTGCCAAATATGACTATTCAAATATTAATATACACGATGTCTCAATACCGATGGTAGGTCGAACTTGGCCTTACTCGCACACGTGGCATCGCGGGGAGGCTTTACGTCTGTGACTCTATTGGAGGGTAAGAAACTGGACTGAAAAGAAAGTCCTACTTTAGTAGCGCAGTATATATACGCACTATGAACAAATAGTCCCATTAGTGGTGCGGTAGCCAAATTCCTACGCGGAACTAGGACTTGTTCGTACATGTCGAGCGGTACGTTTGAACTGGGTCTGAGGGGTATGGCAGCCTGGCACCAAGGTCTCGACCAATAGTAGAATGGAGACTATTATGGGATGTTCAGTAGGCTAGAATGGATATTCAATGCATATTGTACAAGGAATATACAAGGGATATCAGGGAATATTAGAGAATATACAAATACAATTAAATATATATATATAAATAAATATATATATTCGGTTTAATCTGGCCCTTCACAACAGCCACCCCCTGAATAGGTCCCAGACCTAATCAGTTAAACGGAGACAGATTAATCGCGTTGTCTATTTACACATAAGGGTTTGCTGTAGGGGTCAGTCAACTTCACAAAGTCATAGGGTTGTAGGGTCATGGTCATCATCGATTGTGTCTGGGAGTCGAGGCAGTTCTATGAGCCTTGCCACGGGACGGGTGTAAGTGCGACCCTGGACGAGCACTTCAGCTGCTCGGACCTTGCCGTCGGCACCGGTGATCACTTTGCTTACACGGCCGGCCGGCCACATAGCTCTGGGCAGTGATTGATCAATAATCATGACGACTGTTCCTTCTGTCAAATTGTCTCTCTCCTTTACCCACTTCTGGCGGGTCTGTAGAGACGGTAGGTAGTGCAGTAGGAAACTGTTCCAAAACTTGTCGGCTAATACTTGGCTGTACCTCCACATTCGTCGGCCGTTCGCTTCTTCAGGCCGGTACATTGTCTGGGGTAATGTGGGATCTAGCCGCCCCATCAGGAGTGTGTTGGGGGTAACTGGGTCGATATCCGTCACATCACTGGAGACATATCCGAGGGGCTTCGAGTTAAGTACTCCCTCAATCTCCGTGAGGACTGTCATTAGGACTTCTTCCGCCACAGTCTGGGCCCCAAGTACTGCGTACAGGGCTGTCTTTATGGAGCGCACTTCTCGTTCCCAAGTGCCACCGAAGTGGGGTGCGTTTGGGGGGTTGAATTGGAAATCAACCTGTGCTGGAGCGAGGTGGGTCTTAAGTTCTGGGCCCATAGCTTGGAAGCTCTCTCTCAGCTCTCTTTCGCCGCCTTTAAAGTTTGTCCCATGATCGGACAATAGGGTAGACGGTCTTCCTTTCCGTGATATGAATCTACGGAAGGCCATAAGGAATGAGTCTGTGCTCATGGTCGGGAGAAGCTCGATGTGTATCGCTCTGGTGGTCATGCATTTGAATACAATACCCCACCGCTTCTCGGTTCCTCTTCCTTTCTTTATGTGCAGCGGGCCAAAGCAGTCCATACCCGTTGAGTGGAATGGCTTGTCACCGATTCGGAGGCGACATGGAGGAAGGTCAGCCATCCTTGGTATGCTGGGCTGCGCGCGCCACTTGCGGCAGTCTAGACATGTTCGTTGGAAGCGTCGTACCGCCTCTCTTCCTTGTAGGATCCAGTAACGACGTCTGATTTCCGCGAAGACTCTTTCTGCTCCTGCGTGATGTACATCCTCATCGTATTTCTTTATAATCAGCTCTGTGACCTTGTGTCGGCTGTTCAATACGATCGGGTATTTAATGTCATCCGGTAGATTGGGGGCTCTGCGTAGGCGACCACCCACTCTGATGAGGGTGTGATCGTCGCTCTCGGGGGCCAGGTGAATTAATCTGCTGTCGGATGGGACGGGCTTTCCTCCCTGTAGACAGGCCAATTCATCGGGGAACGAGTCTCTCTGGGCTCGCTGCAGTAGAAGCAATTCTGCTTCCTCGTAGTTAGCTGCTGACATATCAGCGGGGGACTTGCACTCCGGGTGGTACCGCAGGAATGTTCTTTGTTGTGCACTCTCTATGGACGTGCAATCGTTTATGTTAGGGTCGGTGGAGGCTACGGTGCTCAATCCACAGAACACAGACTTCTTAATTTCCACCTCCTCTGGACTTGCTTCCCTCGGGATAGGCATGGGCCACTGTCCTTCCGGGAGTCTTAGGAATGCGGGGCCGTCACTGTAGACATTGCGACGGGTGAGGTCATCCAGGGGCATCCCCCGGGTGATGACGTCAGCTGGGTTCTGTTTTGTATCAACGTAGCGCCACTCTGTTTCTCCGGTTAACTCTTCGGTTAAGTCTTGAATCTCGGTGACTCTGACTCCCACGAATACTTTGTACTTGCATGAGTCCGATTTGATCCAGGCGAGTACCGTCGTGGAATCTGACCACAGGATTGTTCTAGACACCGGTATGGTGAGCTCACGTTGGATGAGCGTGGCTAGGTGCGCTCCGGCTAGGGCTGCGCAGAGCTCTAGACGTGGGATAGATTGTTGCTTGCGTGGGGCTATTCTCGAGCGGGCGAGGACAAATGCTGTGTAGATCTCTCCCCCTTGGTCTTGGGCCCGCAAGTAGGCTACTGATCCGTATGCGACCTCTGAGGCGTCACTGAAGACGTGTAAGTCCATTTTACATGTCTCTGGCCTCACCGTGGGTGGGAAGTAGCTTCGGCGCATATTAACGCCTGGGAGTGAGTGGAGCTCCATCTCCCACTCTCTCCAGGTGGATGCAAGGTGTGCGGGAATGGGGTCGTCCCAGCCCTGGTCCTTGTCCCACAATGCTCGTACAATCATTTTTGCCCTGGTGGTGTACGGTAGAATACATCCTAGCGGGTCATATTGTCGGGCGAGTGTTGTGTACACACTCCGTCTGGTGGTCGGCGCCGCCGCCGGCCTTCCCTGCTCCGTAGTCAGGGGCTTGTGTCTGTAGTGAAGCGAATCTGTTTTGAATCGCCACACCAATCCCAGGGTCATCTCCTGGGCTTCTCCCGGGATTGTAGCCATCCAGGTCTCGCTGCTGGCTGCCTTGTCCTCGGAGGAGAGGCTGCGCAGTACTTGCGGATCGCTGCTGGCCCACTGCCTGAGATCAAAGCCGCCTTTGATCAATGAGGCGCGGAGTTTAATCAGGAGAGCCTCGGCTTCTTCCTGGGTTGAAAGGCTTTGTAGACAGTTGTCTACATAGAAGCTGTTCTTTACGCTGTGTCGGACCTCTTCGTCCGCTGCTGGGTCCTCTGCTACATGTTTCTGTAGTGCAAATGTCGCACAGCAGGGGCTGCACGTCGTTCCGAAGGGGAGGACTTCCCATTGGTAGATGGCTGGGTGCTCATCTCCTGGCTTCTCTCTCCATAGGAACCGTAACAGGGGCTTGTCCGCCTCTACTAATCTCACCTGCAGGAACATTCCTTTAATGTCCCCGCTGATGGCCACCTTTTCCTGGCGGAAGCGGAGTAGAACGCCGAGTAGGGAGGGGCCGAGTGTGGGACCGGGCAGTAACTCTTTATTCAGATTTTGGGATCCGATCTGGTAGCTGCAGTTAAATACTATGCGGTCTTTACCGTTGTGATGGACCTTGTGGTGGGGCACGTACCACGATTCAGTGGTCTGGTCAGCCTCTTTAATGTCCATCTTTGTGACGTGTCCCGCTGTGATGAGCTTCTCAATCTCAGCGCGGTATACACTCTCTTGGGCGGGGTTCTTGGCTAAGCGCCGCTCCGTGTTCAGCAGGTACCGTTCTATGGCGTCTGTCTTGGCGTGGAAAGTAGGCATTCCTTCTCGCCGCAGGAGTGGCGTGGCGTATCTCAACACGCCGTTGACCGGGACTCTCTTGGTCCCTGTCTCGAGGAGGTGAATGGCGTAAATGTCATCTTTAGAGCGAATGTCTTTCTTTCCATTCTTAAAGGGCATTTGTTCCAAGCTCCATAGCCGCTCTACGTGTTGCAGGAGTGCGGTTTCTCCCTCTGTGACTCGGGAGTGGAGACATCTAGTGGCTGTACTTCGGTTGAGAGATTTGGCGAGCGGGCCTTGGAGAGTCCATCCCAAACGGGTCTCGACTGCTGCAGGACAGCCTCGGGGTCCGGTATGAACCCGGTCTATCGGGACAATGAGGTCTGCATGGTCGGAGCCTATCAACAGGGTCGGCATAGCATTGTCTATGAGCGGGATCGGTAACTTGCGCAGATGTGCATATTTCTCCATCAGCTTGGCGACGGGGTATGTGTACCGCGACAGTCCTATTTCTTGGCTGGTGAAAGCGTCTGCAATCTGGTACCGTCGCTCAGGCTGGCCGCTTGCTGCGATAGAGAATGAGACATTCTCGCCCTTTATCGTCTTCAAATCTCGTCTTATTGTCCGAATTGTCATTTGGGTTTCGCTTCCCCGCAGCCCTAGCTGGGCCGCAGCGGAGGCGAGCAGCAGGGTCTTCTCTGACCCGTCATCGAGGACGGCGTAAGTGTCCAGGACTTTATTCTGGTAGCTTAGTGTCACACGCACTACTTTTAGGAGTACTCGGGCTCCACTGCTGCTGGCGGGATCGATGTACATGACGCTCGCTTTGCGGCTGGATGGTGCAGGTGAAGGGCGCCGTCTGTTACTGTCGTGAAGTATGTCCAGATGGGCTCCATCGCACTTGGTGCACCTTTTCTTTAAGCGGCATTCGGCTGCCATGTGTGAGCGCGCACAGCGAAAACAGCGCTTGTTGGACTTTATCCATTGACCTGCTTCCTCCGCGTTCAGCTTGGGGAAGGAGTCACATTGCGCTAGCCAGTGTTCTTTCTCACAGTAGGGGCACACTATCTTCCACTTCTCCGTTCTGGAGGGGGTACTGTGGCTCCTGCTGCTCGGTACTGACTCCGATTGGTGCATCACAGTCACCGATCTTCTTCCATCATTTAGTCGTCTGGTTCCTTCTCTGGAGCCAGGGGTGCTCCGTCCGAATGTATCTAGCCGTAGGCTGCTGACTTCTCTCGCCAGGAAGTCTGCTAGATCGAGGAGGTTCGGTTCGGGGCCATTCGGGTCTCTGTGGTCCCTCTGCCGCCTAAAGCGCTCCTGACGAGCGGGCGGCAGCTTCTCCAGGATCCTTTCCACATTTGAGTTGGCGTAAAGTTCATACTTCC
Organism: Notolepis coatsorum; assembly: GCF_963971535.1. Taxonomy (NCBI): domain Eukaryota; kingdom Metazoa; phylum Chordata; class Actinopteri; order Aulopiformes; family Paralepididae; genus Notolepis; species Notolepis coatsorum. Next base: position 179,775,224 of record NC_140166.1, on the reverse strand, counting down.
CCTTCTCTCTTTGCGCTCCCAACATCCCTACCAGGGACTGCACTCTGATGGACAGGTCGTCCAGTGCTCGATTGTCTATTGCTGGGGGTAAGCGGTCGATGTGTCGGATCTCCTGGATCACGTAATCCCATATGCGCCCATACCTCTGGTCCAATGCTACCAGCGCTGCTGTGTATGGGGTGGTGGAAGTCGCGTAGGCGAGCGCTATATTATGTGCGCGGGGCACCTTTAAGTGCTGCAGTAGGATGGCGTATTTGTGGCGTTCATCCAATACATCCACCAACATGGTCTCCAGACACATGCGGAGTTCTGTATACTGGGCCCGGTTCTCTTGGGTGAAGTCGGGTACCATAGGCGTGCCAATGTATGACGCTGACTGTGGATACATCGGCGAGCGTTGGGGGAGAGGCCTCCTAGGCGAGTCTCCTCCCGCTCCTTGGTATGGGCTGGTACCGGCAGTGTACCATGGCCCGCTTGTCCAGGTGCTGTTCCTCGGTGCGGGTCGTGCGTCGTGCTCACCCGTGTATAGAGTCGGGGGTCTGTAGCGCAGCTCCGCGGGAGTATAGCCTGGGCTGTACCGGACCTCCTGGTCCGGTAGAGTACTGTGCTGTCTTCGGGCGCGGTTCTCCTCCTCTTCCTCTTCGTCTTCAGTTAGGTCATCCAGTGCTTGTAGTCTCTGGTTTAGCCTCTCCACAGGATATGCTGCTCCTTCCCGGTTGCTAGGTCTCGCTTGGACCGGTGGGGGGAGGTGGTCTGTGGGGGGTATAGACCTCGTCTGTTGGTCAAGTTCAGGGTTGTTTACTCGGCTAGGGGATGCCGCCCTGGAGGTGTGTCTAGACGAGTTCCTGGAGCCTCTGGCGGAGGGAGAGGGTGTTGTCCGTCTGATCAGCTGTTCTATTAGTTGCGCTTGCTGTCTGTCGCGCTCTGCGTCCCGTAGAGCACCAGCAGCTGCTCGCTGGCTGTCTGCTCGGTCTCGGGCCACATTCTCTTCCATCTGAATGCGTCTTATTTCCAGGCGTATGTGCTCTTCTTCGCTCCGTTGCTGTAGCTGCAATCGATCGCGTTCACCCTGGAGTCTATCGCGTTCAGTAGAGGCTTTCAGGCTGACGAGGAATGCCTGCTGTAGGGTCCTCTCTGCCTCGCTGGGAGAAGGCGGTTGTATAGGGGAGCCTTCCCTCGGGGTACTCCTTGCGGAGCCTTGGAGCTCTATCTCCACGGTGCTCTCCCCGTCTTCTTCCGTGCCGAGTTCTCTCTCGGTAGCGTTGTATTCCTCCCGGGACTCATCGGGGACTACTTCTTCAGTACTGGCGGGGTGTGAAGTCATGTCTGGTTCCCACTGGTCCCCACCGTGAACTTGGTCAGTTACATTAGAGCCCGTAGGGGCCTCTATGGTCGGGGTAGTCTGGGCGTTGGGGTTAGACATACTTTTACTTTCTAGTTTTACCGCGTTTACTGTTAGTAGAAGACTAGGTTGTTGACTGACAGCGTAAGCCTCTAAGTACTGAGGGAGCCGTCGTTCGCGCTGCGGGCGTTGGTTAGGAGGATCGTTTCGTGGAGTGTTCATCATAGGCCATTTCAATATTAATAACACTATATTAATATTACACTAATTACCCTCCGGCTCGAAGGACCAATTGTAACTGAGGGGTACAATTCCCTGACTGTATTACTAGATATGATACTTACTACCACTACCTTTGTACTTAATATTCGGCCACCCAGTACACGGCATAAATATATTATCATGAACACTCTCACGTAGATGAAACGGATCCAACACAAATGTACGAATTAGAAACGGGTCTTTATTTCCTACACAGCGATGGTGTGTAGAATAAGCACTTAATCACTTAATTACATTTATGAATTGAAATAGTATGCACTTTTATGGCAAAGAGTATTCGTCGGTATATCAATAGAGAACGTCCAATCTCTGAAGGCGCAGGTGGTAAATATACGACCTGGAATAGTTAAGGAATAACAGCAATGATACTTTAATGATTATAGGCTGGATACACTAGAGGGGGTTAATCCGGTCGCTTGTAAGCCGACAGGAGTAGGAGGGGGGGGGGGGTAGAATCCAGCTGCCTCGTCCGGCCAAGGGTATCCCAGGTGAACCCACTGTAGTGCCGTTCAATGCGCCGGCGATCCTTGGACCACAGATGAAAGCAGGTGGACTCTTTGTGGGCCGGCTCTCTCCGGTCCACGGGGGAGAGATGTGGAGAGACCTCGTCTTGCAGAGCGTCTCCTCACCTTGCGTCCTCTCCAGGGGGGGGGGGTTCCAACACACGGTAGTGTCGGGGGTCTTTATCCATAGAATAATCAAAGTATCCAAAGCATAATCCGTGCCTGGGAAGGCGGGCTGTCGTCGGTAGAATAATCCGGTATACAGGTCCACTCGCTCGTCGGCTCTGGGGCTCCTCGGGTGCAGCTTCACATAGGGTCAACCACCCTGGGTAAGCAGCCAGTTCTCTGCCCGAAACGATGGGGTACTGACTACGGTAGTATTCTCACCGCACGAAGCACTATATATTAACAGACTATTATTAGCTTAATAGACTACGTCCAACTCGACGATATAGTGCCAAATATGACTATTCAAATATTAATATACACGATGTCTCAATACCGATGGTAGGCCGAACTTGGCCTTACTCCCACACGTGGCATCGCGGGGAGGCTTTACGTCTGTGACTCTATTGGAGGGTAAGAAACTGGACTGAAAAGAAAGTCCTACTTTAGTAGCGCAGTATATATACGCACTATGAACAAATAGTCCCATTAGTGGTGCGGTAGCCAAATTCCTACGCGGAACTAGGACTTGTTCGTACATGTCGAGCGGTACGTTTGAACTGGGTCTGAGGGGTATGGCAGCCTGGCACCAAGGTCTCGACCAATAGTAGAATGGAGACTATTATGGGATGTTCAGTAGGCTAGAATGGATATTCAATGCATATTGTACAAGGAATATACAAGGGATATCAGGGAATATTAGAGAATATACAAATACAATTAAATATATATATATAAATAAATATATATATTCGGTTTAATCTGGCCCTTCACAACACGGGTGAAATCCTCTTTCAGTGCCTTTGTCCCCGTTTTCTTTTTTCGAGTTAGCCTCGCTTCTAGGCCTCTTTGGTTTTGAAAGGAATGATCCCAAAAAAAAGAAAATATTATAATATTAAAAAAATTGCATTCGACTAAGAGGTTGGCAGTTGACTGCGGCTCCTTTCGATCGATTAGTCGAGTATTGGACTAGTCGGGGTCAGCCCTAGTGTTAACAGTTCTCCCCTCTCTGCTGCCGCCCCTCCCCCTCAGGTGAACGGCATCGACATCAGCAACGTCCCCCACCGCTTCGCCCTGACCACCCTCAAACAGTCCTGCCAGCTGCTCCGTCTCACCGTGCTCCGGGAGCAGCGGCACCGCTACCGCACGCAGCCCCACGGCCACCCGCACGGCCACGACGCCGCCGGGGGTTACCCGCCTCACGGCATCCCGCCCCACCAGCCCCTGAGGGACGACAGCGTTCACGTGGTCCTGAACAAAAGCACCCCGGAGGAGCAGCTGGGTATCAAACTGGTGCGACGACCGGAGGAGCACGGCGTCTACGTCTTCCACCTGCTGGAGGGGGGCCTGGCCGCACGGGATGGGCAGCTGTGCGTCGGGGACCGGGCGCTGGCCATCAACGGGCACGACCTGCGCTACGGGACGCCGGAGCACGCCGCCTTGCTTATCCAGGTCAGTCCGCGGGGGTGTCCAAGGACAGGGGTTGTTGAAGGTCAGGGACGATGTCGCGGCTGGGGTTCATAGATACACATGATGTATATCTTATATATTATATCTTATATACATTTAATATATTATTATTATTATTATTATTATTATTATTATTATTATTATTATTATTATTATTATTATTATTATTATTATTATTATTATTATTATTATTATTGAGGAGTGTCTTGGGTATAAATAACCCAATGTGGCTGGCAACACTACGAGTATCTCTTGGTTGTTTATTACAATTTCACAGTAAGTTAAATATATGACGCATGGCGACATCACAATGTCCCCACCCCCTCCCACACACACACACACACACACACACACACACACACACACACACACACACACACACATACACACAGACACACACACACACACACACACACACACAAAATAATTAGATGTTTACCTGTTGACGTGAAAATACATGCTTTTGATTGGCTAGGTAAGTCATTTGGCCTTTGAGGGGGTGTCGTCTCATAAACCCCGCCATCCATAGACCATGCTGTTCTCCTAGCGCCAAGTCGCTGGGTTATTGTAGATAATGGTGGTGATTCAGGATAAGGATAATTGCACTCTGCTGCCTACTGTGTCTGTGTTCACTGAGGTTAATCGTGGTTAATTGTGGCCCGTCTCTGGCAGACCGGGCCAGGCGGCTGACGTCTCTGGTTCCTGGCTGGTACTGGTCAAAACGGTGCTGTGTTTGTGGTTAATGGTGGCTAATTGTGGTGCATTTGTGGTTGACTGTGTGCAGTGTTACTGAGTTCCTGTCTGAGGAGACTGACTGGCTCTGCTGGTTGTTCTGCTGGGCCTCTGCAGGGGCCAAGATGGCCTCGCACAGCGTGCAGTTTCTGTCAGAGATTAAGAACTGGCGGGCAAGCGATTAAATTAGTCCAATTAAGGCGATAACGAGCTGGTCTGGGTAATTTAGGAGTCAGCTCTGCGCCACAGAGAGCGAGGGCAATCTCAACGGAGCTACAAGGGGAAGGAGAGGAGAGCAGTCAGTCAGAATACTGTGTGTGTGCGTGTGCGTGTGCGTTATACCACTTGCAATTTAAGTGCGTGAGTCAGGTTGAGCGTGGGTGGACTGGCACTTCAGTACAATTGCAGTATGGGTCATAGAGCGAACAAAATTGGACTTTGAGGAGGAAGAGAGCTATTGATGGGCAGAGAAAAGCAATAACAGAAAATGGTGTAGGAGGCCGCATAGTCACAGGGCTGGGGAGGTGTATGAAAGTATAGATATGGTTTTTTACTTTAACATTTGTATGTATTTCAAAAATGTAAATACTGTAGTTTTAAGTTAGTCAAGACATTTTCCTTGCAGCAGTATTCAGAAAACGTAAATAGAAAAAGAAAATCATATCATATTGTCATTTGTACTGGAAAACTAAATGCAGTCAAATGCAATTATACCGTCAACATTAAAGAAAGATATGGTGATATGATATTTCAGCCCTAAAAAGAACAACACTATCAACACTCTGGCGGGGGAGCTGTGGACGTCACTCACTATTGTACAAAAACACATTACCGGGTCCCCATGCCAACTGACAAAAAGTGTGAAAGTACGTGTTTACCACTCGAGGGACCAACACACATGTCCTCTCCTCTCCTCTGTGTGGGAGATTCTGTATCCAGAGTCCCTCATCAGATGGTGCCAGGTGGGAGGGGATGACTCTCAATAAAACACGTGACGCGATCGGATACATGGATCTAGAGAGAGAGAGAGAGAGAGAGAGAGAGAAGAGAGAGAGAGAGAGAGAGAGAGAGAGAGAGAGAGAGAGAGAGAGAGAGAGAGAGAGAGAGAGAGAGAGAGAGAGAGAGAGAGAGAGAGAGAGAGAGAGAGCGAGAGAGAGAGAGAGACCCTTGTAAGGTGTTTGTGTCTGTGGGACCCGTTTTCAATGTTTCACATATAAAAGAAAACATTTTCATTGAACATGTTTATATTATATAATATATATATATATATATATATTATTATTATATTATTAAACATTTATATTACATACATGGTGTTTGGGTCCACTGGACACCAAAAGTGAGGAAATTGTAGATGAAAACAAGTAAATATGGTAAACATTTAACAAAAAGGTTCACTGTGTAGCTTCACTGTCTGCCTCCACCTTGTTTTATTTATATTTTTCAAGATAAACATCATCTATTCCATTCATGTCTTGGTTATAATGGATTCTTCTATCATTTCATGACAAAAAGCAAATACCACTTTTATTGATGTCAAATATATATACACTCTTTTTCTGGATTTTTTTAGTATCACAAACAGTACTGTATTTGAAAATCTGGTATGTCATAAATGTATAGATGTAGCAGTACTGTCTATCTGTATGTCGTGTGTGTCATATGATGAATTGAAAATGGAGGACCCTGATGGAAACAAGACGAAAGTCTTTCTCTGGTCTGCATCCTCTTAACAATTGTATGTATTGAGCTGTACTGTACTGTACCCATTCTGCAATCTGTTAATAAACTTTTCAATCAATCAATCAATCAATCAATTGATGAATGTGATCTAGCAGAGGTAAATGGCTAATATTACCATAATGTGCTGTCTAGATTCCTTGTAATTGAGATAAAGTTAACTACTGATAAAGTTATCTGTTAATTCTTTTTACATGAATTGTTATGGCTTTATTGTTTTATAGTGATTTGTATTGACTATATTGTACAAATACATGGGCTTCACACACCAAATTTAAAAACGGACATAATACTGTATGATTCTTCGTCTGAAGGGTTCAATCGTTGTATCTATATTGTGTTATTGCCTTATTGTTATGAACCGCTTAACATCTAGTCTGGTATTATTCAGTGCCATCTCTCTTTCCGTTCCTCAGGCCAGTGAGGAGGGGGTCCATTTCATAGTATCTCGTCAGATCTGCCTTCCCACCCCAGACATCCTGCAAGAGGCCCCATGGGGCATGGACGGCCCCCCACCATATTCCCCTGTAGACATGGAACAAACACTGCTGGTGAGGAAAACACACACACAGACGCATGCACGTGCACGCACGCACACACACACACACACACACACACACACACGCACACACACACTACCACTGTGTTTGTCTGTCTCCTCTTTCATGCTAAATATTCCCTTTGATGTGAAAATGTTCCATAGAGGTATTATTCCCATCAAAGAGCGAGCGTGTCATCCCTGCACCAAAGCGGGCATCTCCCCATGTGAGCGGCTCTGCGTCCGGAGGAGCCGTTTCTCTTCCTGAGCTTCTATTATCCCTGCAGAAAAACCCTCCCGCGCCCGCCCCACAGGATTTACACCCCACCCCACCCCCGCCTCCCGCCTCCCCGAAACAGGATTTTCTCCAGCTCATTACTGGAGATGAGGACTTGTTCTAATAATGATCAAACTCCACGGCTTCACTCCTCCGGTTCTCTCTTCCCACCCTTTCGATTTGAAACGCTAATTCCCAGTGACGCGCTGTTAAAAGTGGAACGCGTTCGACTTCAAAACCTGCGACATCAAAGCAGCCGAGGGAAAAGGAGCGAGTCATATGAACGGCCCCATGGCAGTGACGGCACTATAAAACCCCCATTGTGGCTCCATTCTAAAGCCCATACGTCTCGGGCTAAATGTAAACTGCTCTTTATGCTGCGCTTTAACATTGTCCCTAATTAAGTCGGCTCCCCGTGGCTGTGTTACTTAACAGCTGGAAGGAGGCCAAGTCAGCCCAGAGGCTCTTTGGCCGTCAGAAGTACCATAATCTGTAGTGGAAGGAAAACAAAGGCATGTTGTTACTGTATGATTTCACACACACACACACACACACACACACACACACACACACACACACACACACACACACACACACACACACACACACACACACACACACACACACACACACACCTACACACACCTACACACACACACACACACACACACACACATTTTCATTCTCTCTGTTGACTTACATTCAGTCCCCAATTGTCTACACCAACCTTAACCATAACCACTATCTACCTAACCTTACCCTGACCCTAAAATAGCCCCTCGATATTGAAGGGTCTGACCAATGACCCCACAAAGAGAGAGGGGAAAAAGAAAAAGTCCTTCCGAATTGGGCTATTTGGTCCTCACAACTATATGAAAACAAAAAAACACTCACACACACACCACTGCAGCTGTTGGTGGTGGCTCCGACATCGACAGTTCGAGCGGCGTCCCTGGTGGTCATGTGACTTTAGGTTCGTCTCCTCCGTGAGGAGAGCGGAGATGTGTGACGGCAGCACATTAGAGAGGCGGCACAGCCACACATCCCATCAAGCCCAATGTGTGCATGGATTACTCCCTGCTCTCTCCCCTCTCTGACTCACAAACACACGCTCCGCAGAAGCACTCGCTCACTCCATCATCCTACGCTCTCCGCCACTCCTCCTCGCTCTCTCTCTCTCTCTGAATCATACCACTTCCAATTGACACACCACAATATTCACACCACATTACCATGCATTTCAGCTGGACACCGATTCCATATTATTCATCGCATACACTCCCCCCCCCTTCTCCTGTTCAGGACTCGTGCCATAAGCCTGCATGTTATGAGAAGACTGTGACGCTGACCAAGGAGCCGTATGACTCGCTGGGCATGACGGTGGCAGGGGGCATGGCCAGTCGAGGGTGGGATCTGCCGGTGTACGTCACTAACGTGGATCCTGACGGAGTGGTTGGACAGGAGGGCTCCATCCGCAAAGGTGCGTCCAAGTGCCGCCTGGCGACCTCACCTCACACAAGCCATAGTCCGAGTCACAGGATCTGGTGACCGTGTGTAGATAGATAGAAGCCTCTCCATTGGCCCGGCATTCTCCTCCCCTGCCTTGTTTTTTCAACCCTGTCGCATAGCATCAAAAACCATAAGCTAGCAACACTCTCACGATGCAAAGCTTTGGCAAAGAAGCATTTCTGCCCGCAACGTTATTTTGCAAGCTGCGATTTTGGGCTTAGTGCCGCCCTATAGATGAGTATGAATTATTTGAGAAATATAAACAACCCAGAATGTTTTTCCCCCCCGAGTTCACAATCATGGGTTCTGTCAGATGTTTCTCGTGCGCTGGCACATCACTACAATCACAGGCAGGCAGGCAGGCAGGCAGGCAGGCAGGCAGGCAGGCAGGCAGGCAGGCAGGCAGGCAGGCAGGCAGGCAGGCAGGCAGGCAGGCAGGCAGGTAGTCTCAACCTCATGCACATCATATCGGCGGTTCCAAACAGGGAGCTCCTAATTTCCTTGAACTGCTCAAGTATTGACTTGGATCTAGTCGTTGGTTAACTCCTGGCTGTTAGTGTTAAGAGTCGAGACTGTGGCAGTCAGACTTCATCCGCCACGACGTCGTCCTGGCTTTGTGACACGCCCGTGTGTTAAACAGATGGGCCGGTTTGAGATAAACACTTGAAACTCACGTTCCATTAGCGGAGTTATTTATCCAACAGGGAATGCAGGGGTGGCGCTACGGTTCAGAGCTCCGAAAATTGGGTCTAACGCGCTCCTAACACAGATGCACAACACACAGCACAATGCTCAGGACTGATGAGGTGCGTTCCAGAGGAAAGGAATGGCCGTGCTTTATCATTTTATTATTACCAAATCAGTCAGCTTTGAAATAGGGCAGAACACAGAGCCACACGGCTTTGAAAATGATTGGATATAATAGCAGCAGCTCCAGTATCCCTATGTTGTGTATGAATACAGATGTGTGTGTGTGTGTGCATGCATGAGTGTGTGTGTGCGTGTGTCTGTCTGTGTGTGTGTGTATATGTGTCTGTGTGATGTTTGGAACATCTGAGGGAGCTAGACATCAAAGACCAGCGAGGGCCGTCTGAACCCTGAGCCACCTGCTGATCCAGGGCATGGAGCTCAGGACATCATGGCCACGCTCAACCCGTCTTAGTAAACCATCACCCGTCCGAGTCTATCTGTACAGTAAAGAGTGGAATGATAATGTCGGCTTACACTACATCATCATAACAGCTTGCTAACTAAAGTCATTCATCCTGCGCGTTGGTTCAGGGAGTGCATCACTGTATTCACGAGGGAAATGCCAACAGCTGTCTCTCTATTTGTGTGGCTACTAAACCAGTCCCCGTTTGTTGTGCCAATGTATGTATTTGCATAACGCGCCCTCATCAGAGCAGAGATGTTGTCCTTTAAGCTGGCTTTCCCTTCCAGATGTCTGCTTGCTTAGCTAGCTGGACAGTCCCACCTGCTTCTCTGTCTCCCCACCTTGATTCCTGGGGAGGCTCCCGAGACGTGCAGGTGGCTCTTTGTTCAGTCCACTCTATTGTGATCCGGCGGGGAGTGCTGTTGAATATTCAATAGGCAGATAATGAGTCGTTGTCCTGTGAAGTTTTTTGAAAGGCGTTGTCAGGGTAACGGCACTGGGTTGAGCTGAGCTGTACTTCCCCTCCCCTCCCCTCCCTCCCTCCAACCCACAGGTGACATCTTGCTGAACGTGAACGGGGTGGATCTGACGGGGGTAACGCGGGGCGAGGCCGTGGCCAACCTGAAGAACACCACGTCCCCCGTGGTGCTGAAGGTCCTGGAGATGCGCCCCCCTGAGGACTGCCAGACCGAGTGCACCCTGCCGCCCTGCCTCATCCCCTCGCCCACCGACAGCACCAAGAGCCCACTGCCCACTGACGACTACTCCCCACTGTGGGTGTCATGGCTGCAACTACCCAGGTGAGCTTCCCTGCAGTTGCCCTCCATTCTCCCTTCACTTGCTATAACTATTCCATCCTTTACACTTGCTATAACTAATCCATCTCTTCACTTGCTATAACTATTCCATCCCTTCACTTGCTATAACTATTCCACCCCTTTCACTTGCTATAACCATAACTATTCCACCCCTATATCCATATAGGGAACCATATATTTGTATGTATTGTATGTCATAAATGTCTTGAATTGAAAATGGAGGACCCTTGTGTAAACAAGACGAAAGTCTTTTTCTAGTCTTCATCCTCTTAGCAGTTGTTAGTATTGAGCTGTACTGTATTATACCCATTCTGCAATCTGTCAATAAAGTTTTCAATCAATCAACTATTCCACTCCCCTTCACTTGCTATAACTATTCCACTCCCCTTCACTTGCTATAACTATAACTATCCCATCCCCTTCACTTGCTATAACTATTCCACTCCCCTTCACTTGCTATAACTATTCCACTCCCCTTCACTTGTTATAACTATAACTATTCCACCCCCTTCACTTGCTATAACTATAACTATTCCACCCCCTTCACTTGCTATAACTATAACTATTCCACCCCCTTCACTTGCTATAACTATAACGATTCCACTCCCTTCACTTGCTATAAGTATTCCACTCCCACTCACTTGCTACAACTATTCCATTCGACCCTCACAAGTCCTCCTGACCTCTCCGCCAGCTGGCGTCAGCTAAAGTTCTGACAGGGCCACCTGGGAAGAGGAGAAGCTGAATACTAATTATACATCCTGAAGCAAAAGTTTGGACTCAAAATATTCACCACCATTGTATCAAAAAAGAGCTTCTAAGGATGAAAAAGTCCCTTGGTCTCCTCTATTTCCATGCGTTTCTTCCAGTGTGCGGTCAGTCAGTCTGCAAACGCTGTCTGCTCCACTTTGAACCGTCTCCCTCTCCCGTTACTTTCCTCCTCCTCCTCCCTATCTGCATGCTTCTTTAAGCAGCTTAGACTATGAGTGTGCCAACTTTAAAGGGATTTAACCATCAGACAACTTCCCATCCCCCTCTCTTTCTTGCTCCCTTGCTCCCTCTCCTCCCTCCTTTTTGGGTCTCGAGCGTGTTTTGCAGCTGGAGTGTTGGATTATAATTTAACTGCCAATCTTCCTCTTCCCACCACAGTGTTTGAGAAGAGGCGAGATAGATGGGGGGACTGTTTGACAGACTGTAGTAGCAGCGCTCCTCTCCTCACGTACCGTTAGGAGAAAGTAAAAGAGAAAATCGCAAACTCCATTTCTCCTCGACCCGGCAAAATTGATTAGAGGGGTGAAAACCAAGTAGTGAGTCACCATGGGAATTCAGTCCAGACCGTCAGCGCCTAACAGGATTTGAATGTAATTTTCGCTCGCCCCCTGGGCTGTGTGTGAGAGACTGATACTAAAATTCCATTCATTCTTATCGCTGCATTTTCACAGCTCAGCTTCACCTGGGAGGGGATGTCGAGGAGCAGCAGAGTGTTTTGTGACTGTGGCCTCAGCGTTCTAGCTTCTCCACACACGTGCTATAGTAGTAGTAGTGGATATACTGTATATTATTTTGAGGCTGCGTTCGAGAGATCACAAGTTTGTAAATGTGCCCTCTTGGCCCTCACAGGCACCTGTACTGCTGCAAAGACATTGCCCTGCGGCGGAGCACCTCGGGGAGCCTGGGCTTCAGCATCGTGGGAGGTCAGGAGGAGGTCAACTGCAATCAGTCCTTTTTTATCCGGTCCATCGTGGAGGGGACGCCAGCCTACAATGACGGCAGGATACGGTATGACCTGAACCTGAACCTTTTGCGTGCACAGAATATACTCAAATGTTTAAGTGATACTGTTTTCAATGTGTAGAACAAGGGTTTCCAACAACATATGTCGTAGAGAGTACATTGTTTATTTTTTTCCCTTATATATACAGTATATGTATGAAATATTCACGGATATTCAACATATTTCAGTTACACCCCCTCATTTTTATATTCAACACTGTCAACTATGTAAAATAAGTGAACCCTCTGAGAACCCATGTGTGTCTTTGTAGGGGGGGGACAGGGGATCTTTGGGGGGAGATAGCAGGTCAACAGTAGATGCCACATACTGTAGAAGTGGTGACATCATATAAAAGCTAGAGTAGGAGCCTGGAGATTAATTTGAGATGCAGCTCAGCACTGTGTGTCATGTCTTTCTAGTCTGTAATAAATGTTGTATTTTGGTTAGGTGCCCATTCAAAATTTGAAAGTTTAGAGTGTATAAGGGCTTGTAACATTATGATCAAAGTACATGATCAATTATGTCTCATAAATTACATTTTTGGGGTGATACCATTTATTACACAGATTGGGTGCAAAATGGACTTTTTTGTGTGCATTTTTCGGCGATTGGATGGCAAGGACTACTGTTCTGGAAATTGCTCAGAAACCCCACCTTATTGTCAATATACCTAGACCCATTCCCTGAATGTCTTAGGCGTCTAGTTTGTGGCTGTAAAGTTTCATGAGGCTATGATTATCCTAGAGGTCACAATGTCATTTTATATAGTGAGGTCACCTTTCACAAGATTGTCTCACTATAATGACATGGCTAGTACTATGGGGACCAACATCACCACACATAAATACAGGTTAACCCTTTCACTGCCACATGACATCCGGTTAAGGACCTTAGTATGCAGAAATATTCAAATATGCCACAAGCTTTGTGGGTATCCAGAGAAGGTCACAAAGGGGTCAAAGGACCCCTTTGAAAATGGCCAATGCCTGTTTTTCCATCTCATTGAAGCATTATTTAGCCCAGTATTTAACAGTATCTTCTGTACCAGTATATGAAGAAAGGAACACGGCAACATTATGGGAAATGCACTTACCGTCTTCTCCAGGGTCAGACAACGAGATAAGGTACCAATTTCCTCTCTGTGCGTTCAGTAGAAAGCTATCCAAGCTACAAGCTAGCCTAGCTTAGCACAAATCAACGGAAGCTTAGCTGTTGGCCAAAAACACCTCTCCCGGAGTTTTAGTCTATGCTAGTGGTCCACATCCACTTCAATTAATTTGTGCTAAGCTAGGCTAGCTTGCAGTCGGATAGCTCTCTACTGAACACACAGAGAGTTAACTGGTATCCATCTACTTGTCTGACCCTGGAGAAGACGGTAAGCGCATTCCTCATAGGGAGGTGTAGTCTGATGTCACTTTAGTTTCCTGCGCGGTCCACCCTTATAGGGATTTATCATTGGGAAAATGTATTTTATCGGCTATTGTAACAATTCTGCCTCATGATGAACATTGGCAAGTTTTCCATTTTTGCACAAAAAGAGTTCCCTTCTATCACTAACATTATTGTTTAAGCATTTTTGGTTGAAATAAAATTATATGTAATTATTTTACGATTCATTGCGAATTGTTTCATGTTGACTGAGCTATAGATTGTGGATGAATGCACACATAAAGGTACACCATGCCAATGTTCATGCTTTATTTGTTTTAAATGAGACGATTTAGAAATGTGTCCATTGGAAATACATTGCAATTTCCAGCGAGGTGGACCGGCCGGAAACAACAATGGCGTAACCACTACACACCTCCCTATAATGTTGGCGTTTTCCTTTAAACTGTTTCCACCTGTTCATCATTGGTAGACTCCATGCTTGATACATTCTTTATCCTCCACCTGTGTGTGTGTGTGTGTGTGTGTGTGTGTGTGTGTGTGTGTGTGTGTGTGTGTGTGTGTGTGTGTGTGTGTGTGTGTGTGTGTGTGTGTGTGTGTGTGTGTGTGTGTGTGTGTGTGTGTGTGTGTGTGTGTGTGTGTGTGTGTGTGTGTGTGTGTGTGTGTGTGTGTGTGTGCGTGCGTGCGTGCGTGTGTGTGTAGGTGTGGGGACATCCTGCTGGAGGTGAATGGGAAAAGTACATGGGGTATGACCCACACAGCGCTGGTGCGTCTGCTCAAGGAGCTCCGCGGAAGGATCACCCTGACCATCGTCTCCTGGCCGGGGAGCCTGCTGTAGCGCCGCCCCCCCGACAGCAGCATTGACCCAGGGAATGTGGAAGGCGAGAGCTTTGGACTGGTGGACCATGCTGGAGGTTGCTGTGTGGGAGGGGCTTTGATGAGTGAGGATGTATAGCTATGGATACCTTACGACTCCTGATTGGACAACTGGAGACTTTGCCAGGAGTTGAGCGAGGGCCAACGTGAGACTGGAGTTTAACCTGCCCTACTGAGGATTACCTGGACCTGTGAGGATATGGACCTGTGCCCCTCCCCCCTGGGATGTTTGGAGCTATCCGATTGGAAGAGGGGGATCATTCTTCGACAAGTTGCCAATCCCAGTAGTTCTATGTTAGGGTATGCGTTAAATTGGACTCACATTTCTTTACTGTAAATGTTGGGTGTTTAAAAAGTACTGATCCAAGCACTTGTATATATGTTTCTTTGTTTGTTTGATGGCCTTAAAAAAATATAGGCTCTGTTCTGTTTGTACTGACAGTGGTAGTCATCTTCATCCGTTGGACCGAGGACACATTGCCAAGTAG
Source organism: Notolepis coatsorum (assembly GCF_963971535.1). Classification (NCBI taxonomy): domain Eukaryota; kingdom Metazoa; phylum Chordata; class Actinopteri; order Aulopiformes; family Paralepididae; genus Notolepis; species Notolepis coatsorum. Next base: position 179,760,168 of record NC_140166.1, on the reverse strand, counting down.
TTGTCTGTGTTGAGATGTTTTCAGAAGCTGTTGCTAAATTATCAAACCACTGGTTAAAAAAAATAATAATAAAAAAAAGTTATACAAAAATAAAAAGTACAATGTGTTCATAATCGGTTAAAAATAATATTTAAGGTGACATCGTGGAGGCCTTACTGATTTTCCTACTTTTGAGAAAAAAAAATGTACTTGGTTTCTTGTGTGTGTTTCAGTGGATGCGTCTGGGGCTCATCTAGCGAGGTCCTGTCTCTCACGCAGGCTTGTGTAGTATATCTGGTTTGGTTAAATAATCAATAAAGTCATACGAAAAAGAAACGCTGCGTCAAAAGAACGTTGACATTTTTTCTTTGTGGTGTGTGTGTGTGGGGGGGGGGGGGGGGGGGGTCTGAGACACACACACCAGTGACATCATGAATAATGAACAGTTCAAAGTTCACTTAGATTCACACACAGCTCCCTTTATCCAAACACATTCCTTCAACCCAACATAAAGAACACCTCTCACTGTTATCTGAGGTGATAACAAAATATACACACTGTATACAACATATACATTAAAAATCCTTTTCTAATACAATTTAAAACTGAAAGGTTTAATAAATATACAGAGGATGCCATGAGACGGTAGCACTTGGACCTCTGATTGGCTGGCGAGAGGTACAGGGGGTCACTCGGTGGGATCTGGTTGGTTCTCTTGGTCTCCAGAGGGCTCGTGACTGGTCTCCTTGTCCTCTCGACTCCTCTTGGTCCTCTTGTGTTTGTGTCTGCGGTGGTTGTCTCCCTCCTTGCTGTCGTCTCTCCGTCTCTTGATGCTGAGGACAGGATGACCACAGGACTGTGTGCATATTTTGTATGTGTAGGAGTTGTACTATACCTGCGTGTATGCCTGTATGTGTATGCATATGAGTTGTAAAATACCTGTGTATGTCTGTGAGTGTGTAAAGTATTTATGTATACAGCACAAAGTAGTTGTACTATACCTGCGTGTATGCCAGTGTGTGTATTTATACAATATGTAGGTGTTGTACCATACATTACCTGCATGTGTATATTTATATACATAATACGTATATATACAATATGTAGGAGTAGTGTACTATACCTGCGTGCATGCCCTTGTGTATATATGTATATATACAGTAAGTAGGAGTTGTACTATACCTGTGTTTATGCCCTTGTTTGTATATGTATACAGTACATAGGAGTTGCTATACAAGCATACTGTACATGCCTGTGTGTATATTTATATATACAGTACACATTTATACAATACAATATATACAATGTATATATAGTACATCATTGTAGTATTATACCTGCATGTATGGCTGTGAGTGTATATTTATATATTATACAGTACATAGTTGTACTACTGTATACCTGCATGTATGGCTGTGCTTGTATAATATATATATATATATATGGTCATAGTACTACAGTATACCTACGTGTAAGGCTGTGCGTGTATATATATATATATATATATATATATATATATATATATATATATATATATATATATATATAGTTGTAGTGTACATATATATGTAGCACTACCGTATACCTGCGTGTAAGGCTGTGCGTGTATATTATATATATATATATAGTTGTAGTGTACATATATATGTAGCACTAGTGTATACCTGCGTGTAAGGCTGTGCGTGTATATTATATATATATAGTTGTAGTGTACATATATATGTAGCACTACTGTATACCTGCGTGTAAGGCTGTGCCTCCCCTCATCCTTGTCTCTGGGCCTCCAGTCTCTATGACGCTCCTCTCTCTCTCGGCTGGATCTGTCGCGGTGACGCTCCTCTCTCTCTCGGCTGGCTCTGTCACGGTGGCGCTCGGACCCTCGCTCCCCGTGCTCTCTGTGCCGCTGGCGCTCCTCCTCGCTGAAAACAAACTCCCATTATTCACAAAACACATACGTCTTTTTACTCATTCACCAATAATGAAAAAGAGGGACCTTTTTCCATCGGGTACTGGTAGTAACAAGGGAGGTAAACCCCCACGGTCAGTAAACATGATCTTATTGGATTTTCTGTCACTGTGACTCCTCTTCGGCTCTGGCTGTGGAGGAAGGGCCCGGGGATCAGAGGCTCTGCTGTCTGGTTAAGCTTTAACAGCCCCCTCTGGTCCTCTGCCTTTGAGGAACACAGATCCCACCGCTGTCCCCCAGTAACCTTTAAAGCTTGGGCAGCCACACGCCAGCCTCCTCCCCAGCAACACAGAAAGCTCCATTATTTACTAGAGGACCCGGAGACCCACAGGGCCACACTCCTCTTTCACAGGATCAGTCATTCATTCACACCTTCTCTCACCACTCTCACCACCTCCGCCTGCACACGCACACACATAGACACGCACACACACACATACTGGCATGCAAACACACACAACTGCACACACACAGAAGGGCACAGTGACTGCATCTGAAGTCTCCTCTCCGGCTAAGAGCTTTTTGGGATGAGCAGTCTTCTAGTCGCTGCTCAGTGGCTCTCTAGGCTACACTAATAGGTCTGGTAGTCACTCAAAGCTTTAGAAAAAGAGAACAGGCATCTCTTCACTCCCCACTACAACAATCTGGTGAAAGTGGCTCAATGGGAACACGGACAAACTGTTTAAACACAGTCAAGAGCACTCCTACAGTATCTACAGAGAAAGAGAGAAAGAGAAAGCCTTAAGCAACCCCCTTAAGGGATAGAGGTAGTACTGTATTGAGAGTACAAGGCTGAATACGTTCAATATTTGAACACAGTTTCTTTTGCTAGCAGTATGGCTTCAGACCAGAGGCCCTTTGTTCTCTCTGAGTAGTCACTGGTTTTAATAAAGCAATAACCCTCTCACACAGCTAGGAGTATAGTGGGATATAGTACAAGAGGAGGCAGGCAGTATTGCAATGAGGGAGCAGGCTGATAGAAGCCTGAAGCCCCCGGAACATGCCCACATCTTGGGCTCTGAATACAGCAAGAAAAGGTGTGTATATCACACCAATACTGTCTGTGGGTTGTGTGTGTGTGTGTGTGTGTGTGTGTGTGTGTGTGTGTGTGTGTGTGTGTGTGTGTGTGTGTGTGTGTGTGTGTGTGTGTGTGTGTGTGTGTGTGTGTGTATGTGTGTGTATGTGTGAGCATGTGTACTTTATGTATATGAGCGTGCGCGCATGTTTGCACATGACAGAGTTGAGTTGAGTGTGTGATGCTGTGCCAGCTGGAAGGCCCTCAACATTCAGCATCCAGGGATGAGATCACATTCAAGAGAGAGAGAGAGAGAGAGAGAGAGAGAGAGAGAGAGAGAGAGAGAGAGAGAGAGAGAGAGAGAGAGAGAGAGAGAGAGAGAGAGAGAGAGAGAGAGAGAGAGAGAGAGAGAGAGAGAGAAAGAGAGACACACACACACAGAGAGAGACACAGAGAGAGAGAGACAGAGAGAGGAATACACATTAATCACTCTTTCAATGTATGGGTAAAAATGGGAGTGCTAACCTCATGGAACCTATTAGTGATGGTGTTAACTGCTAGGCATGTGGTTTCCAGTAGCTGAGGGCCAGAGGGCTGCCCAGCCCCACCGAGCCTGTGAGTCACAAAGCACGCATGGGGTCATCTGGGCGACAGAGTGGAGCTCCTCCAACAGGAGACCAAACACACACACACCCACATACATACACACACTCACAATGACCTCAGTCACACTAAACAACTCGGGTGGCCAGTAGCCAGGCTGCGCTAAGCTCTCCGTCACACACACACACACACACACACACACACACACACACACACACACACACACACACACACACACACACACACACACACACACACACACACACACACACACAGAGCGCATCCCATTCTAAAAATAGTCTCCAGCACAGACATAAATCAATGTAACAGAGAATACAGGCAATGGTACGTACACGTACATGCACGCACGCACACTCACACACACACACACACCACACACACACACACACACACACACACACACACACACACACACACACACACAAGCGTTGCACATAGCCTAATCACATGACCATAAATGTAGGGCACACAAACACACATGTCAACCGGGCCCTGGAGGTGTGTGCAGCAAGCAGTGCACTCTGGGCCATTGGGGCAATCCATTTTGGTTGTGATATTATATTAGCTCTATGGTGAGAACAGTCTGTTCGCTCCCTCCCTCCCTCCCTCCCTCCCTCCCTCCCTCCCTCCCTCCCTCCCTCCCTATCACACATGCCTGCCTCCCTCCCTCCCTCGCTCCCTCCCTGTCACACACACTTGCATGCCTCCCTCACTACCTCCCCCCCTCTCACACACATGCTTGCCTCCCTCCCTTCTTCCCTCTCACACACATGCCTGCCTCCCTCGCTCCCTCTTTCCCTCCCTCGTTCCCTGTCGCACACATGCCTGCCTCCCTCGCTCCCTTTCCCTCCCTCCCTCCCTCGTTCCCTGTCGCACACATGCCTGCCTCCCTCGCTCCCTTTCCCTCCCTCTCTCTCTCCCTCCCTCCCTCCCTCCCTCCCTCCCTCCCTCGTTCCCTGTCACACACATGCCTCGCTCGCTCCCTGCCCTCCCTTGCTCCCTCGTTCCTTCCCTCCCTCGTTGCCTCCCTCCCTGTCACACACATGCCTCGCTCGCTCGCTCCCTTCCCTCCCTTGCTCCCTCGTTCCCTCCCTCCCTCGTTGCCTCCCTCCCTCCCTGTCACACACATGCCTGCCATACTTCCACTCTTCTTCTTCTGTGGTTAGCCTACAGCCTCCCAGCTGTGTCCACGTCCCACTTCCCTCGTTTGACCCAGAACACAGAACACAGCTCTGGGCTCCCTTCCCTATAGACGCTTTCAAAGTGACGACAATAACATTCTAAAAAAGGACCCAAATTTATTTCCTGTTGCAATGTTTACTAATGCATCTTTGACAGGAAGTACATTCGGGTCCAAACTGTTCCCTAGCAGCAGCATTCCAGTGAAACCAGTCCATTCATGATCAATAGGTTTAATAGTGAAAACACAAGGTACATGTAGGTTAAATGAGCTTGGGCTAAGAGGGGTGCTCTCATCACAGCCTCTGGGAGAACACTGAGGTGGAGAAGGGGATCCAGCTCTCTCTTGTGCATAGAGAGGGGTGGCGGTTAATACTAGAACAGCCATGGAGAAAATGTCACTGATTCCCGCCGGAAGGGGTCAGATGACCCCACAGCTTATATGAGAAATATGAGAAGAATAAACATATAAACTATATAATTACCTCTTAATATAAAAATATGAGGTTTACCACAGGTTTGAGTGACAAAAAAAAATATATATATAATAATAATAATAATAATAATAATAATAATAATAATAATAATAATAATAATAATAATAATAATAATAATAATAATAATAATAATAATAATAATAATAATAATAATAATAATAATAATAATAATAATAATAATAATAATAATAATAATAATAATAATAATAATAATAATAATAATAATAATAATAAATAATAATAATAATAAATAAAAATATTATAATGTATGAAAAAAAAATTTGGATGGAAGAGCCACACATTGACGGGCAAAGAGCCACATGCGGCTCGCGAGCCATGGGTTGGCCACCCCTGCGCTAGACGCTCGCAAAGTGCTGTGATTAGAATAACGTTCTAATTACATTTTCCTGAAGTCATTTAGAAATTTCAGAAACCGTGCCAGATAAAACGGGTACTTTTAGGAAAAGTCATTGAGTGACAGAGCTGGAGCTCGACCGAGTGACGAGGATACATTTATTGAAAATGCCTAGGGGTCATTTGACCCCTTGTCGGCTGTGCTAGTGTTGGGGGTTTGGGGACATTGGCTCTCTAGTGGTGTGAGATTCAAGCTATTGTTAGGACAAACAACGGGATATCCTCCACAGGCACAAGGTACAGTACCATACCACGTGTCTCTGTGGTGGAACGAGTTAAGAAACAGAATGGAGAGTTTAATGTAAAACAGAGCACATATAGTATTTGGTGGGAAATACAATTATATATATATATATATATATATATATATATATATATATATATATATATATATATATATATATATATATATATATATATAATAGAAAATGTATACATTTAATTTTAGTAGCTATATCAAAGGAACGTTTTTGCATGCATAGCAGACAAACTGCCATTAACTGATATACAGGAATTCATCTGTAAATTGTTTGTTACTTTTCCCCTATGGGTTAAAAGTATGGTAATAAGATTAGCTTTTACACATGCTTTTTAGTTTAGCTTTTCTTTTTGCATATGTGCTACAAGTATGGTTTTTAGATTAGCCTTTTTTTTTTACTCAGTGATACCTACAGTATGGACTCCTGGGTCAATCAATATGACTCATATGGAGATAAGTGTGATGAAATATCCCTTTAAAGGATAAGTCAGATAATATATTATTTTATACATTATGTGGCCCTGGTGCGTAGTGGCACATACTGTACCGATGCATCCGAGAGAAGAATCAAGCATCGGAAATATGTGAAGGTTGTGGATGGTAAAATAATTTGCGTCTCCGCGTGCTGCCCTGTCTGAAGCTGCTTGACTCGCTTGGAACACGGCCCAGGACATGGCCCAGAACTCCGACCACAGGACTCAGTAAGTCAGCTAATTGCTTCCTTTACTCTACTGACAAGTATGACCTGTACAAGTACCACTTTATGTCAACAAATGTGAACTATCCCTTTAAGACTCTGGACACTAGGTGAGCTGAAGAGTGTGTCAGCAGAAGGATGGAGGAGTGTGCATCTATTTTCTATACTTTATTATCCCCTTGGGGAAATGCGTCCTCTGATTAAACCTAGCCTGACACATCAGACCTATGGAACCTACACAAGCTACCTCCCATAGGGTCTGAAAGCGACACATTGAGAAATAAACAAATAGATTGCTGGTGAAAATGATCATTACACTCTATGTAACAACCCATCATCTACACTCATTGCACACACATCCACATGCACACACTCACTTTTAAACAAACACTCACACTGTAACACTACATTATATTTATCTATTTATTAAAGAGATTTGCACTACATTCATACCTCATTTACATTTGCACCTTACCTTAAAGTTTTGTACCTCATTGTCTGTATTTGTACCTCACTGTACTTAGATTGTACCTAGGCTGTACTTTAGATTGTATATTGTATTGTATTGTATTGTATATTCCTCTTTTACTTACTTTATTACTGTATGAAGCACACTCTCAGGGGCTCATACAGAACCAAGCATTTCACCGTAAAGTACATGTATTTTATTGTGACAAATAATAAACAAACTTGAAAACTATTAATAAAATCAGTTTGACTTACCATGGTGATGTGTTGGTGTTTTGTCTTTCATGCCGGGGGAATTTTTGTAATCACATTCAAATGTGGGAAAAGGACGATTTTGTACCCCTCTCTGTACTAACTACATTGAGAAATCGTCCTTTTCCTGTACTTTAATGTAATCACAGCCCCAGGGATTCATTGCAGCATGAGAGACACCATCACATCACCACGGTAAATCAAATTGACTTTATTGACGAGCATTTTCACGGGGTAAGCTATTTGTTTATGTCTCAATGTGCCGCTTCCAGGCCCAGTGGAGAGCTAGCTTGTGTACGCTCCGTGGGTCTGATGTGTCAGGCTACATTTAACCCATCCAGACCATGGAGGAGCAGTGGGCAGCCACAGCGCTCCGGGGGCCAACTCCAGTTGTAATGCCAGTACCTTGGTCAGGGGCAATGGCAGGAGTACCTAGCGTGCATGTCTTTTGGTATTATATTTAATATTAAATTATTAATCAATGAGACATCTGGCTACTGGTCAAGAACACTCCTGCAGAGGAAATGAAGGGCAAAAGTCGGTGAGTGTGTGTGTGTGTGTGTGTGTGTGTGTGTGTGTGTGTGTGTGTGTGTGTGTGTGTGTGCGTGCGTGCGTGCGTGCGTGCGTGCGTGCGTGCGTGTGTGTGTGTGTGAGTAGTCATGAGTGTATTTGAGGACACAGGCAGCTGAGTGTTGGCTGTCAGACAGTGGGGCACTAGGGCACTGTGGGAAAATTGAAGCTAGTGTGAGATTGGTGCTCTCTCATCTCATCTGCTGGCGACAAAGCCGTAGCAATCTCAGCTCAGCGGGAGAGTTCACTCAATTACCGTCTCTGAGACTGTCTGGAAAACACAGAGTCATCGCTGTCCTCTCCATCTCTCCCCCAAACAAGCTCACTGGGCCAACTGATACCCAGTGTTCTCTGATCTCCCTCTAGCTCTATCCCAGCTCCACTCTGCCCCTTCTGGACGTCAATATTAACGCAGGCAACCAAGCTTTAGTTTGTAGATCCCCTTGGGGAAATTCGTCCTCTGCATTTGACCCATCCTAACTATTTAGCAGCAGTGGGCAGCCACAGTGCAGCGCCCGGGGACCAACTCCAGTTGTAACACCAGTACCCTGGTCAAGGGCAATGGCAGGAGTATATACCTAGCGTGCATGTCTTTATATGGTGTGGGAGGAAACCTAAAAGGAAACATGTGTAAACATGGGGAGAACATGACAACTCCACACAGAAAGGTCACCTACCGGGGTTCAAACCCAGGACCTTAGTGCTGTGAGGTAACAGTGCTAACCACTGAGCCACCTGATAACCATTAGACTGGCCTGTTCTTCCCCCTCCTTCTCCTCTCATCCTCTCCTCTCCTTTCCTCCCAGGTCTGCTCTCCTTCTCTCCTCCTTTGTTTGGAAGCCCTCTTTCCTCTAAGCTTTTCAATCAGTGCTGCATGTGTGCATGTGTGTACGTGTGTGTGTGTGTGTGTGTGTGTGTGTGTGTGTGTGTGTGTGTGTGTGTGTGTGTGTGTGTGTGTGTGTGCGTGCGTGCGTGCATGCGTGCGTGCGTGCGTGCGTGCGTGCGTGCGTGCGTGCGTGTGTGTGTGTGTGTGTGTTGAGGGAGGTCATGTGGCCCAGAACCAATACATCTGTACAGAACCCCAGTCCAGACCTCCACAGATGCTGCAGCACAGATCTGCATCGCCCTGCTGTGGCGGAAACAGACACTCCTAATATAAGGAGAGAAAGGGATGGATATAATAGGAAGGAGAGAAAGGGATGGATAGAATAGGAAGGAGAAGGTGAATGATAGAATAGGAAGGAGAGAGTGAAGGAGATAGTGAAGGATAGAATAGGAAGGAGAGAGTGAAGGATATAATAGGAAGGGGAGAGTGAAGGATAGAATAGGAAGGGGAGATAGAGAAAGAGAAGGATATAATAGGAAAGAGATAGAAGGGTAGAATAGTAAGTCAAGTCAAGTCAAGTCAAGAGTTTTAATTGTCACGGCATACAAGTATACAATGAAATGCGGGTGGTCTTGCCCGCAACGATGTGCAATACAGTGGTACAACATATAATAGAATCCAATAAAAAAACAACATTGTGCAATAAACAGGTAACAGGTAACATGGTGTGACATCTCGGTATCTGTACATAGTTATTTACAGAGCATATAGGACATGCTAGGTAGCTTTGGTAGTGCAATACACTGTTCCTGTTATTCTAATTTAAAGTGGCCTTTCCTTTTGGCCATAAGTGTGCGGCATGAGTGTGTGCCCGCTCATGTTAAAGTGTTAAGTGGCTGCTAGTGTGTGAGCGTGCACAGCGTGCGTGTCGTGTGTGTGTTCATGTGTGCTTGTGTGTGGATAGTTCAGTGTTCTGTGGCACTCAATGTTCATTGTTCAGGGCTCTGATGGCCTGGGGGAAGAAGCTGAGCCTAAGCCGCTCTGTCCTAGTAGCTGGGGTTCGCAGGCGTCTGCCTGACCTCAGCAGCTGGAACAGGCTGTTATTGGGGTGGTGAGGGTCTTTCATTATCCTGCAGGCTCTGGATTTGCACCTCTTGTTGTATAGAACCTGCAGGGGAGGTAGTGCAATACCCGTGGTACGCTCGGCTGAGCGCACCACTCTCTGTAGGGCCTTCTTGTCTTGTGCCGTGCTGTTTCCATACCAGGCAGTGATGTTTCCGGTCAAGATGCTCTCTACAGCTCCTGAGTAGAAGGACTGGAGTATCTTCCCCGATACTCTGAACTTCCTTAACTGTCTCAGGTGGTAGAGGCGCTGTTTCGCCTTCTTTACTACTGTGTCTATGTGTGTTGACCATGTCAGATCCTCTGAGATGTGGACCCCCAGGTACTTAAAGCTGCTCACCCTGTCCACGGTAGCCCCGTTAATCATCAGTGGTGTGTGTGTCTCCTGCTGTCCTCTCCTATAATCCACGATCAGCTCATTGGTTTTACCAATGTTCAGGAGCAGGCTGTTGTCCTGGCACCAGCGTTCCAGTACCTCAACCTCCTCCCGGTAGGCCTTCTCGTCGTTGTCCAAGATCAGCCCCACCACCACCGTGTCGTCTGCGAACTTCACTATGGAGTTGGAGCTGAACTTGGCCACACAGTCGTGTGTGTAGAGTGAGTACAGCAGGGGGCTTAGAACACAGCCCTGGGGGGACCCGATGCTCAGGGTGATGGTGTTGGAGGTCTGACCCCCCACCCTGACCGCCTGGGGTCTTTCACTCAGAAAGTCCAGTACCCAGGCGCTCAGGGCGGAGCTCAGACCCAGCTCGATCAGCTTGTCCACCAGTCTGGTGGGGACTATGGTGTTGAACGCTGAGCTGTAGTCAATGAACAACAGTCTCACATAGCCCCCCTTCTGACGGTCAAGGTGGGAGAGGGTGCTGTGCAGTACCTGGGAGACCGCGTCGTCAGTGGACCTGTTTGTCCTGTATGCAAATTGCATAGGGTCCATATCACTGGGGAGGGAGGCACAAATGTGGTCCTTGACCAGCCTCTCAAAACATTTCATGACCACAGAGGTAAGTGCCACCGGTCTGTAGTCATTTGGACATGTTGGGGAGGGTTTCTTCGGTACAGGGATGATGGTAGACATCTTGAAGCAGGCAGGGACCACTGACTCCGCCAGGGATTGATTAAATATGGCGGTGAACACCGGGGCAAGCTGGTTGGCACAGGACTTAAGTATGCGTCCTGTTATACCATCTGGGCCAGCAGCCTTCCTGGTGTTCACCTGCATAAATGCTCTTCTCACACTGTGTACCGTCAATGAGAGAGCGTCCCCGCCCCCCCCCGCGGATGCCCCCCCCCCTCCACAACAGCCGGCGCACCAGTGACGTCACTAGCCGTTGGGCTAGCAGTGCCACTGTTTGCACCAAACCGCGTGTAGAAGGTGTTGAGCTGGTCCGCAAGGGAGGCGTCGCCGCTCCCCATTGAGGGGGCGCTGACTTTGTAGTGGCAAATTGTTTAAACACCTTCTTCACAACTGTTGCTACCACTTTGGTGAACAAACTGCCGATCCACTCTGGCCGATATGGCATACAGCACATCCAGGCCTTTTATAAGGAACTGGGTGTACGTGAAAATGATTTTAAATTGACTGAAGTAACTACTGAAGAGGTTATGAAAAAGCTCAGTATGCTGCAGCCAACAAAAGCCACAGGCCATGACAATATTCCCACCAGATTTCTCAGAGACTCTGCTTCCATCATAGCTCCCATTGTAGCCCATATCACCAACCTCTCCATCAACCAGGGTCACATCCCGCAAGAACTCAAGCTTGCTAGGGTAACCCCTCTATTTAAAAAAGGAAACAAACTAGATCCAGGTAACTACCGCCCCGTTTCTATCCTTTGTTCCATATCAAAGGTAATTGAGAGGCTGGTATATGAGCAGATAGACAACTACCTGACTGAACATAGACTATTGTACCAGTTCCAATCAGGTTTCAGAAAATCACACTCCACTGACACCTGTTTACTGTACCTGACAGATTATATAAAACGGGAGATGGACAAGGGGAACTACTGTGGGATGGTAATGTTGGACCTGCAAAAGGCGTTTGACACGGTCAACCATTCCATCCTACTAGAAAAATTGAGAGCGATAGGCTTTGATAGCAAGTCAGCCAAATGGGTCAAGTCCTACCTGGAGGGAAGAGAACAGGTGGTAGACATCAATGGCACCTTGTCCTCGTCCCTTCCAGTGACATGTGGGGTCCCCCAAGGAAGCATTTTGGGACCTCAACTGTTTTTAATATATATTAATGACATGAAATCGGCATGCGATTGCAACCTGTTCCTGTTTGCTGACGACTCGGCACTCCTGGTCTCAGACAGGGATAAGTCTAAAGTGGAAAGTGTCCTGAGCAGTGAAATGAAAAAAATCTGCTCCTGGCTCAGTGACAATAAATTGTCTCTACATCTGGGAAAAACAGAGGCCATACTCTTTGGGTCAAACGGCAACCTAAAGAAATCCCAGGGTTTTAAAATTAGAGTAGGTGAAAACATTATTGAGGATAAAGAGGAGGTCACCTACCTGGGCTTTATTTTAAATAACAAACTTTCTAACGAAAAAATGGCACAAAAAGTTATTACTAAGGTCAATCAAAAAAACAAATTTTTATTTAGAATTTCCTCGTTCATAAATAGGAACGCTCTGAGGACCCTAGCTGGAGCCCTCATCCAATGTCACTTTGACTATGCTTGCACTTCATGGTACAGCAACATATCAAAACAAATGAAGACAAAGCTCCAGACCTCCCAAAACAAACTAGTGAGACTCCTGCACAACCTTCACTTTAGGACTCACCTAACGCCAGCCCACTTTAGCAGGCTGGGATGGCTTAGGGTTGAAGAAAGAGTACACCAGCTTAAAATGCTACTGGTTTTTAAAGTACTAAAAGAAACGGTCCCCAAGTACCTAGTCAATTATTTTAATAAAGTAGGAGATGTCCACAAACACGCCACAAGAGGAAGCCCCACGGACCTGGTCCCGCCGAGAGTCAGGACATGCATGGGGAAAGATGCATTTTTTTACTCGGCTACGGTAATGTGGAATGCCCTGCCAACATTTATAAAACTCCTGAACTCCCCTCTCGGATTTAAATCCGCCCTAAAAACATGGCTCAGCAGCAACTCAAATTGGTCTTAAAATGTTTTTTTTATCTCTTTTATCATAACTTGGCTTTTATTTCTTTTATCATGAGTTGCTTTTAAGGGTTTGCGGATTTTCTTTTAACATTAGTTAACTGTATGAGTTGTCAGGTTAGGTGTTTTTATAATTTTTATTTTTTTTAGAATGCGTCCTGTCAGTGTACATGTCCATTTGTGTTTCTGTGCCTTTTTATGTTCCATGTATGGACCACAATGGAAACAAGCCTTGGCTTTATTGTGTTTTATCCATTTTTGACCTGCGTTATTGACACTGTTATTGTCTTGTCTTTTAAAATGTTTTTTTTGTCATACGATTTGTGTCAAAATAAAGTATTCAATTCAAAAGTTATAGCCCTCAGTCCCTGCCATAAGCCTCTTGTGTCATTCTGTGCCATTTGTGCCTCCATCTTGTCGGCATACGTCCTCTTAGCAAGTTTGACAGCCTTGCGCAGAGTGTAGACTGTTGTCTTGTACTCTTCCATGTTTCCTGACTCTCTGCCCCGGTTATAAGCAGTGGTGCGAGAGTTCAGGGCTGCTCTGATGGTACTGTCCACCCATGGTTTCTGGTTTGGGAACACCCTCGCCTTCTTTGTGGGGACGATACTATCAGCCAGTGTTGTTATGAATGACACCACAGCGTCTGTGTAATCGCTGACGTCACTGTTACTCCTCCTGAACATTCCCCAACGACGATGTCTAGTGCGTCCTGAAGCGTGGCCTCTGATTGGTCGTCCCATTTTTTTACCTCACGTGACACGGCGGCGTCACGTGATCTCTGTTTATATGCTGGGACCAGCAAGATGGCGGCATGATCCGACGTGTTTGTTGCTCCCGCTAATGGTGGAGCCGGTACAGCCTTGTATCCGGCTCTGAACGGGGTGTAACAGTGGTCGAGTGTATTTCCTCCCCTTGTGGAGCAGACGATGTGCTGGAAGAAAGACGGCATGACTTTCTTCAGATTCGCCTGATTGAAGTCCCCGGCTACGATCATGGCTGCGTCCGGATGCTTGATCTGGTGTGTGTTCAGATGTTCGTGTAGTTCCCCTAGCGCCCTGCCGACGTTCGCCTGGGGGGGGGATGTACACTGCAGTCATGATCACTGCAGTGAATTCGCGCGGAAGATGGAACGGGCGACATTGGATCGTGAGGTGTTCCATGTCGGGAGAGCATGAACGGGAGAGTATCTTCACCTCCCCGGGGCTAGTCCAGCCGTTGTTGGTCATAAGGCATAGCCCCCCGCCGATGCTCTTCCCGGAGGCTTCTGTACGGTCCACTCTGAAGATGGTGAAGGAGTTGGAGGGAGAGATGCTGTGATCGGGAGTCACTGTTTTCAGCCAGGTCTCCGTGAAGCACAGGATATTGCATTCCTTCATCTCTCGCTGGAATCGGACCCGCGCTCGTAAATCATCCATCTTACTCTCTAGCGAACGAGCATTCGCCAGGAAGATAGATGGAATAGCCGGACGGTAAGCAGATTTTCTTAATCTTAATCTGATCCCGCTCCTCTTCCCCCTGTGTTTCTTCTTTGTCTTGCGGCCGTCTTTGTCTCCCGCGTTGTCTTTGTCTCGTCTGATCTCCGTTGGCCATTCTTGGCATGATACAGTGTCTCTAAACTCCTCTTTGAGTCCGGAGTTTAGGTCAATAAGTGACTGGCGGTCGTATGACGTCCCCGCCAGTGATGCTTCGATAAAAAAAGTAGTAAAAACAAACATAATAACTAAAAATTTGCACATTCGTTGCTGAGCAAAACCCATGGCGACTGACTCGGGTCGCGCCAAAAGAGGAGTAAGGAGCGAGAAGGGTGAAATAGGAAGAAAAGAGAGAAGGGTAGACTATGAATGTGAGAGAGAAGGATAGAATAATGTGAGAGAAGGTTATAATATGAAGGACGGAAAGAAGGATATAATAGGAAGGATAGTGAAGGATAGAATAGGAAGGAGAGAGTGAAGGATAGAATAGGAAGGAGAGAGAAGTCTATAATATGAAGGAGAAGGTGAATGATATAATAGGAAGGATATAGTGAAGGGTAGAGTAGGAAGGAAGAGAGAATGATATTATAGGAAGGCGAGAAATAATGATAGAAGGAAGAGAGAATTATAGAATAGGAAGGAGAGAGTGAAGGATATAATATGAATGAGAAAGTGAAGGACAGAATATGAAGGAGAGAGTGAAGGATATATTAGGAAGGAGAGAGTGAAGGATATAGGAAGGAGAGAGTGAAGGACACGAGGGGAAGAGAGATCATCAGGTTTTGTTCTTGGTGAACAATATGGAAAGAAAGCATATTATCATTACAGAAAATACTGTGTGCGGGCAGCTGGGTGGCACAGCGGACATTGCGCTTGTCACCAACGCAAGAGACACAGGGTTCGACTCCGGCTGTCGGCGTTGCCTCCGGCTTGGGCCAGCCGTCATACTAACTCAATTGGCAGTTAGCGGGTGGAAGTCGATGGGTGGTAATCTGGACGTTGTGGACAGCGACTCCTACAGGACGGTTGGGGACGCCTGCACAGCAGAGACAGGAAATGGCGGGGGTAGTGTGAGCCTCCCACACGTTACACCTCGCCAATGAGAGTCCGCACTGGCAGGTGAAAAGATGTGACAGGCTGCCTCCTCGTGTATCGGAGGGGACACGTGATGCAAGGCTTCTATCCTCCCTACAACTGGCCAGTGGGGGGCATATGCGAGCAACGTTCAAGACAGGGGAGGGGAGAATTGGCACAGTGGAATTGGGATGGGAGGAAAAATTGAAAAATAGGAGAAAAAGTGGACCAAACAAAGAAAATACTGTGTGTATGTAGAATGTACTGTATGTGTACTTGTTTTGGGTTGCGGTTGCTCACCTGTTGAGTGGCTGAGAAGAGGGACTGTGTTCCCTCTCTCGGTCTCTGCCTCTCTCTTTGTCTTTGTCATGCCCGCGCTCCCTGGATCTGTCTCCGCCCTTCTCTCGCTCTCTGTCCTGCCGTGCATAGTGTTCCCAGGCCCTGGCGCTGTCCGTCACTCCACCCCAGGAGGCCATGCTGCCTGGCATTAGAGGATACACACCTGAAGGGGAGGGGCGGAGACGAGCTGGTGAAGCTGATTGGAGGAGACATGCATCATGTTAGCAGCCGATACATGCACTGTCGATTTTCATTGTTGCAGAAGAATTCATCAGAACATAAATTAAGTATTCATCAGGTAATTCTGATCTAGACAGCTACCGGCCCCTTAGATCATTCTCCTGTAAGGGAGACCCACCACACCCTATATCCTGTAAGGGAGACCCACCACACCCTATATCCTGTAGGGGAGACCCACCACACCCTTTAGATAATGCTCCTGTAAGGGAGACCCACCACACCCTATATCCTGTAAGGGAGACCCACCACACCCTCAGACCTGGGCATTGTACGCCCGCGGGATGATTCTGACCGGCCCGCGAAAGATTACATGATAATAATTTTTTTTTTTTTTTACTTTTTTCTTTTCATGTCAACGTTCACACGCACAATATACGCTTAGGAGACATGCTCAGAAGATGTTGGTTCTCTTTGGATCCACCTACATATGTGAACAGACATTCTCAGTCATGACGTTTACCAAGTCCAGGTACAGATCCTCTCTCACTGATGAACATCTGGCAGCTGTGCTTCGCATCTCCACCTCAGACATGCAACCTGACTTTGATGGACTTGTTAAAGCTCAACAGAGACTGGATTTCTCACACTGAATGAAAAAAAAAAGAACTGAAGAACACTAAAATGTGGAAATATAACAAGTGAAATGGGACACTTGATATTTTTTTTCTTTTTTTTGCAGTTCTGAAAACATTAAATGTTTAATATAGGCATGTAAAGTAAAAAAGGCTACAAAACTGGGACACTTTTCTTTACACAGTTCAGTGACATGTCTTGTTTATTTTTGCTATAAGATGATGTGATGTCTTTAGAAAGCTAAGAAAATCCTTGTTTCAATAGTATATGAAACTCAAAATGCCCTTTGTTATTAATGTTTCACATTTTGTTCATCATTTTGGAAATAAATTCTATTTGAATAAATTATATTTTTGAAAGCTAACCTCACCTTTTAATTGCCAAATAATAACATACACTCTTACCAGGGGTCAAAACAATGCCATTTACTGCTTTTTATATAGAAATAAAATGTATATTATACATATACATAATTGAGTTTGGAATTTTGGCCCGGCCCCCCCAACATATTTTCAGTTGCTCATTCGGCCCCCTGGGAAAAATAATTGCCCACCCCTGCTTTAGATCATGCTCCTGTAAGGGAGACCCACCACACCCTATCTCCTGTAAGGGAGACCCACCACACCCTATCTCCTGTAGGGGAGACCCACCACACCCTATCTCCTGTAGGGGAGACCCACCACATCCTTTAGATCATGCTCCTGTAAGGGAGACCCACCACACCCTTTAGATCATTCTCCTGTAAGGGAGACCCACCACACCCTATCCTGTAAGGAAGACCCACCACACACTATCCTGTAAGGGAGACCCACCACACCCTATCCTGTAAGGAAGACCCACCACACCCTATCCTGTAAGGGAGACCCACCACACCCTATCCTGTAAGGGAGACCCACCACATCCTATCCTGTAAGGGAGACCCACCACATCTTTTAGATCATGCTCCTGTAAGGGAGACCCACCACATCTTTTAGATCATGCTCCTGTAAGGGAGACCCACCACATCTTTTAGATCATGCTCCTGTAAGGGAGACCCACCACATCTTTTAGATCATCCTATCCTGTAAGGGAGACCCACCACATCTTTTAGATCATGCTCCTGTAAGGGAGACCCACCACATCTTTTAGATCATGCTCCTGTAAGGGAGACCCACCACATCTTTTAGATCATGCTCCTGTAAGTGAGACCCACCCTATCCACCAAAAAAAGGAATACATGAACAATGTATCTTCAGAGGGCAACACTTGATCATCATCATCATCATCAACAACACTTAGCATATTTAGGACGCACTGCACACAAGCATTATTCAAAACAGAATATGTAGGACAGTTCATTCCTTTTCTATAGAAACATTTAGAGGAAAATACACAAAGCTGCGTGGCATTTCAAAATGTCTCTTCAGCTTGATGAAAGCGCTTTAGAGAACACTCGAGAGAGCGTGCAAAGAGGTCCTGCTAATTTCTGATAGAAGCTCGACTCCAGAGCCAAATCACATATTTTCTTTCTTCTTAAGGAAATGGCTCAGTTGGAAGACGGTTGGAAAGAAAATGGGGAAAAAATGTGGGAGGGAGCAGGCAATGAGGAAATTCTCTGAGTGACTGACTGTGGGCCTCTGGAGATAATATCCATCAACACATTCAGATTCATCACTCTGGAGATAATATCCATCAACACATTCAGATGCATCACTCAATTTGACTTCACCATGCTGTACCTCAAGGTGACCGTATATATATCCAGCGTGGCATCATTTGTAGGCTAACCACATGCCAAGGTTTTGTCACATGTACACATTTATAACTTATACAACAATAGACAGTTACCTGGAGAAAACGGATATGGTGGAATTGGAGGTCCATCGTGGCCTCCGGGGCGTCCGCTGGAAATGAGACAAAAAAAATAATAAATTAAAAGAGTGAAATGTGCATCGTCTCAACTCCCATGTGTAATAACACATGTGCTCTTCAATATAAGCGTTACATTTGTTTATGGTTTTGACCATTTGATGATTATCTTTTTCCGATCTGGAGGGAGTCCAGAGAGTAAGGCCATGTTGATCCGTTGTGTCTGTTCGTCTAAATCCGTTTTTAATTAATTATCAATGAGCAGTATACATTTGTTGGACACGATTGACACCGTGTCTGACACAGATTTGTGTCCGTTTTGACGGACAGAAAGGTTCGGAGAGGGTGAACTTCAGGAACCGATGGATACGTTACCGTCCGCAAAGCTGTTTTTTTCTGCACAGGCACCATTACGTTGGGTTCTAATTAAAAAAAATAACACAACTGGACAGTAATACTTTCCGTCAAATTCCTATCCGTCCTATTTGACGGATCAATGTGGCCGCAGCCTAACCTCTAACATGGAACAGTCAAAACACTCCAGTGATAAAATGATAACCCCTGGATGACATACTGTATGTCAAAGGACCTGTGGATCATACTATACATGCAGTATATAGGAAACCAGGGGCAAACATAGAGCATATGGGAAGAATAAATATGTCTCCCTGTGGCACCCGCCCAGGGCATACGTAGGAAGTCATCCATTGTAACGAGAGATGAAAGACAGAGGGCGAACAAACACAAGAGTTAAAGATGAATTAAAGAAGAAGGGAAGGTAGATGAGTCTGGTAACTTAATGATCAAAGTGTTGAGCTCTGTTTCCCCCCAGAGTGTTTGAAGTGACTGGCCAGTTGTCAAGGCGCAGCGTGCTCGCCCGTCAACCCAGGAGGAAGGGGTTGGACAGTGCGGATCTATTACCGTTATTGGCAGGATCCACTGCCCATCATCCACATGGCCTGGCGCCGCACATGCTTCCGATCGGAAACATCCGAGTGGGGGCCGAAGGTGAATCAAGTGTGTGAGGCCCGTCCAAGAGGACTGCTTCTCTCCAGGTGTGGGTCCAAACATACTACTCTATAAATACTCTGGCAAGCAGAGCTCTCTCTCTCTCTCTCGCTCTCTCTCTCTCTCTCTCTCTCTCTCTCTCTCTCTCTCTCTCTCTCTCTCGCTCTCTCTCGCTCTCTCTCTCTCTGTCTCGCTCTCTCTCTCTCTCTCTCTCTCTCTCTCTCTCTCTCTCTCTCTCTCTCTCGCTCTCTCTCTCCAAGCGAGTACAGGGTGCCCAGCAGCAAGTGGATAATGACTGCATGCATCAGAACAGAGACCTGCCCTACACCACTTTCCCCCTGGCCTCTGTATCTCATCACCATAAAACACACGTTCGTTTTAATTTAGCCTCGGATGCAATGCTAGCGCTTCAACACATCGCATTTCCTGCTTCGAGAGAGAGGACACGCTGACGCACATGCAACGGTGCATCAAAAGATAAGTGGCAAATCCCCTCTATGGTCGCAGGGCCCTCGGGGCAAGCGCGGTCTTTAGAGCGCGAGGCTGATAGCAGCGGAGAGTGTGGCCTAATAGAGAGCATGGGCCTTGGGAGCCGCATGGGCCCCCCTGGCCCCAGCGAGCAGCACGGGGAGCCAGAGGCCCTGCAACGCGCCAGGAGTACCTGCTGTTCCTAATATCCCCCCAGAGGGAAAGACGGAGCAGCAACACACAGCACATGTGTGAGGGAGAGATGTTAAAGAGGAAATGGTTCATAAATGGTAGGGAGTTGGCTGGCAGAGTTCAGACGAAAAGAAAAGCCCTTGAAGGATAATACGGATTTGGCAGAGGGGCCGAGATGTGAGAGGAATCATCCACACTGAGTGAAGTCAGGCTCACTGAGACACGGCAAAAATAGGAGGCTTCAGGAGCAAGGCAAAGAAGGGCTGACGGGACAGGAAGCAGAGAGAGAGAGAGAGAGACAGAGAGAGATACAGTAGAGAGATAGAGATAGAGAGAGAGAGAGAGAGAGATAGAGATAGAGAGGTGGATAGATGGAACAGTGTGGTTACAGGCAACACCGTCCAAAAGGAAATGAGCCAAAATGTGAACATAACAGGAGCGGAGCTGCATCTAGTCCTGTGTAAGAACATTGTATCAAGAGCCTGAGGTAGGATGTGACCTGCTTGTTATCCGAGTGGTGTAAATCAGAGCAGAGGGGTGGGAGTACTCAGAGGGGTCGGAACAAGGGGGGTGGAGGGGACGCCTGGGATAAACAAGAGACTAGAAGCCGACGCCGGCTTCTCGCTTTCTACCTTATTTGGCCACTGGTCCAGACGCAAGGTCAGCAGCGGAGCACAGTGTGCCGTGTCAACGCGACCTTTTAACTCACACAGATAAAGCCGTGGCATCAGGAAAACAGGACCAAATATGCAAAGGGTTCCCATGTTGTTTCTGTTGTCAAGACGGGAGACACCATGCCTGCCTCGGTCGGACGATAGCCCTCCTCCTACTGTACATCCACTACCGGTGCTGCCAGACATCATTTTACTCCAGTTGTTCATCTCCAAGGGCACGTTTTCTCAACAATCTCTAAACTACTCCCTTTCCTGTGTGTTCCGTCTCCTTATTTGAACACTGTATCCCTGCATGGTTATCATGCTGTCTCTTGCCTGTGTGTCCTCCTGGCTCCAGTCTCTCTGTTACGGGAGAAGCTCTGCTCTCTCGCCCTGTCTCTGTCCTTCCTGCTGTCTCTCGCCCTGTCTCTGTCCTTCCTGCTGTCTCTCGCCCTATCTCTGTCCTTCCTGCTGTATCTCGCCCTGTCTCTGTCCTTCCTGCCGCCTGTCCTGCTCCTCCTAGCGGTATACCTGTATAGCATAGTTAACAGCCGACTGGTACTGTGCAGGATACACACAGGATACACACACATATAAATACATAGAGTTTTGGTATGCATTACATCAACTTATCAACATTATAGTTTATAGTTTTATTAGTGCAGTTGGATTTCCAGTCATGCTGATACATTTGATATAGTATATACTACGTTTTTACACCCCTAATTCCAACAGGTATTGTTAGAGACTCACTTATCCAAAGTAAGGATGAGGGAGGGTGGTGGAGGAACTCCTGGAGGCAGAGAGAAACCTGCACAGGAAAAAGAGAGGAGAGGAGAGGATAGGAGAGGAGTATTACTGTCAAGTCATTTCAGGTGCCTCACAGTTAATAGAACACTACACCTCCGACCAAAGGAGTAACGGGTCAGACAATCATTCTCCCCATCAGACCATCATCGCCATGTGAGGATTTCCTGTCTCAAGCATGGCCCAGAGAGTATATGTATACAACATCAACAACAAAAAGTAGGTAATAGTGACAGTAAAACTATCATCAAAACAGCTATATCTGACACAGAGAAATTATTTCAATTCAATTCAACCTTTATTTATTCTCGAAAAGGACAATGAGGTCACCGTCATTTTCAATGTTGTCGAGACATTTCAATGTATATATTATTTTTTTACAATATAATAATAACCATCTATATAGCACCTATCACATATGGACCGCAGCCCAAAGTGCCCCACAGCAAATAGGCTTAGCACACAATTAACATAGGCATAGAATTAGTATACAGTTGACAGGATAAAAACAATGCATACATAAGACAAGTGCAGACATAAGCATAGGTATAAAAGACAATAAAAGTAGTGCAACGTAGAACGTGCAGACATAAGAATAGGCATAAAATAAGTACAGTGTACAATAAGTACAGTGTTGCTCGAAGGCATGTGAACTCCCCCGGAACAGCCAGTCCCCCAAACACCCCACACATCAATCCCCACCACATCCCCATCCAAGACACACCCCCCGATAAAGCATGTCATGACCGAAAGGAAACACAAACAGCCCGCGTGCCACTCACGGCGACGGGGATGCCACCCCCGCGGGACGCTCCATCTCCCCCGGCCCCGGCGACCTCGCCACCACGAGGAAACCAGCGAACCCCACGCCCCCACCCCCAAACTCCACGGAGGAATGACAGGTGACACGCACCAGGACCTGCAGCCATGCCAAAGGAGCAACGCAGCAAGGCAACGACTCCAAACACTCAAGCAGACAGACACAACAGCGGCCAAATGAGAAGACATTCCTTACCACGTGGAGGAATAGCGATGAGCCATAGTCAACAGTGGGCCCTATCTTTTCACCTGGCCTGATTTGCCGGTCCTCTTCCACCATGTGCAGGTGTCTTAAAGGAAAACTCCAACATTTTGGGAAATTAGCTTATTTAACATCTTCCCTGGAGTTAGACAAGAAGATACATACCTTTTTTGTCTCTGTGCATGCATTAGGCTTAGGGAACAGCCGCTCCGTTAGCGTAGCTTAGCTTCATCACTGGAAGTGGGTCAGACTTATACCCTGACGTTCCCTACAGCAGTGGTTCCCAAAGTCGGGGTCGCGACCCAAAGGTGGGCCGCGAGCAGCCACGGGAGGGCCGCAAGATGATTTCCAAAAAAAGTTTTTTTTCTTTTTTCAGGCCACTGAACTTAGAAGCAGGCCAGGACAGTGTTTCTAGTTGTATTTTTTTTTTTTTTATCCACTTTTTCTCCCATTTTCTATATTTTCTCCCATCCCAATTTCGTATCATCCAATTCAACCCTCCCCTGTCACGAACGCTGTTTCTTGCCTCCCACAAGCCGGCTGCAATGTGGACTAAGTCATACATAGCACAAGTCCCCTCCGGTACTTGAGGTAACAGCAGTCGCATCTTTTCACCTGCGCAGCTCGATCTCTCAGTGTCGAGGAGTAACGCGTGGGAGGCTCACGCTGCCCCCGACACTTCCTGATTCTACTGCGCAGGCGCACCAACCGACCTGTAGGAGTCGCTGTCCACAACGCCCGATCCCCACTGTAATATTCCGCTAAACGTCACTCTTAGTGTCTATAGGGAATGATGGAATCGGGGCGACTGCTTATTGGGTTACCGTTTATTCTCACGTCCCGGGCAGCAATGACAACACAAAGAACAGCGTCTGCATATCGGATGACTGGAATACGTAACACGTCATCACGCACGCATCATTGCTGTGCTGTGGTAGGCTATGGGCTACACAGATATCCCTAGGATATTACATCTCCCTTCCTAAGATGAAACTCACGGTGGCAACCTAGAATCCTGAAAACATTACTTTAGAATATACGGTACCGTTTGTTCTATATTCACACACCTGTGGACCATTATTTATATTCAAACAATATAGGCAGAAACGGTATACTTAAACAATATAAGTAGAAAACGGTCTCAAGACATGTCAATTATTATGATAATTACAGTAATTACAATATCTCCTCCTCTCCTTTTTTTTTTTTTTTTTTTTTTTACATGCATTTCACTTTCACGTGGCCGTAATGATTCAGGGTCCACTGAGTAGGGTCTTAGGATCTTAAATGTCAAGCTTTACTCTTGGCTTAACGACGCGACCAGATCTGGTAGTGATGCACTTAGAATGTTCATCCGGACCTTCAGGTGGTGGACATTCCGGTGATGCCATCTCCGGCTGCTGGGGCTGGGTGTTGGCCTCCTGTGCCATTGTTCGGTGGGTACCTTGGTCAGTCTCTTTTGTCTGTAACAGGTGACGTCTGTTGAGCCTGTATTCCTGGCCTTCATCAGTACGAACGTGGTAAGACCTTTCAGCGCCTGCTGGTTGAATGACAGTGGCGGGCTTCCATTGCCCATTATTCTGTTGGAAACGGACGGCCTCTCCGTCCTGCAGTCGGCAACGGTCTTGCTGTCCGATCATAGTAATATTTCTGTCTTTGTTGGCATAGTTCTCTCTTGGCGCGCACTGTGCTCTGGTTTACAACCTGTGGTCGTAGCTGCTGACTGGTGGTGGGGAGGATAGAGCATAGGCGTCTGCTCATGAGCAGTTGTGCGGGTGACTTGAGGTTGTCAACTGGTGTATTTCTATATTCTAACAGACTCAAGTATGGGTCCTTGTTGTCTACTCTAGCCTTCTCTAACAGTGACTTTGCAATCTGGACTCCCTTCTCTGCGAGGCCATTGCTCTGGGCGTAAGTAGGGCTGCTAGTTACATGTCTAAAGTCCCAGTCCTGTGCGAATGTCTTAAATTCATTGGAGCTATAGCATGGGCCGTTATCACTGACTACGGTTTCTGGTATGCCTAGCCTTGCGAACTGGGCTTTGAGCATTCGCACTACGGCTGATGTAGTGGTGCTGCGTAGTTTGTCTACCTCAATGTACCTGCTATACTAGTCTACTGTGACTATGTAGTCCTCTCCATGTAATGTAAAGAGGTCTGTGGCGACGGTCTGCCATGGTCGGTCAGGTATCTGATGAGATATCATTGGCTCTTTGGGGTTGGAGCTACGATACTGTTGACATGTGCTGCATGAGCCTACCATTTCCTCTATTTGTCTACCCATTCCAGGCCAAAATAGCACATCCCTCTCCCTCTCTTTAGACTTTTCTATACCCTTGTGGCCTATGTGTATGCGTGTTAACATGTCCTGTCTCAGCGTGTGTGGCACGATAATCTTCTCACCCTTAAAGAGGACGTCGTCCATCACTGTGATCTCGTCCCTGTGGTTCCAGTAGTCGGCAACACTGGGTGGACACATCTTTCGTGTCTCAGGCCATCCTGACTCGCAGATCTGTCTTAGGGTGATGAGCTGTTGGTCTTGGGCGGTGGCTGCTTTGATCTCAGTCATTTTGTTGTCGCTCACAGGCAGGGTGCTCAGGACTGTGTGTACTTGTGTGTCCATACCCTCACTTAGTGTGCGGTCGTGGTAGGTGATAGACTTTCTCGACAGGGTGTCCGCCACTGGAATGTCTTTCCCTGGGCGGTGCATAATGACGATGTCATACCTTTGGAGCTGCAGTATCATGCGTTGCAAACGCGGCGGCGCAGCGGCGAGGGATTTTCTGAGGATCGCCTCGAGTGGCTTGTGGTCTGACTCTACCACTACCTGTCGACCATACAGGTACTGGTGGAACCTCTTGCATCCGAAAAGGACAACGTACAGCTCCTTTTCTATTTGCGCATAGTTCTCTTCGGTCTTGTTCAGAGCTTTAGATGCGTACGCGACTGGCTTACCGTCCTGCAGTAAGACTGCGCCTAGTCCGCTTTTTGAGGCGTCGACCTGGAGTCTCACAGGTTTGGTGTGGTCGAAGTATGTGAGGACGGGGCCCGGCTCACGGGTTATGAGCTCTTTCATCTGTTGGAACGCTTGGTCGTGCACAGGGTCCCACTGGAATTCACTGCTTTCCTTCACGAGTTGGCGCAGTGGCGCGTTCACGTCGGACAGTCCTGGAGCAAACTTTGAGAGGTATGTGACCATTCCTAAGATAGTTTCCAGCTCAGCCTTGTTCTTTGGCGGCTCCATCTCCCTGATCGCTTTGACCTTGTCTGGGTCTGGTCGAATGCCTTCCTGTGTCAGTCTGTGACCGAAGTAGCTTACCTCGGTCACACAGATGACACTCTTGTCTGGGTTGAGTTTCACCCCTCTTTCCCTTGTCCTTTGTAGCATGGCGCGCAGGTTGGCATCATGCTCGGCTCTGGTGTGGCCGTAGACCAACACGTCGTCCACGATGGCGGACACACCCGACAGTCCTTCATATGTGTCATCGATCCGCCTCTGGAACTCATCCTGCGCTGAGATGATCCCAAATGGGAGCCGTAGGAACCTGTACCTTCCGTGCACCGTGTTGAAAGTAGTTAACTTTGATGATTGTTCAGTCAGTTTGATCGCCCAGTAGCCCGATCTTGCGTCGAGTACACTGAAGTACTTCGCTCCGGCGAGCCTTGGGGTTATGTCGTCCAATGTTGGGAGCGGGTAGTGTGGTCTCTGGATCGCCCTGTTGAGATCTCGGGGGTCCAAACACACTCATAGCCTACCGTCGCGTCTTTCCACAACGACGAGGGCGCTGACCCATTCTGTGGGTTCTGTCACCTTCTTTATGACGTTTGACTTCTCCATGTTGTCCAGTTCCTCTTTGAGACGCCCACGGAGAGCGTATGGGATGCGCCTGGGGGGGTATATGACTGGCGTAGCCGCTGGGTCTATGCTGATACTGCATTCCCCTAGGAATAACCCGATGCCCTGAAATCTGGAAACTCCTGCCTGACGTTAACAGGGTCCTCTACCTGTGCATCAACAATGTGTATCATTTTTACTAAGTTCAGATCTAGGCATGCTCTTAAACTCAATACAGGGGGGGAATTAGTGGTCACAACATCAAAATCCAACATTTGCACATTTTCTTTATGCTTGCATGTGAGTTTGCATGACCCCTCTACCTTGAGAGCATGGCCACCATAACCTGAGCGTCGGCTGGATGGTGGGCCTAGTGTCACTTTACCGTACATCTGGTGGAAGGTTGCTGTTGGCATTACGTTCGCTTGTGCACCAGTGTCAATTTTAAACTTTATTTTGTGCTTGTTTACTTTACCAACCTCCAACTCAGCGAACGCCTGTTCCCGCTTCGTATCTGCGTGCTCAGTTACGATGGAGTCCACAAACCATTCGTCATCCTGTTGCGCACATGCACATTCCTCTGATACCTCGTGCACGTCCTTCCTCTTGCCGTGCACGTCCGTGCGGCTTCTGCACACGTTTGCAAAATGGTTGACTTTCTGGCATTTATTGCATTTGCGATCTTTAGCTGGGCAGTCTTCTAACCCCGTGTGGCGCTCTCTTCCACAGTTCCTACATGTGTTATCTGTCGAGTCTTCTCTGTTGCTTCTGTATTTGTCCATGGCTGTGCGCTGTGTACGTGCCCCGTACGGCTTCTTGCCGACCGCGTGCACGTCCTGGCTAGCGTTAGCCCCTGAGCTAATCATTAGCTTCATCTGTACCTGGGCTAGCTCGTGGGAGCGTGCTATGTCCATGGCCTTCTCGAACGTTAGCGCTGCCCCGTGGCTCAATAGCTTCTCCCGGACCCTTACAGAGTTTGTAGCGAAAACAATTCTATCTCTAACCATCTCCTCACTATTGGGGTAGTTACAGTCATTCACGAGCAGTCTTAGTTCTGTAACAAACTGGTCGACACTTTCGCTAGGCCCCTGGACCTTCTCCTGAAATTTGTACCTTGCAAATATGGGATTCGCCTTTGGCATAACGTACTCTTCATACTTGTCGTAGTAGCTTTTAAGCTCCTTCCTGTCGTCGTCGGACAACTGCCAGGTGTTGAAAATGTCTCTTCCCTTTTCCCCGATCCATAATAGGAGGTAACTGCATTTGATTTCCTCTGTCTTGCCGTTGAACGGGCCGCTAAACATTAGCTCGACGTGCTGGCGGAATTTTTTCCATGCGTCAGGTAGGTTTGAGGATTCCCAATGCATCGTCGGCATTGGTACTGCTGCAGCCTCCATATCGTCTTTCTTTCTCTTTTTCTTTCTTGGCACGGGTTCGAAAAAGACCCGGCTTCTGGCACCATGTAATATTCCGCTAAACGTCACTCTTAGTGTCTATAGGGAATGATGGAATCGGGCGACTGCTTATTGGGTTACCGTTTATTCTCACGTCCCGGGCAGCAATGACAACACAAAGAACAGCGTCTGCATATCGGATGACTGGAATATGTAACACGTCATCACGCACGCATCATTGCTGTGCTGTGGTAGGCTATGGGCTACACAGATATCCCTAGGATATTACACCCACCCATCAGTTTCCCACCCCCTAATACGGCCAATGTGTATTAGTATGAACGACCAGCTAAACTGAAAGCAATGTGGAGCGCTGGGCTCGAACAGGCAAGCCCAGCGTCTCCGTCATTCGTGGCGAGCGCCTTGCCCACTACGCCACGTAGCCGCCCTGTTTCTAGTTGTATTCTAAAATTCTATTCTATTGTATTCTAAAATGTGACTATATGGTTTTATATTAACTTAATAAATAAACAAAAACGAAAAATCTACTTATTTCAACGAACATTTCAAACTAAATAACAGATTATGCACATAAAACGCTGAAAACAACCGAAGCAACAATAGTATTTTAATGAGGCTATTATTATTATCATTATTATTTTGCAACAAGTTAGCCCTCTCATAAATAGCACATATAAATGAATAACTAACTTGAACTAACTTAATAGGATTGAAGTGATATTTGGCTTAAAAAATCGGTCGCATGGCAAAAAAAAAGAAAAAAAAAAAAGCCTGACGATGTGCATTGGGCCGCGGCTTTCTGACGCCTTATTTTCTGGGTCCCGGCCTGAAAAGTTTGGGAACCCCTGCCCTACAGTGCCCTACAGTCACGAAATACACTCCAAATACAACTCCAAAACGTTCCTGTAAACATGTTGTGACCTGTGTATTTACCACGTGGAGAAATAAAAAATAATTGAATTCGACAATTATGTTTTCTAAGCAAATATACTCGGATTTCTTTTTTGCCAAACCACTCCTCTCTGGGCGCAGTGATTTCAGTGCTAACTTTAGGCTAGTTGTAACGTTAGTTTAGGTTCGTGTTAAGTTAGATAATGTACAAAATAAACGTATTTCCGCTGCTATAGACGTCGCTCTTTTATTTTGGAACTCCCCGACCGGAAGTTAGCCTAGTTATCTGCTTTAGTGTCCGGTTGTTGGTTAGCTCCGTTAGCGTGCAGTATGTCAAGACCAGCCATGGGAATACTGTTTTGTAAATTGGGGAGGCTTTTAATCGTCAAGGTAAGAGGATTTTAAGTCATGGTATCCATAAACTTCAATCGGTTCGGATCATTTGAATGAAATGAGAATGTACAGTAAACAAACACGGCGTCACGTTAAAAAGTAGCACTGAAATCACTGCGCCCAGAGAGGAGTGGTTAGGCAAAAAATTGTTCTGAGTATATTTGCTTAGAAAACGTAATTGTCGAATTCAATAATTTTTTATTTCTCCACGTGGTAAATACACAGGTCACAACATGTTTACAGGAACATTTGGGAGTTGTATTTGGAGTGTATTTCGTGACTGTAGGGCACTGTAGGGAACGTCAGGGTACAAGTCTGACCCACTTCCAGTGATGAAGCTAAGCTACGCTAAGGGAGCGGCTGTTCCCTAAGCCTAATGCATGCACAGAGACAAAAAAGGTATGTATCTTCTTGTCTAACTCCAGGGAAGATGTTAAATAAGCTAATTTCCCAAAATGTTGGAGTTTTCCTTTAAGCTAACATTAAAGTGTTATTTTAAAACAATGCCCACTGTAAATCTTGGTATGGTAGGAGATGTAGTGGAAGAGCTTTTTGTTCATTCCAAAGTCTCTGGTATTATAGGCACGGGTATTTGAAATGTTTTATTCTACACAGGTAGGGGGGAGGAGAAGTTGCTCAAGGAAACTCCTGCCCCTCCTCAAAGTAGCACGGAGTGCCCTCGCCACCATCATTGAGCTATATCTACCAGAAGAAAAAGCAGGCATCACCATAGTTACCTGGAATTTAAAATGTCACCAAAGCAAATAAATATATATATTAAAAAATATATATATATTATAATTACGCACTTATTATGTGCTTAACACATTTCCTGCCATTACTTATATCCATCAATATAGCCAGTCTGCCACCACTCTAAGCCAATGGAGATGTTCACCTTCTTTGCAGGGCTATAACTTTTTTAATTGTATTGCTAAATTGACATTACTATGGCCCATTCAACATCGATTATCTATCGGTCAGGATGTACTGTAGGAACGTTATACTTTTTCATTCAAACATTCATACAAAAATACCTTCTAGAATATAAGTATGTTTTTATCGTTTTCTGCAGTAATTCCTAGAATGTGAGTTATAGGCCTAAATAGATTATCGATTGCCGTTTATTCCCGATACACGCTATATTAAAAAATTCAACTGTATATGATCCTATACGTTATGCGTCATCATGCAAAGAGGAAAAGGGGGGGGGGGGTCGTTTATAATTCCGTGATCGTCAGTAAATGCTTTATGTAGTATGGGTGATATATTGATCAGATCGGTTTTCAGTGAAATGAATAAACAATTGGGCTGAAAATAACGTTAGCGTCCTCTTACCGTTCGCCAATGAGACTGGCGGTGAAAGATCCCAGGTATAGGACGTCGATCGCCTAGGTCCATTTCCGGTTTGAATGTCGCAATAAATGCCGAAATCATATCGATTATTAAGTTTATAAAGCGATCCATTATGTAGTGTCTGTCGGGAGCCTTGTGACAATATCTGACGGCCGGATGAATTTAATCGACGCACACCTCCCAGTTCCTGTTGTTCGAGTGTAACTCGCCCGACCATCCACCAGGCGGCGGTATTGAGCCGTCGTTGTATTGAGCCGTAGGGTCCAGCTGCAGCGCCGGAGGTGTATATATGAATTATGAATGCCATGGCGAAAAAATTTAATATTGATCTCAATATCGCTGTACAGCATGGTCTGGCAGTCAAAGCATGGCGTGCAATAACGTGTTACAGCGTTTCCGGCGGTGGATGTGTTAATATATGGACAGTTATTGATTGCTCACTTTGGACAAGTCAAGTGTCAGCCACACATTCTGATCCATTTTAATAATATATTTTATTTAAAAGTGCATATTTCAAGAAACAAAGACAGTTTACAGAACATTATTAAATTAAAACAAAAGGTTTATATATGCACAAAATAATTATTAGACTATTAAGTTACAGTCAATACAGAACTAACATTTGTGTCCCCCATTCTTCTGCATACTGTATTAAGGGCTAGTCAGTGGTATGCCCAGTTTGGTATGCCCCGGCAGAGAAGGGCAAGAAAATCAGGCAGTGGCAATAGGGCTCGGGAAGCGGGTGGGAGGTTAAGGTCGTTGCTGTGCATCGTTATGGACACCGGCCGCCATCTTGATAGGGGTCACTGACGTGAATTTGTTTTTGAGAAATCGTGGTTGAGGTTTCTCCCATGATGCTCATCAGAGTTCCTGTGGCAGCCTTTCACACAACAAGACTTCAAGCCATCTTTAAACACAAACATCTGCCCGTCAACACAGTGTCAATGACCCCGTACGCTTCCCAAGCCCTATTACACAAAATAAATGGTTATGAACGCCAAAACTCAGATAATCACCAACAACAACCACCACTGAAACCATCACCACCACCTCCTTACTGTACACCATGACCCTTGATTAAGGCGTGTGTACTGGAACAGCCTTAGAATGTCACAGGGACAACTGTAGCAAGGCCTGGTTGTCTTTCCCCATCAATAGAACAGGGCCAGTCAAATGCTTGGCTGCACACTTAATGGCCCTACTTGCTATAATGCTCCAATCTTACGTGACTGAGAAGCCCAATCAGCCCTAAATCACACACTTAGGCTGCTGCATGGTGTACACATGCATACATGTTGTCTTTCACACACACACACACACACACACACACACACACACACACACACACACACACACACACACACACACACACACACACACACACACACACACACACGCACACACACACACACACACACACTCCTTTGAAGAGGCATGAACACACATCCACATCTGGGCGCCATCCCCTTCTGTTTTTCCATAAAGACCCCTGATGTGAGTGAGGTTCAGAGTACTTTTCAACAACATACAGTAAAAATAAAAAAAAGTTGGAAAGGGAGAAATTAAAATAAGATGTGTTAAAACTGGAGTATGAAAAAGCGCATGCTCCCCTGGTCTGAGAGTGAAATGTAGAACATCTTTCTTCCCTTTTACCAGTCTGTCTGCCTGCCTGTCTGTCTATCTGCCTGCCTGCCTATTTGTGACAGAGAGGAGAGACAGGCTGATGTGCTCATCATGGAACATTGACCCAGCAGGGCCTTTGATACTTAAGGTCAGACACTAGGACACCCAAGGGAAGTGAATACTCGTAGTGGTGGTCTCGTAGTGGTGACCGGAGTGCCGGATGTCCCGCGATGATGTCGGGGAGTTTGTGACCCTCTCTGCGCCGCCCCTATCTCCCTGTCTCCGGCTGTCCCTGAGCAACGACCGGAGTGTTAAATGTCCCTTGACTAAGACGGGGAGGACGTGACCCTCTTTGCGCCGCCCCTGTGCCTCAAATAGATTGCTATCAGCTCTATCTTTAATCTTTCAAAATGTTCAGTTGCTATCGCTATTAGCTCTATCTTTAATTTTTCAAAATGTACAGTTGCTATTGCATGCACTCATCTGTGTTCCACTACACACATGAGTGCATGCTTACCAACTGTCCGTCTGCAACACTACTATCACCAACATCTAAGAAGGGAGATCCCCCCTTGAATGGCCCTTCTAAGGTTTCTCTCCTCCACACTGCCTGTGGAGCTTTTTTTCCCCTATTGTTAGGTTTTAGTGAGTTTTTCCTTACCTTCGCGTGGGGTATGTCTGGGAGTGCTTGCATTCTTTCATTTATTTGCATCCATCTAAAAATGTTTGCACCTTATGGTGTTCTTGTTCTGTTCTTGACTTATTGTTATGTTTTCTTCTTGACTTGTTTAAAGAAGATCTGTACGGCCCATGGGGACATTAACGTGTGTTGTTGGGCCCTATAAATAAATTTGATTTGATTTGATTTGAATACACACTGCATCACAGAGAGACAGAGAGACAGAGAGACAGAGAGACAGAGACACACACACACACACACACACACACACACACACACACACACACACACACACACACACACACACACACACACACACACACACACACACACACACACACACACACACACACACACACACACACACACACACACACACACACACACACACACACACACACACACACACACACACACACACACACACACACACACACACACACACACACACACACACACACACACAATAATATCTCTGTCTTGAAGAAGTCCCCTGTCACAGGTTGTAGCTTCAGGCATTTCCTTTACCATTTAGACCTAAAACGCCTGCTAATAAAGTAATAATGCATTATATAGCCTGCATATACACACAAATGTGTTTCCTGGATTCAATGGGTTAAAGCCATCAAACTGGAAAACAATGGTGTGATTCACTGAGGACAGTCGAGAATTCTCTTGTACCCTGGTTTCCTATTTTGTCTTTTGTCAATATGCATTTAGGACCGATTAAAACCCGGAGCTGGCTCTTATCCTGCCCGCGATGCCCCAGCTTAAGCAAATGAGCTATAGATGTACAGTATGCCCCGACTCCAGAGGAATCACACCCCTGTCTTGATGTAGTGTATTTTAATAATTAAAAAAAATGTATTAACTACTATCAAGAATCAAGAGGTTTATTGTCACATACATACCAGGGCATACAGTGAACTGCGGGTGGTCATGCCTGCATCGATTGTGCAATAATACAATAATAAAATAGACATACAAATAAAAAAAATGGGTAGTGCATGAAAAAATAAAGACATGCTAAGTTCCTGAGAAACTGGTTCCTATGTACACTACTATACAATATACAATTTAAACTCTGTCATTTTTATACTTAAAGTATCTAAACTATCTCAATTTCAGAGTAGTTGCTCAGTTTGATGAAGGGGGCTATATTTACATGAGATAGAAAAGAAAAAAACATGCACACACACACACACACACACCACTCTACCAACACAAGACTTCAGAGTCCCTACACACACACACACACACACACACACACACACACACACACACACACACACACACACACACACACACACACACACACACACACACACACACACACACACACACACACACACACACACACACACACACACACACACACACACACACACACACACACACACACTCTAAGTTAACGTGAGTGAGTAATTGTTCCTATACCTGTGGTGATGTCAAGAGAGCGTTTGATGAGGGCTAGAGCTCCACGCTTGGCAGCGTGTGAGAGAGCTAATGGCTGAAGGCTAATTGCTGCTGATTGTGCTTGCGTGGCTTTCTCTCTCTCTCTCTCTCATGCTAACATTTCACAGAGCCATTATAATGGCCTGAGGCTTCGTGATGGAGCCGATACTCGCCATCTGACCACCGCCTGCTGTCCTACACTATGGACTGCGTGTACTCTTGCGGAGAGGAAGACTGAAGCCTTTTCCCGCCGCGGGGCAGCACTCCGCGTTGGCGGTCCCGCGCGACGCTCGCGGTGCATAATGACGGTGCCCTCCGACTCCCCCCGCTGACCTGAAAGACCTGGACAATTACATGTTGCTCAAATGATCCCTACCATAATGAGCGGTGTTCAGGTCAATATGAGGCTCATCAATAGCACTGATCTGGTGACGTCTACTCTTAATGGCCCCTTCTATTCTGGTGGCCCCAGACACCTGCTCCATCAATCGCTCCGTCACCCATGAGTGAAAAAGACACCGACTCTGAAACCATACATCAAGTATCTGAGCGTCAGAAAGGCTGAACTTTCAATATATATATATATATATATATATATATATATATATATATATATATATATATATATATATATATATATATATATATATATATATCAGATACTGCAATTGCAACTTGCAGGTCCTAAGTTTAGAATCTACATGTTGTTTTAATGCTGTTTAAATCTCTTTCAGGCATACAGGGAGGATTAGCCACAGCAGCACAGAGCATCACCTTGGCCGTGTGCTGTGCTGTACTGATATATGGGACAGGCCCACCCCCTGCAATGACAACATAGTCCCCACTCCTAAACCTGCCCCTATCAAGCAAACCATCCGGCTAACGTGACCCCCACTGCACCAGTAGAAACAAAGCCCCTTCTCTCCCTCTGCCCCAGTGCCTGTGGTCGGGCTGTTCAGCACATTTTCTCGTGCCACAATCTGCTGGCCGTGCACTTTTTCCTTTTTTTCACAGGAGCTATTTTTATCCTGTTGAACATTTGCATCACAAAAGGAGGCAGAGCCTATAACTTAAAGAAGGGGGGAGTGGCCTAGATAAAAAATAAAAATAGAAAGCTATGCAAAAAAAGAAAGGAAAAAAAATGAATTCAAAGCACAGGGACGGCCGCTTCAAAGCCGAGGTTGACAGGATGCTTGATATTTTGGTTGTATTAGGAGCTCTGGCGAGGGTTCGGGCAGGCGGTACGGAGCTCAGCGGTACTTAGGAGGCGGTGTGTGCCACGGGGGGTAGGTAGGGGGGACTTGAGCCTGCGTGGCTATTTTGGTATCTTTGAAGATGGAGATACAGCGGGCGCTCAGCTGTGTGCCAGGGGGCTCTTCCTCTCTGGGATCCACTCACAAGAGCAGGAGGAAGTCTACAGACTGATAGCGCTGACACACACACACACCTGGGCTGCATTATAAACACCTGCCTCCACAAAGCACATCCATTTCAGCATGGGTGCGCACACTCGCATGCCCTCTCACACGCACATATATAATATTATATACAGTATATATGCGCTAACTGAATTAAACGATTGAACCCTTAAGCATAATATATGTCCATTTTGAAAATCGTTTACATGTACTATTTTCAGTTGTGAAGGTAATCCAAATCACTTGGGAGTGTGAATGTGATATATCACAAGAAACTACTCAACCTATATGGTCTTTTACTTGAACACAACACTCTAACTTACCATCTTTAGATGATAAAGTTTGAAAGCATTGTTCCTCTGAAAACTTAAAACAGATTTATATGGTTCTTTGTTCAGTTGGATACAAAGATATTAAAAAAATCTGGAGAGGTTAAATGGGGGTAAATACAGCATTGTCTCACACACACACACACACACACACACACACACACACACACACACACACACACACACACACACACACACACACACACACACACACACACACACACACACACACACACACACACACACACACACACACACACACACACACACACACACACACACACACACACACACACACACACGCACACACGCACACAAACCCCCATCTGTGCTGCCCTCCAGCTCTGTCCTTCAACAACAACCACAGTGTTATTATTTGTTATGACTTATGATGCAGCTTCACAAACACACACACTCCCCTAGATTGACATTAGTCATTTATTCAGCTGGATGTTGCAAGATGCATGGGGGGTTGGGGGCGATGGGGGTGGGCGTTCTCTCAAGGACATTTCAACCTGTAAACTCTATTGGTTCCACCCAGCCTACATTTACCAACAGATTGTGTTCAAGGACAGAGCTAGGAGGTGAGGACAGAAGAGAGATGAGGGACAACGGTAGAGGGTAGAGTTAATATAGGGGGTGTTGTTTGCCCTCATCAGCTCATTTAAGGCACATTTTCCAAAATCATCCAAATAACTCTTACATGTTGTGATTTTTACACCATTTTGAATTTAATTCCATTTTCTCTTTGTTTAAGGGGCATTTTAGGATTTACAAGGGGCATGTTTGCCTAAAACCCCCCATCCTATCCTGTATTTGGATACTTTTGGAGCATGTAACCAACACACATATTGTTCAGGTACTGCTTGGAATCGGGGGTGGGGGGGACACACCTTTGCAACCTACTGTACAGTACAGTCTATGTGTGTATGAGAGAGAAAGGGTGAATGAATATGAATGTATGTGTGGGGTGGGGTTGGATGGGGTGACTTACGTGGGGGAGGGAAGAGTGGAGGGGCGGAGCCGACATTGGAGGGAGGAGGCAGAAAAGGAGGTGGAGGAATGTTGGTTGGGAAGAAGGAACAAATTTTATTGGCTGAAGAATCGCCATCTGACGATGCTGCCTCAGAGAGCACCTGCAATGCAAGTAGGCCTGTTAATAGCCTAAAAAGCAAACGCACACAGTACCTGATCAGCGACACATACACGCACACACACACCACTGATCAGCGACACATACACGCACACCAGTGATCAGCGACACATACACGCACACACACACCACTGATCAGCGACACATACACGCACACACACACCACTGATCAGCGACACATACACACACACACACACCACTGATCAGCGACACATACACGCACACACACACCACTGATCAGCGACACATACACGCACACACCCACCACTGATCAGCGACACATACACACCCAGTACCTGATCAGCGACACACAAATACATCACTGATCAGCGACACACACATGCACACACAGACCACTGATCAGCGACACACACATGCACACACAGACCACTGATCAGCGACACACACATGCACACACAGACCACTGATCAGCGACACACACATGCACACACAGACCACTGATCAGCGACACATACATGCACACACAGACCACTGATCAGCGACACACACATGCACACACAGACCACTGATCAGCGACACACACACGCACACACAGACCACTGATCAGCGACACACAGTACCTGATCGGTGACACAGACTTATACAATGGCATGCAAATTTCTTGATTCTGATTGTCTGAAACAGTCAAGTTACCAGTTGTTATTTCGTATAACCAGGGGTGTAAAAAGTACCCAGAAATTATACTTAAGTGAAAGTATGGGTACCGTCTCAAAATCTGACTCAAGTAAAAGTCAAAGTATCTGGCTAAAAACACACTTGAGTAAAAGTAAAAAAGTCCTACTTTTAAATGTACTTAAGTACTAAAAAGTAAAAGTAATTTGTTGTTAATGGATAGACCAGGGGTCTCAAACTCATTCCATCGTGGGCCACGTTTTTATTTTAACTATACATTGTACCAGGTGAGTTAGTTGAAGAGGTGAGCCAATTAGTGAAATCATCAGCTGGTATTTAGGCTGGAATGAAACCAAGCATACACTCTGCCCACAATGGAATGTGTTCTGCGATAGACAATGCTGAAATGAAAGAACAGAGGACACTTTTTTTTTATTATTTAATGCACTTCTCCATTGAAGGTAAACTAACATGGACTGCATTCACATCACAGCATGAATAATATCACAATATTAAAAACAGAATGGTGTATCCTGAATAATATCACAATATTAACCACAGCATACTGGATTATCCTGAATAATATCACAATATTAAAGGCAGAATACTGGAGTACCCTGAATAATATCACAATATTAACCACAGCATACTGGAGTACCCTGAATAATATCACAATATTAAAGACAGCATACTGGAGTACCCTGAATAATATCACAATATTAACCACAGCATACTGGAGTACCCTGAATAATATCACAATATTAAAGACAGAATACTGGAGTACCCTGAATAATATCACAATATTAAAGACAGAATACTGGAGTACCCTGAATAATATCACAATATTAAAGACAGAATACGAGTATCCTGAATAATATCACAATATTAAAGACAGCATACTGGAGTACCCTGAATAATATCACAATATTAAAGACAGAATACTGGAGTACCCTGAATAATATCACAATATTAACCACAGCATAATGTGGATCTGACTGTCTATTCTTCTGATAGCAGGTGTTTAATCAAATATCCCTGCTTTCTAGTGTTGCACAAGGACCAATCAGCATGGGTATGGGCGGGTTCATGTTCCATTGATGGGGATTTGATTGGCTGTTTACCTGCGGTCGCAGGATTAATAACGTTAACGTTAGTTCGGCCAGAGAAACAATTACAATATACTAATTCAAATGGTTGGACCTGTGAGATTTGTACTTTGTACTTTGTAGGTCTGCATTTTAAATGTAAGGAGTAAAAAGTGTGTTTTTTTTCTCTGAAATGTAATGGAGTAAAAGTACAAAGTATACAAACCTAATAATACTCGAGTAAAGTACAAATCCCCCAAAACAGTACTTAAGTATTGTAACAAAGTACAATTACTCAAGTACTTTACACCCCTGCGTATAACACACTCCACGTGACCCCAGATCCCTACCACAACCGAATTACTTATTTTTTTCTGTCTGAATCAATCCGCCATAGATAGAAAAATTGAATTATGAATAGCTTTTGAACGAATCCTCCAAAAAAGATAGTCAACTGGAATATGTTAGTTTGTTACATACACATGGATTATGTAATTAATTTGTCTGTCGATCTTTTTTTTTTGTCAGATTTGATTGATTGATTGAAAATGTTATTAACAGATTGCAGAATGGGTACAATACAGTACGGCTCAATACACACAATTGTTAAGGGGATGCAGACCAGAGAAAGACTTTCGTCTTGTTTACATCAGGGTCCCCCATTTTCAATTCATCATAACATATATGACATACATATGACATAAAGATAGACAGTACTGCTACATCTTTTTTTTTATCCACTTTTTCTCCTCTTTCTCCCAATTCCACTGTGCCAATTCTTCCCTCCCCTGTCTTGAACGTTGCTTGCATATGCCCCCCACTGGCCGATTGTAGGGAGGATAGAAGCCCCCTACAGTGAGGTAACTGTACATTGGATTATCGACGAAACCTTACTTGGTCCCAAGAAAAGGGTCTCGTGTATTATTGGGTTAGGACATTTACTATACATTGGAGGGGGTTGGGTTAGGACATTTACAGGGTCCAGTTTCGAATTGCAGTCTCCCGTAGGTGCTCTCTTTTGGTTTTGAAAGTGGGTAGTGATTCACATTCCTTTACAGCTGTGGGTAGGGCGTTTAGTCCCTTGTTTGAGCCGAATCTGGGTTTAACATGGTTTGTGGAGCCCCCTCTGGTGTCTACTAGTGGATCTACTATTGGATCTACTTTCTCTGTGGATGGTTTTGTGAATAAATCTCCATTATGCTTCAATTACTGTGTGTTTATTGTATAGCAATAAGGTTGGGTGAATTGGGTCATTGTATAAACGCATTACATCACTTGAAGTCGTGTGTTATACAAATTAGATCACGCCTATGGGGGTCTAACGAGCCTCGGCTGCACCTCGGGCCTAACAACCACCCATAGGCGTGATCTCATGAGTATAACACACTCCATCGCGTGATGTAATGCTTAAATACACACCACTGATCAGCCACACACACACACACAGTACCTGATCAGCGACAGCCACACACACACACACACACACACAGTACCTGATCAGCGACAGCCACACACACACACACACACACACACACACAGTACCTGATCAGCGACACACACACACACACACACACACACACACACACACACACAGTACCTGATCAGCAACACACAAATACACCACTGATCAGCGACACACACACAGTATCTGATCAGCGACACACACACAGTACCTGATCAGCAACAGACACACACACACACAGTACCTGATCAGCAACAGACACACACACAGTACACACACAGTATCTGATCAGCGACAAACACACACACACAGTATCTGATCAGTGACACACACACACAGTATCTGATCAGCGACACACACACACAGTATCTGATCAGCGACACACACACACAGTACCTGATCAGCAACACACAAACACACACAGTACCTGATCAGCAACAGACACACACACACACAGTACCTGATCAGCAACAGACACACACACACACAGTACCTGATCAGCAACAGACACACACACACACAGTACCTGATCAGCAACAGACACACACACACACACAGTATCTGATCAACGACAGACACACACACACACAGTACCTGATCAGCGACAGACACACACACACACACACACACACACAGTACCTGATCAGCGACACACACACACACAGTACGTGATCAGCGACACACACACACACACACAGTACGTGATCAGCGACACACACACACACAGTACGTGATCAGCGACACACACACACACACACAGTACCTGATCAGCAACAGACACACACACACAGTACGTAATCAGCGACAGACACACACACACACACACAGTACCTGATCAGCGACAGACACACACACACACACACAGTACGTGATCTGCGACAGACACACACACACACACAGTACCTGATCAGCGACAGACACACACACACACAGTACCTGATCAGCGACAGACACACACACACACACACAGTACGTGATCAGCGACACACACACACACAGTACGTGATCTGCGACAGACACACACACACACACAGTACCTGATCAGTGACAGCCACACACACACACACAGTACGTGATGAGCGACACACACACACACACACACAGTACGTTATCTGCGACAGACACACACACACACACACACACAGTACCTGATCAACGACAGACACACACACACACACAGTACCTGATCAACGACAGACACACACACACACACAGTACCTGATCAGCGAAAGACACACACACACACACACAGTACCTGATCAACGACAGACACACACACACACACACAGTACCTGATCAGCGACAGACACACAAACACACACAGTACCTGATCAACGACAGACACACACACACACACACAGTACCTGATCAGCGAAAGACACACACACACACACACACACAGTACCTGATCAACGACAGACACACACACACACACACAGTACCTGATCAGCGACAGACACACACACACACACACACAGTACCTGATCAACGACAGACACACACACACACACAGTACCTGATCAGCGACAGACACACACACACACACATTACCTGATCAGCGACAGACACACACACACACACAGTACCTGATCAGCGACAGACACACACACACAGTACCTGATCAACGACAGACACACAAACACAAACACACATTACCTGATCAGCGACAGACACACAAACACACATTACCTGATCAGCGACAGACACACACACAGTACGTGATCTGCGACAGACACACACACACACAGTACCTGATCAGCGACAGACACACAGAAACACACACACAGTACGTGATCTGCGACAGACACATCACACACACAGTACCTGATCTGCGACAGACACACAGAAACACACACACAGTACCTGATCAACGTCAGACACACAGAAACACACACAGTACCTGTATGTTGTTTCCATCATTACTGTGGCGTCTGCGTCCTTCCACCCTGCTGATCGACCCAGTTTGTCCTCCAATCACATCAATGGCGCCACTTGACTTTCTGTTGACCAGATAGCAGACGGGTCAACACACACAGTACATCACATTCCATAGTTTAAATCACACACCTTGTTTTCATTAGTCTCCCATGATGTAAATCCACGGACCTAAAGTACATGGTGGTGTAGACCGTGACCCGTTCGCTGGCCTCCGCCTGTGTTAATGTGTTTGGGGGCCAAAACCTTGATACTGGATTATGATGAGCGGGGACTTTTTAATGCTGAGCGAGGCCACGTCACTCGGCTTCACCTCAGACGTGCACATGGCTTTAGATGTGTACTTATATAACATATTTATAATGTCCACGCACGTCCGTCCTGCTCCCTCCTCGTGACCTTACGACCCCCTGCAGCTCCATTAAAGCATTACCTCTGCTGATCTGGGTCACCTTCTCACTCTGTTTCCCCATACACACACACACACACACACACACACACACACACACACACACACACACACACACACACACACACACACACACACACACACACACACACACACACACACACACACACACACACACACACACACACACACACACACACACACACACACACACACACACACACACACACACACACACACACACACACACACACACACACACACACACACACACACACACACGCCTTTCTGTCACTACGACTTAATCTATAGTACACAGCAAAAAATTCTTGCAGAGACAAAATCTAATATATTGTACATGTCAACTGCATCAACCGGCAGCTCGCTTTGAGAGGAGCTCGGTGTTCCCTAATGCCTCCTCCGCTACTCGCTTTGGCCTCGATGAAAGATGTGCCCTAACAACATAGTGTGTAGCAGGAAGCCGATACACCATTTCACAACTTCCCAGATGAGACATGGATTTTACAATGCGGGGGGGCTCTCTCACACGAAGCCCCGAGCGGCTGTATCCCACTAGCACTCCAAGGCTGGAGACTACACCACCACAAGGCAGAACAACACAGTAAGTGCTTCTCCAACCGAGCGTCAAGTTTCCATTATCTGTGTTTCCTTCCGTAGCTGCTGGCTTTCCTACAGAGCGAGCTGAGCTGTATCAAGGCCTTGTTGAACACATCATCCGCTGTATAATGGTATGTGTATTTACGTTTGGCATGCTATGACTTCCCCGTTTCCTCTTTGGCCCAGGCCTCGTAGCACTTGACCTCCCCTGAAGGGCAGCTCTGCTGAGGGAACCCGCACACTCTGCTCACATGCTGGCACCTTTACTGAAGCAGTTGACAACACTCCGGGCCCCCGGGGGCCTTCGTCGGGGCTAAAATCCACACATTAACAAGTGGGGCGTATATATATATATACATATATACACACACAGGAGATAATTGGTAGGTGTGTCTATGTCTATAGGCCACATCCCACTATAGATGACAGGGTGCACTCTGAGAGGAGAGGAGAGGAGAAGAGAGAGGAGAGAAACATGGTCTAGTTTAATTAGGCCGACCTTATCCCCCTCAGTCTGCAGTCTGGACCACCATCAGACATGCTGAATCAACATTACACTGAATGGAAGGGAGGAAAGGCACACAATGTGTGTGTGTGTGTGAGAGAGGGTCTGTATGCGCGCGCGTGTGTGTGTGTGTGGGCGCGCACATGCCTGTACCGCTACATATAAGCGCTCAAGTGCACATGTTTATCCCATCCTTACGAGGCAGGGAGCACCTGGGCCATGAGGAGTAACAGAATGGGAGTCGGGGGGGACTGCGCAGTGTTTACCAACACGGCGGTGAGCGTCTGCTGCTCGCGGCTCTGCCCGTAAATGATTGGAGGCTGTAATTGGGCTGTAAAACACCATGGGCCCAGTCTTACTCTACCTCAGGCCCAGGCTCAGCCGGCCCTGCCTGCTAAACGCTTGCCTTCACAGGTGGCTATTAATGGAGAGCCGCGGACATGAGAACCTCGTTAGCGAGGGAGCAGAACCGCTTGGCAGAGAAACGCAAAAGCAATATGAGCCTTAAATAGGCAGACTATAGTTGTGGCAGACGACTCAGGTGTTTTTTTTAGAGAAAGTACTGTGTACAATCAATTGTGAAAACCATATAACCATTTGCTGTGCGTTTTTTTGGAACAGTCCGCTACTGTATGCACTACAGGTTGAATTTTTACACATTTTGTGACTAATCAGTACGAGTATACACTTTCTAACAAATGGCTTTTATTTATCTCTCAGACAAAACCTATTTTAATAACAGCCCTGAAAATAGTTTCAAAAGAGGTACTTCTAAAGCTTTAGCAAAAACTGGAATGAAGCTCTTCATCAAATGAAACGCTAATTCAGACGTCAGACAGTAACAGTGAACGCTTCTCCAGCTGAGCCTCGAGTTTCCTCTCTCATTATCGCATCCACTGTATAGTAGTGTGTGTGTTTGTTTTGGCAATTGGCAACTCTTTGTAATGCTTAGTACTGTATTCACTCAGCACTCATTGTATAAGTGAGTCTACATACTGTCATGACCATGGCCCTTGGCTAATGGGTTGGACCCTTTAGTTGAACTGGTTAGCACTGTCTCCTGTGGTCTGGGCGACCTGGGT
Organism: Notolepis coatsorum; assembly: GCF_963971535.1. Taxonomy (NCBI): domain Eukaryota; kingdom Metazoa; phylum Chordata; class Actinopteri; order Aulopiformes; family Paralepididae; genus Notolepis; species Notolepis coatsorum. The sequence continues at coordinate 179,715,199 of NC_140166.1, read as the reverse complement.
TGGATTCTCGGCAGCGCCCTGAATTCGCTACATTGGTGTCAGAAGTGGGAAGGTGGGAGTGTGAGGCCATCAGAAGCGCGTGTGCCCAGAGGCGTGAGGGAGCTAGTAGCTTAGGAGGGGGGTAGTGTAACAACCATGGATGCCTAGACTTGCTAGCCCTTGGCTAAGAGGTCGGACCCTTTAGTTGAGTGGTTACCGCTGTTGCCAATGTTCTGGGCGACCCTGACAGTCTTAACCCTCGAGTCAACCTTTAAACGAATCACACCGTTAGCCCTTTGCCGAAAACTGCAATCTCAGTAAAAACATATCCTTTTCATGTATTGTTCAAATTTTTTTCATGAATATCTTAATTGATGGGCACATTTTTCAGAAAATGCCTGAAAATTGCATACCCAAAGTAATCTGCAATTTATTATACTTTATACTTATAGCACATGCATGACTCTGCTCTCTTTTGAAAGGAAACATTCAGAATGTTCATCCACAACAGGAATAATCACTCTGAGTGCTTTTTAAATTTTGAAGTTAAGTTAACTTAAGTCCTCTTACAGGTTCGAGCTGATAGGCATGACCTGGAAACCACAATGGGTCCATAGCCTAAAGCCTTATTTAGTACAGGTCCAAAGTTGATAACAATACCACAGAAAATGTGTGTTTTACTAAACTTTATATAATTATATGTCTATGCGTTTTTCCAAAATGGCCGCTCGGCGTCTCCAAATACAAGATACAAGATACACGATACAAGATAAATTTATTGCCACACAACCAGGTTGGTGGTATTTGTGATTGGTACAGAGTGTATTGAAGCTCTACAGTACATAAAACTGAAACATAGATACATTTACCCCCCTTCCCAGCAAAAATAATAATAAAATGGCCACTCAAAATGCTATAACTGCATTGGTTCATTGGCATAAAAGCATTGGATTGCCTTAAAAACTAGGCCAAAGTGCCGCGAGTGCAAAACGGCACCTATAAGTGCCGGTGACAGTTAAGTGGTTCAGTCCTCGAACATCGAATATATAATATGAATCGAATATTTATAAATTTTCAGGATTCTATTTTTTTTATTATGGTTAGGGTTAGGGTTATGGGGTTAGGGTTAGGGTTAAGGTTACCCTAACCCCAACCCAAAAAATAAATGCACAAACTACCTCTTGGAGGCCTCATCCATCCTTTTATCATGTTACTTATGAATCATTCTAATTTTAAACTGTACAGGCTGTGTATTCAAAAAATGTGTTTAACATGGGAGTCAACCTGTTCATTTCTGCGACTAGGGTGGAAGGTGTGACACTTTTATTCCACGCACTTAACACTTTGAGCGCCACGCCGGGTTTTCCTTTTTACCCGCTGAATGCCACCATCGGCGCCAATGTTAACGTTAATATCGCCTAATCTATGTTTTAAATTATGGCTATGTGTCTAATCTGCCCATCGCATTATCAACGACTATTTTCCAGTCAGTGCTGTCAAAGCAGATTGGTTTTTTATCGCGTCATTTCCGTTTCAGAGCATTTAGAAACGCCCCCGTTTTGAAATAAAAAACAGCCCATTCTGGGGCATTCTATGAAAATCGTCTTTTACTGGAATATTCCACAACGTTGATATTCGTCTGCCTTTTTATGAATCTTTTTCAAATAAACGCTAGATGATCAATATTATACGTGCACGCAAGCACATTCGGGCCGCGCACGGATAATCGCTGCATTGATTTCCTCTTGGACTTTTACAGTGAAACCGAAAGAGGACATTTCACAAAACAGCTTATAACTTCATCAAACTTACTCTGATTATCCTAACACTGATAACATAGAGTCCTTACCTGACATCAGATGGTATCCAACTGGTATATTCCAATTCCTGATCACTATTCGAAAAAATCGATAAGTGTATAGATCCAACGCGATACAGTAGAACTCCATGATCAGCGGGGATCTGAGGCTCCAGAATGAACTGTGGTAAGCTCGGCTGCATCAGTGGACTGGAAAATGTGGAGTACCGGATTTTTTTCCCCATTCATTTTCATTGAGTCCATTCCAAAATCCCTTATGTCATCTGGGAGACGACAGGGGGCGCTTTTTTCCACAATGATCGCCGGCGCCGCTCGGCTATACTCGGGTAGGCTCGGGTGATGCAATATGATTTCAGAAATCTCGTGAGTGGCTTTCAACCACCTATTAATAAACCTGAGTATTCTCGTGTGTGGCACGGAAAGTGTTAGTTATTTTTGAAAAAAAACAAACATGGATTATTGTAATGTGACTCAAAGATGTGATACTGAGCTACTTTCCTGGCATATACATAAAATATAGCCAACGCTATCCACAACAACAACAAAAAACACACGTGAAAAAAAGGCTATTTGACGGGAATTGTGACAAGGTTGACTGGAGGGTTAACACATTCTGTGCCAAAAACGGAAGATTTTGTGTTTGCTCGACAAGCATTGAGTGCCAAAAACGAGATATTATGTTTTTGGATCGTTTGATCTTTTTACTTTGATCCCCGCTCTACAGACTTGCCCGGAGAGATCTGCATCATTTTGGCACATCCCCACACACTAGAACTGCAATGCTGATCGACTATCACCAGGTGGAAGTATCGTCCGTGTCTGAACTGGAATAGCTTGGTGTGGATACACCTATTCTCTTTTTTTTTGCAAGGGCCCCTCCTCCTCGGAGACAGAGCGACAGACTGAAGCCTATTTCCTGTATACACGAGTATAGACATATACACGGGTGATGGCGATGGGATCACTTGGAATTATTCTTCTTGGAATACCTTCTGGTTAAGGTAAGGTACATTCTATCTCTATTTTACCTAATCTGAAACGTGTTTTTCTAACGATCACAGTTCTGTGTTTCACCGGACGAAAAACATGCTTGGCAAACACGATCACAGTTTTGAGTTAAAACGACCCCCTTGATGATTTTGTGAAGGTACATATACATGGGATATATCTTTGATTTGGGAGTATTTGGGGTTTCAGGGGATCAGCCAGAACGGTTTGGGCTTATTGCACATAACGCGTTTTATCTCGTGATCTATGAAAAAAGACTGGATTATCTTGGAAATGTGCGATGTTTAGTGTGTGGAAACATTTTTCCTGTGAGGTTTTTGTCCGTTGCTCATCTACTCGCTCTGTTCCTTTAAGCCTACTCGCTCTGTTCCTTTAGTTTTCTGTTAATCAATTGCATTCTCCTCACCTCACTAGCCCCCACCCTCGCGTTCGTTTGCTCTTCAGCAGCCACACCCTTGGACTACCTGTCATTATGTGTTTGATTGGTCTGGTGCCGAACACACACTTCTAGTTTCAAGTATCAATTACCTTCACGCACCTGATGTGCATTCTAATTAGTTCCCCTGTGGGCTTTAAGTACCTCGCTCTTCCCCTCTGTCCCTTGTCGGGTCGTTCCGTATCATATCTCTATCACCTAACTCCTTCGGGAGGTTCTCTGTCTGTTATGCTGTTTTCATCTCCGGCGTGAGATGCGCTCTAGCCTTCGCCTCCTGTCGCCGTTTGCCTGGAAGGAGACACTGGACTGCGCTCTCTAAACTTCCACGGGAGGTATTCCAGTGTTCCACTTCAGACCTCCGCGCAGCAGACATCCAGACCTCCGCGCCAGATGCACTCAAGCCTTCGCCACCTGTCGCCGTTTGCCTGGAAGGAGACACCGCACTGCGCTCTCTAAACCTCTACGGGAGGTATTCCGGTGTTCCACTCCAGACCTCCGCGCAGCAGACGCCCAGACGCGCATCCAGACCTCCGCGCAGCAGACGCGCTCTTCACTCCAGACGCGCATCGCTTCCTAATACTCTACGGGAGGATGCGTCTCTCCGAGCCGGCGCGCTCTTCCGCGCAGACGCGCTCTTCACTCCAGACGCGCATTCAGACGCACTCCAGATGCGTCCTCCGTACCGGCGCGTACTCCAAGCAGACGCGCACCCCTCAGACCTCCGCGCCAGATGCGCCCTCCGTACCGGCGCGTACTCCAAGCAGTCGCGCACCACTCAGACCTCCGCGCCAGATGCACCCTCCGTACCGGCGCGTACTCCAAGCAGTCGCGCACCACTCAGACCTCCGCTTGGACAACCCGTTCCCCGTGGCGACGCGCTCGCCCTGTTGATCCTGCTCTCTTTACGCACAGCGCCTGGGTGAGTTTTGCAAGACTGTCTTTGACCCTATTCGTTTTTCGTGTGTTTAAGACACTGAAGATATCCTGCTTTTTGTCAGACTGTCACTCACCCAGTGTCAGCTTTTTGGATTGTTCATTGGGATAATATTTGCTTTAACATCGCTCACTGTGTGTACTCACACCGAAGATATTATCACTTGGATTATTGTTTGGATTTCGCTGACTGTGTGTATTCACACCGAAGATACTGTCACTTGGATTATTATTGGGACTTCGCTCACAGTGTTTATTTGCACCGAAGATTCTATCACGTGGATTTGTGTTTGGGACGTTACTCACAGTGTGTATTTACACCGAAGATTCAGTCACTTGGATTACTCTGTTTTGGGACAAGTCACTTCTCCTGTCACCTGCTCTGTTCCCAACTGTACTCTGAGCTAACACGCTCCCTCTCTCCCTCTCGGTCCCGTTTACCACCTCGGTGAGCTGCCGAGAGGAATCTGCAGAGCGGCTCTGACGTCACCGTCTGCTTCCCCAGACGAACCATCCCGGGAGAAGCTGCAGAGCAGCAACATTCTTCTAATGCTTGTATCCCAGTCTTTGTCTGTTTTCCCCACTCTTGTCCTCCTAGTCCTCCCTGTCCCCAGCCCGCCTCCGCGGGCCTCTGTCCCTGTTTCCCCTCTCTAGTCCTCCCTGTCCAGTCCGTCCAGTCCGTCTAGTCCTCCTAGTCCTCCCTGTCCAGTCCTCCCAGTCCTCCTAGTCATCCTAGTCCTCCCTGTCTAGTCCTTCCAGTCCTCCCTCTCCCCAGCCCGCCTCCGCGAGCCTCTGTCCCTGTTTCCCCTCTCTAGTCCTCCTAGCCCTCCCTGTCCAGTCCTCCTAGTCATCCCGTCCAGTCCTCCTAGTCCTCCCTGTTCCTGCCCTTGTCCCTTGCCCTGGTCCTGTTCCCTTAGCCTTCCCCTTAGCCAGCTCGCCTCCTAAAGGCACTGTGCCCTTTCCCATTTCTTGTTTTCCAGTAATTTGTGTTCTCCCTTAAAGGGACAGTGCCGTTTTCTGTGTGTTTCAATAAATGCCCAGTTCTTGGCTTACTCTCATACCTGTCTTGTGTTGTGCGATTGGGGTCGGTTACAAACCATAACATTTCCCATATTATTCCCATGTTGCACTACAAGTAATGTTTGTCAAAATGAGCCACACCATGTCTCCACAGCTATAATACAGAACACACAGCTTCGCAAACATAGTGAAACGACCGCGGAAACTACTATAAAGCTGGCATTCTAGGGGTAAAGATAAGTGTAACGCGTGGCACCCACAGTGTTAAACAGACGTAAATCTGTGCTTAACTAACAGCACCAGTTAAAATATAGGAAACATGGCCAACACAAACTTGACCTTCTGATCCCATCATGGGATCATAGGGGACAGATGGCAATAGCCAGAGAGATGTTGTGTATCATAATATAGCCAGCTGTTGGGTCTTCAAGTCACAGCCACAGCTCGCTAATAGGGAACAGGGAGAGTGGGGTGGGTGGATGGGTGGGGCAGGAGAGAAAGTGCTGGAGCCTGGCTAGGGACAGGATACCAACCTGGATCTGAACAGGCTGCCTGAGGAGGCATAATCACACCGAGCCTCTTTATCTCCATGGCCTGTGCGCCCCTGGTGGACCTAGGAGGAATGACAACATACTTACTGACACAGGATTAAAAAAATCTGGTTTTCAATATTTCTCCTCAAAAGTAGTATTTTTGTTTTGTTGGTTTACTTAATTAATTAATTAATTAATTAAAAACTATTTCACAAAAGATTAAGCAATAAAAATTAATGTTTTCATTCATGTTCATAGAATGATAAAATAAACTATAAAGATAACCTTATCCATTCTGGTCTGAGAGGTAGTAAACCATATGGGCGCAGAGCTTTCTTACAATTATTTTGGAATTAGTGTTCTCGTTATTCGTTCTGGTCCTCCTCTGTTTTTCACAGTAGATTTTCCAGGTGTCCTCGTTAAAACCATAGTTAAAGTAATCTGAGATGTCAGCACCTGAAAACAAAAATGTAATATAAAATATAGTGACTCTGTTGGAAACACGAGTGTGTGTGTGTGTGTGTGTGTGTGTGTGTGTGTGTGTGTGTGTGTGTGTGTGTGTGTGTGTGTGTGTGTGTGTGTGTAAGAAAGAGAGGGAGAGAGAGTTGTATGTGTGTGAGAGAGAGAGAGAGAGAGAGAGAGAGAGAGAGAGAGAGAGAGAGAGAGAGAGAGAGAGAGAGAGAGAGAGGAAGAGAGTGTAAGATAGAGGGGAGAGAGAGTTGTATGTGTGTGAGAGAGAGTTGTATGTGTGTGAGAGAGAGTTGTATGTGTGTGAGAGAGAGTGTGTGTGTGTGTGTGTGTGTGTGTGTGTGTGTGTGTGTGTGTGTGTGTGTGTGTGTGTGTGTGTGTGTGTGTGTGTGTGTGTGAGAGGAAGAGAGTGTTTATGTGTGTGTGAGAGAGGGAGAGGAAGAGAGTGTGTGTGAGAGAGAGAGTAAATGAGTGTGTGTGTGTGCATGTGTTTGTGTGTGCGTGTGAGATGAAGAGAGAGTAAGTAAATGAGTGACAGAGAGAGAGACACCAGTACTGACCAGGTTTCCTCCATGGCTTTTCCTCCAGGGCTTCTACATCCAGGTCCAGTACTGGGATGCCTTGGATGCTGCCCAGTGAATCCAAGTCCACTCCCTTGAGTTTTGCGCCAACTAGAAAACAAGCAAATCACTTTATCCTCACGTCGGTCGCTACCATGTGTCCAGGGTCTCTGAGGATCAAGATAAGATATTCCTTTATTGATCCCCTTGGGAAAATTCAGGAGTCATAGCTGCAAGGGGGATGGGGTACAGGTAATAGTAGAAGACATAAATATAGGCAATAAAATTAATGACACCGTTTCTCAATTCAGAGGAAGGTTGGCCAATATACTGTGTATAATATATCGATATTCATCGTTTATAGTCAGTCTGTGCTGTTGTATTATGGGATTTTTTGATATTGTGAATTGTGATATATGAATTTGTTGTCCAAATTATTACACACAAATATTACTGTATATCTAATAATCTAATATTAAATCCAATTTCTCATAATTTCATAATTATTATGAATTATTATTATTATTATTATTATTATTATTATTATTATTATTAGTATTAGTATTAGTATTATATTATTATTATATTATTGTTATATTATTATTATTATTATTATTATTATTATTATTATTATTATTATTATTATTATTATTATTATTATTATTATTATTATTATTATTATTATTATTATTATTATTATTATTATTATTATTATTATTATTATTATTATTATTATTATTATTATTATTATTATTATTATTATTATTATTATTATTATTATTATTATTATTATTATTATTATTATTATTATTATTATTATTATTAAAATTGCTATTTGAAAATGACTTTCATTGACACACTTCCAATTACAATGCAGTCCAATGTGATGAACAATTGGATTATCTAGCATGATTTTCCATAGCTAAGCAGATATTGTGATAATATTGTTAAAATAAAGTCCTTTTAAATATTGTGGCTCCTTAACACTTTGTGCGCCACGCCTGGTTTTCCGTTTTACCGCTTGAATGCCACCATCGGCGCCAATGTTAACGTTAATATCGCCTAATCTATGTTTTAAATTATGGCTATGTGTCTAATCTGCCCATCGCATTATCAAAGACTATTTTCCAGTCAGTGCTGTGAAGGCAGATTGTTTTTTTATCGCGTCGTTTCCATTTCAGAGCAGTTAGAAAAGCCCCCGTTTTGATATAAAAAACAGCTCATTCTGGAGCATTCTATGAAAATCGTCTTTTAGTGGAATATTCCACAACGTTGATATTCGTCTGCCTTTTTATGAATCGTTTTCAAATAAACGCTAGATGATCAATATTATACGTGCACGCAAGCACATTACGGCCGCGCACTGATAATCGCTCCGTTGATTTCCTCACAGACTTTTACAGTGAAACCGAAAGAAGACATTTCACAAAACAGCTTATAACTTCATCAAACTTACTCTGATTATCCTACCACTGATAACATAGAGTCCTTACCTGACATCAGATGGTATCCAACTGGTATATTCCAATTCCTGATCACCATTCGAAAAAATCGATAAGTGTATGGATCCAACGCGAGACTGTAGATCTCCATGATCCGCGGGGATCTGAGGCTCCAGAATGAACTGTGGTAACCCCGGCTGGATCAGTGAACTGGAAAATGTGGAGTACCGGATTTTTTTCCCCATTCATTTTCATTGAGTCCATTCCAAAATCACTTATGTCATCTGGGAGACGACAGGGGGCGCTTTTTTCCACAGTGATCACCGGCGCAGCTCGGCTATACTCGGGTAGGCTCGGGTGATGCAATAATTTTTCAGATCGCAAAAAAAAAAAAGAAATACGAGAAATCTCGTGAGTGGCACGCAACCACCTATAAAAAAACCTGAGAAATCTCGTGAGTGGCACGGAAAGTGTTAACTTAGAGGTAAATTCAAGGTGAAAGTGGGTAGCATCTCTTTACCTACTGCATGCGTCTTCCCTTCAGCTTTAATATTCAGATTCACCGGCGAGGATCTTAAGCCGCTAGAAAATGAGAGGCAGTCACAAATATAAAAACATCTTTATCACAACAAGACTAAACGACACACATACACTGGTCTGCATGAGTCCCACTGGGGAGTGGGCTGTGAACGGATGGCTCTAGGCACTGATTCCAAATAGATCTGTCAAAGTAACTAATACAGCATCAAAATGCAATCATCATAAAATACGATCATCATGACTCATGCAACATTCTGGCAGAAGAAGGCAGCCATGATATAAAACCCAATTCAAGTTGATATTGTGCCCTAAAGGAAATACACACAACAAAAAGCTGCTTTTATGAAACAGGATGTGGAATATTAGAGAGAGAGAGAAACTCACGTGTATTGGGAGGAGCCTCCAGACTTTATATCACCTATGGTTACGCAAATATCATCTTCGTCGTCATCATCATCATCATCATCATCATCATTAGCATCATCATCATCGCTGTCGTTGTAGTTGTCACTATCTTTGTCATTCTGACCAGTTTCCTAATGGTTACATGGACACAAATGAAGAATGAAACAAGTGGCATGTAATATGGAGCTCAACAGGTCGAGTAGGATACTAACGCAGTCAAGGTTAAAGGTCAAGGTTAAATGTTCACCTGCCACCGGGACCACTCATGCTACAAATGTACCATATGAACTTGTGGTATTGTGAAGCGCTCTGCACAGACATGTACAACACATGTTACACTAAATAAAAAAAGAAGAGAATACACACAAAAAATCCACACACGCAAAATAAATGGACACATTTGATTCTGTGAGACGAGTACAGGCAGATGAGACAGATAATGATAATGAGGTAACATTACAGAGACATTGCACAGTGAGTAGGCAGGCAGAGCCACCACACATTGTTATCAGGACAGAGTCGGCTGTACTGTACCTCGACTTCCACTCCATCCTCATCATGGACCTCTTTAGGGGCCGGCACTGCGGTTGCACTGAAAGATAAGATGTCAAGGTCGATGTAATGCGTCCACTCTCGACTTCAGAGGACGGTAAGAGTCTCACTGTCACTGCTAAATACTGAACGTGACACACAGGCAAACGTGATGAAAGGACCTAAAATGAGGGTTGTTGTCGTCATATGTAGACTGGACTGGTTGCATTTTGATGAAAATGGATAATATAAAGTGACAACTCAGGCCTTTATGTAATGTAGTGTAATAGCCAACAGCAGCTCAGATGTTGTTTGTGAGAGAAGCGCCTAACCAATGTTAGCATCACACTTTAACTGAACCTACATGATTGTTATCAACTTACTCCCTCAGACGGAGGCACGACGACCCACACACACACAACTCTCAAGTGGGGGAAGTTACTGTAAACGACGAGTCACGCTACATTTAGTAATGAGGCGGCGCGTTTGGAAAATGTAGAGCACGGTTGATCACACGGGCGCCCCGGTCATACAATAGCTTAAATCCACTTCACCCCGACTCATAAACAAACAGCGCCGGGCCTAACAGCGGATTTAACGAGCATCCAAATACTTCTTAATGTTCCGCATGGCCGACTGCACATTTTGTGCGTCTCGCACATTGGCGTTGCGCGCGTACAGCAGCGCCTACGACGCCACCGCTGTCATTACTGTGCAGTGAAAAGTGCATTGAATCTGAACGCTTCATTAGTGTCACAGAATTGGTCCTTAATGGGGAGTGAAACGTGCCGGGGCCAATCTCATTCTGAATTGGTTCACCACTCACTGTCACAAAGTGTCATTCACACTCATGTGGTTTGAACTTCGGGAGTCATTAGTTCCAAACTGACGCATAATAGAGAACGCAGTGAGTGAGATATGAACATCACTACAGTAGCAGCAACGCTGGCCGTCACAGGCAGCGCACGTAGTAGCAGTTCCCATGCATTACAGTAGTGATGTGACGTTCGCAAACAATCCGATTCTTTTGGTACGAACAAAGTGAACTGAGTCATACTTGGTAGGAGCCCTTATTTTAAAGCACTTTATTGTTCATGTCAAAAGTTGTTATGAATCTAGTCAATTCAAAGGGGAATGGATTTTGGGCACCAGTACAATCTCATTTCCCCTTCTGCCTTCTATAACGTGATAAGGATATAAGCGTTTTTAGTTTTTCTTACTGTAAGAACACATCTGGGACAGGATATGGTCGAGGACAGAAGACTTCATTAAGGGACTGTTTACATTTAGCTGACGCTTTTATCCAAAGTGACTTACAAGTTATGTACAACAAGTCAGCAGGAAGGGAGGGGCTTCCAGTGTCATGGAGTGAGGACGTACATCGCACCTGCTCCCGCAACTTTTGTATTTTTTTCATTTTTAATACCCTCACTAATCTCCAACTTTTCTTTTAAATAATGATTTCCACGTTTTAAGACTTTTGATGATAAGATATGGCGGACAAACAACCAACTAAGTGCTGGAAGCGACTCTAAGTGGCTCTACCCTAGCGGCTATCAAAATGGTCCTTGCAGAACTTTTCGAAACTCACTTTGAATCCTACCACAAGGCCGTCTCAGCCGGGATAAGAGCAGCTGTAGAAACCTTGGACAAAAAAGTTGAAATTATCCATATAAAGACCATAGACCATACCAGAGAAATGTATTCGCTCACGAAGGAGGCTAGCCAACAAGAGCAACGACTACAGCACCTCGAGGTGGACCAGACTATCAAGCTAGCCGAGCTAGCTCAAATCCAAGCCAAACTCACTGAGGTACAATCCAGCGAAAAACGGAATAACAAGAATTATCGGTTTACCGGAGGATATTGAAGCAAAAAGCAACAGGGGTTTTGAGGTGATGAACTCACTGCGCCCAGGCACCAGTGGTTCGGCAATAAATAGTTCCGAGTATATATCTACTTAGAAAACGAAAATGTCTAATTATTTTCTTTTTTTTTCTCTCAACGTGGTAAATACACAGGTCACAACATGTTTACAGGAACGTTTTGGAGTTGTATTTGTAGTGTATTTTGTGACTGTTGGGAACTAGGCTACACTGGCACACCTACTTCCAGTGAATGACGCTAAGCTAGGCTAACGGTGCGGCTGTTCCCTACGCTTAATGCATGCACAGAGAAGAAAAGGGTATGTATCTGCTTGTCTAAGTCCAGGGTTGAAGATTTTGATTTAATCCCACTGGTCACAATAGTGATAGTAATAATGTTTTTTAGTTATAAGGCTCTAAAATGTTACTGAATGATGTATCAATGTATTTCCAGCAAATATTGAAATAGTAAAGGGTCTCAATGAAATATGTGCAGTGTCACATGTTTACTGTAAATTGTCACATGACCAGCGCCGTTTACATCCTGGCTGTACAATGAGAGGAGGATGGCTGCATCAAAGCTCCCACAAAAACAGTTAACATAAATGTTAACATAAAGATAGGAAAAATATTTTTGGTACACATCATGTTTAGGGTGTCTATTATTTATATATGCTTTCACAATTACTCAAATTTGTATAGTGTGGTCATAGAATGAGAAAACATGTTAATGGCAACTATTGTGACCGTTGGGATAACACAGTGTATCTATGTATACACATGCTAATGTTGCATTCCATTTGCTTGGGAAGTCAGTAGCTGGGAGGGCAGTTGATGTCGAGGACCCTACTCCCCTCAATATCACCCCTATGCCCCTCAACATCACCCCTTTACCTCTCAACACCACCCATATGCCCCTCAATATCACCCCTATACCCCTCAACATCACCCTTATGCCCCTCAACATCACCCCTACTCCCCTCAACATCACCCCTATCCCCCTCAACATCACCCCTACTCCCCTCAACATCACCCCTACTCCCCTCAACATCACCCCTATGCCCCTCAATATCACCCCTATGCCCCTCAACATCACCCCTATGCCCCTCAACCCCCCCCCCTATGCACCTCTCAACACCACCTCTATGCCCCTCAACACCCCCCCCCCTATGCACCTCAACACACCACTTCTATACACTTCAACACCACCCATACGCCCCTCAACACCACACCTATGGACCTCAACACCACCTGTACGCCCCTCAACACCACACCTATGGACCTCAACACCACCCGTACGCCCCTCAACACCACACCTATGAACCTTAACACCACCCTTACGCCCCTCAACACCACACCTATGAACCTTAACACCACCCTTACGCCCCTAAGAATTTGTACATTATATAATTTATAATGTGAGTGAATGTGGGGCCAGCCACTTGGCCATGGCTGGCTATATGTGGACTAAAGGATGGTGAATGGTGGGTGATAACAAGGTCTGGGTCAAATAGTATCTGATCAATTCTTCTATAGTGTGGGTTGGGTTTGCCACATAGGATCAGGCCCGGACTGGCCATCGGGAGCACCGGGAGTTTTCCCGGTGGCCTGGCCTGCACAGATAAAAAAAAATATATAGTATATAAAAAAGAAAATGATATCTTTTTTTTATTATAATTATTTATTTATTTTTTGCCAGGCCATTGTTTCTAGTTGTGGCGGCGGCGCGGCACGATAGTTTTTAGATAACCAGGTGGGTGGGGAACAACCAGGATTTCACTGTCTGCGACAGAGTTGGAGAACTATCTGACTCTCTCTCCCTCACGCGGACACACACACACACAATGGAGCCGTGCTGCCGCTTGTGATTGGTGGAGGCGGGACCAGGCGATACAACTGATTGACCGTGGAGGCGGCGAATGGATGGCAGATGGCACACTCCCAAAAGGAGTTGTTAAATCTGACATTACAAATAATGGACAGTAAGGGAAATACAACATTGTATGTGAAAGAAAAGTGGGAAAGAGAGTTGGAAATAGAGATAACAGAGGAGGAATGGTATGACACATGTAAGACACAACAAACAACCACAGGATCAAGGATATGGAGGGAGTTTGGGTGGAAAAATATAATTGGATACTTTATAACACCAGAAATACAGGGCAATTACACACCAGCAAAGAAAACATGTTGGAGGGAGTGTGGACAGGAAGGGGCGAACCATACACACATATTCTGGGGATGTCAGAAGATAAGGCACTACTGGGAAGAGATAGGAGGGATAATAAATGAAATAATAGGATACGAAATACCCCAGGGAGGCCAAGTGTTGTATTTGGGGAATCTGTCACAGGAAGGAATCCAAGGGGAAGACAAATATTTGATTAAGATATTGATAGTGGCAGTCAAGAAAGCTTTAACTAAACTGTGGTACAAGGTAGAAGTGCCGACAAAGGATCAATGGATAGAGTTGGTAGAGGGGATACAGGAAATGGAGAGAATCACACATCTGCTGAGGCTGCAAGAAGAAAAGTTTGAATGGAAATGGGGAAAATGGGAAGAATACAGGAGGGGAAGTAACGACATCACAGAGGTTTGAAAAGGATACAAGGAAATGAATAAAAATGTAAATAAATAATGCAAATGTAGAATGGACCGAAGGACCCATGTCACACTTTTTCTTTACACATTTTTTGTCTATTTGTTTTAATTTATGTACTGTGTATTGTCTATGAATGTTGTCTATGTATGTTGTTGAACATTTTTAAATAAAATTTTAAGTTTAAAAAAAAAAAAAAAAAAATCTGACATTACAAAAAACAATATGTGGTGGTTATGATTGGGGCTGAAGTTGAATAAACAATTTATGAAAGAGAGAGTCAAAATAATTCCAAGATAATTCAAAGATTACACACCTTTGCCACATTGGCTACAAACATAATCACTGCAAAGTTATCAAAAAAATAAGAATCTGATCAGACACAAGGGAAGTTGTTGTTCCCTTTCTAATTTCCTCAAAAACATCTAGTCTAGTTAATGTGATCAATATTATTTGACAATTGATGCTTTTTGTTGGACATTTCAGTCAGTGAGCTCATACTTTGAGCTCATTTTATAGTTAAAATGATTGAGACAACGCAATCTTCTGGCTTTGTTGTGCATGCATGCGTGTGCTCACCACACGTGTTCTAAAAGTGGCTACTGTTATTATAGTATTGTAATGAAAGGTCTGTTATTTAATGTTTGTGTAAAGGGCTATTTTAACTGTTGATGGGTAGTGCATCAGTAAAGTGAATATGGTATTGTGCTCTTGCCTTGTTTGAATAGGTGGAGAGAGTGGTTAACTGTATTATAATAGTAAATAGAAAAATATGTTGTGCTCTTGCTTTTTTCTTTTTGAAGGTGGAGAGAGTACCATTGCTAGTGCCACAACAGTTTTATTTGAGGTCATAACAGTACATTGTACTAAGCAATTGTTGGCTCATTAGTTTGTGATTCACATGCACTAAAATTCACCAGAATGCAGGAAATTAAGTCTTTGTAACAAAAAAATTCCGGGTGGGGGACCCCCAGACCCCCCACTTAAAAAGTGGCCTGATTGGGGCTATATTTCGCGCTATATCTCCCGGTATGAATTATTTCCCCAGTCCGGCCCTGCATAGGATAATACATTGAGTGCCACATCTGGAAGTGAACTCAGCAGGCTATACTAGTCTGTGTTCGGCCTAGCTTACCTACCATATCTGAATTGTCCTCCTGGTATTTTTTTTTTTTTATATTTTTTTTATTATTGAAAAACAAAAATTATTAAAAGTCAGTACTCAACACACAATGCATAATGAAACTTTCAGTAAAGGTGGTTAAAATATATGCAAGTACAGAAACAAGATAAAACAAAAATAGTCTATAATAACATTTTAACCGTATACAGTGTATATCCAGCGAAATTACAATTATATAAATGTTAGTATATAATATACCCCTAATACCTATTTTCTAAAACCCTACACACATATGCTCCAGCTCGAACCCCCCCCCTCCCGGACCCCCTCTTGGATAGTACCTCCATTATCCCTCACTCCTAACCAGACACTACCATTATAAGCTAGCTTTTATTCTCTCCACCACTTCTAACCACATTGACATTTTGGATTCATTGAGACCCAGAATTCTTGCTGTAGATATTTCTTGATATATCACATCGAGATATGTAAGAAACCACACTTTTCGGCACATTTTTTCCGGTTGAAACCAACGTGATGCGATCAGTTTTTTAGCTACTGTGATACCCGATAAAACCAATCTCTTTAGTTGTGGATTCACTGCAAACTCAAAAACATCATTCAATAGTAATACCGAGGGGTGTACAGGTATATTCCAAGATACGAGTATTGATAATTGTTGGGACACATCTTTCCAGAATGCCTTAACTGGTGGGCAGTCCCAATACATGTGCATAAATGTTCCTTCGTCCCCATTTGTACATTGGGAGCATTTGGAGTCTTGTTTAAGCCCCATTTTGCACAGCCTTATAGGAGTCAAGTATGTCCTGTGAATATAGTTCAGATTGATTTGTTGATGATC
The DNA here is from genome assembly GCF_963971535.1 of Notolepis coatsorum. Classification (NCBI taxonomy): domain Eukaryota; kingdom Metazoa; phylum Chordata; class Actinopteri; order Aulopiformes; family Paralepididae; genus Notolepis; species Notolepis coatsorum. The sequence goes on along the minus strand of NC_140166.1, from coordinate 179,699,076 downwards.
CGGGTTCCTTGATGTAAGTCGGACATTTGCCCAGGCTCCTTGCCAATCAAAGTCATTTTCCAGGTCTGGTATATCCCTCCTCCAGACAGTGTCTAGTTGAAGGGTTTCATACGAGGACGTTAGTAATTGATAATAAAAACCTGATACAAAACCTCCCAATGTTTCTCTTTCATAGAAAAATTTGTGGTATCTGTGGTGTTCAATTGGTATGAGTAATGGAACACCGTGAGACCTCAGACAGAGTCGTAACTGTATGTAAAAAAGCCATGTGGACTCGGTGAGGTTAAACTTTGTGCATATTTCGACATAACTACAGAGGCCCTGGTTATTAAAAATATCCCCTAATGAGTGTATGCCTTGCTCTTCCCATATAGGGAATCTTATAGGGCGTTTTCCCATTAAGAGTGCATTGTTATTGAATATGGGAGTGTGATTATGCCATTCTTGAGGGTTAGGATATTTCTTTTGTGTTTCCCGCCATGTTCTGATTGCATGGGTAATTATTGGGCCAAATTCTCGCTCACAATGCTTGATTGAAAGTTTAGTGTGTGCTATGTCTTTCAGTCTCTGTGGGGCTACTATGTTTTCTTCTAATTCTCTCCAAGATACCAAAGCCTGGGGGTCAAACCATATCTTCAATGGTCTTAATGTGAAGGCCTTAAAATATTGTAAAAAATCTGGAACTGCCATGCCACCGTCTGCTTTATTTCTCTGTGCGGTGGATCTTTTTATGCGAGGTGGTTTGTTATTCCAAATAAATTTGTATGTGGAGGTTTGTAATCTTTTCCAGTAGCCCTCTGGAGGAGGTAACGGAAGCATTGAGCTGAAGAAATTGATTCTTGGTAATACATCCATCTTAACTATTGATACCCTTGCCTGTACTGAGTTTTTAAGTTTTGCCCACCTGTCCAGGTCGTCTTTGATTTTGTTCTGTATTTTTGTGTAATTGTGCTTCACCGTTTGTCTTATGGTGGGAAATATTTCCACACCCAAGCATCTAAAATGTTTGACCATGGGTATCGCACCTGGGAGGGTTGTGTCTTTTTTTGCACTGATGTTAAGAGGAAGAAAAGTCGACTTAGGCCAATTTATTTTAAATCCCGATAAATCACCAAAGTTCTCTATCAACTTGAGTATATGCGGCAATGTGTTGTTGGGGTTTTGCATGAACAATATTACGTCGTCCGCATATAAACTAATTTTATGTTGTGTGCCCTTGATTACTATTGGTTCTATGTGTTGGGATTGTCTTATAAATTGTGCTAAAGGTTCTAATGATAGATCGAATAGTCCGGGACTAAGAGGGCAACCCTGTCTGGCTGAGCGTGATACCGGAAAGATATCGGAGATGAATGTGCCTGTTGTAATCCTGGCCGATGGGTCCTTGTATAGTACTTTAATCATATCAATGAATCCTTTTCCTAACCCCATCCTTTCTAATACTGCCCATAGAAACGACCATTCCAACCTGTCAAATGCTTTCATAGCATCCAGGGATAGCATCGCCTTAGGTGTGGTGTCCTCTTTGTCTGCATCTAGTACGTGCAGTATTCGCCTTATGTTATCATTGATCAGGCGACCTTTTATGAAGCCTGTTTGGTCCGGATGAACTAAAGACGTCATATGCTTTTGCAATCTGATGGCTAATATCTTAGAGTACAGTTTGACATCGGTTCCGAGGAGGCTTAAAGGTCGGTAACTACCGCACTCAGTGGGGTCTTTGTCTTTTTTGTGAAGAACTGAAATGAGTGCGATATTTTGGTGTTTATGGAAGCTTCCCTCTTTGACTGAGTATAAGATCATATTTAGTAATAAGGGTCCAAATATGTCCCAGCAAGAAATGTACATTTCTGATGGGATACCGTCAATTCCCGGAGCCTTGCCGTTTTTCATTCATATGGCCTTCTTGAGTTCTTCTAATGTGATCGGTGCTTCTAACTGTTTAGCGTCGTCCTCCGAAAGTTTAGGGAGAGTAATTTGATTAAGATATGTGTCTAATTTGTCTTGATCAAAGGTCGTTTCTGAATTATACAAATCGGAGTAGAATTCTTTGAATGTATCGTTTATTATTTTGGGTTCTGTTACTAGAGCTTGTTGTTTCCTAATGGCAGTTATATCTGCAAATTTTGCATTAATTCTTAGTCGCATGGCTAATAGGTGACTAGGTTTAGATCCTTGGAAGTACTGCTGTTGTCTTGTGCTGCGTATTTGCAATTCCGATTTTTGTCTGTATATTGCTTTGATCTCTGTCTTTAGAATGTTAACTTGGTTTTCTAGTCTAGTAGAGTTGTTGTATTTTAAAGAATTAAAAAGCGTTGAGTAAAGCGTTTCCATTTCAGACAGTTTTGTGCATTGATTTTTGCGCAATATGGAGGAAAATCTATCCGTGAAATCCTTGATCATACTCTTTACCGACATCCATAATATTCTGGGATCTTGCACCGAGTTTGCATTATCCCGTAGGAATACTGTGAGAGCTTCTTTAATTTGTGTAATGAATTCCTTGTTGTTAAGCAGCATAGAATTAAAACGCCATCTTGGGGCCCGGGAAGATAGTGTACCAAATGTTGCTTTCAGGATTAAGTAGCAGTGATCTGATAGCGCATTGGGTGTCATTTCCACTTCATATTTATCAAATATTCTCGGGGATGCAAAGACGTAATCAATTCTGGATAGTGTGTTGTGTCTCGCCGAACGACAGGAGTACTTGCGGGTCATGGGATTAAGTGAACGCCATAAATCAATTACCCCTGTTGATTTTGACCAATCTTTTAATGCTTTAGATGATTTTTTTTGTTCGCTGGAAAAGGTAAGGTAAGTTTTGTCCATCCTTGGGTTCCAAATGGCATTAAAATCCGCACCTATTATATATGAGTACTCGGGATGGTTTAACATTTCTCCGGTTAGTGAAGTGAAGAAACCCACTTCGTACAAATTTGGGGCATATACCGCTGCCAACGCAATTTTCCTGTTATTGTGTATAATCCTAGCTATAGTTATGCGCCCCTCAGCATCCGACCATACCCCTTTCAATTCGATATTTAATTTGCGTCTGACGACTATGGCTACCCCTCTAGTTCTCGTAACAAAAGAAGAGTGACTAATATTATGGTATATGTTATCCGCTAACGTATTTATGTCTTCCTCTAAAATGTGCGTTTCGCTTAATAGAGCCACGTCCACATGTTCTTTTTTCATCAGTGTGAGCACGCTTTTGCGTTTGTGTTGTTTGTTTATCCCACCGGTGTTCCATACCATTATATTCAAACTAGCCATAATCTATGCATGTTTTTGTGTAGTTTTTGGTAATGCTTCTGGAGTGCGAAGCTACAATAGACGTACATCCAATTAATGAGGTCCCGTTGAGAGCTGAGCTTAAAAACATATATATATACAAATAAAAATCCCCTATTTTCCCCTCACCCAGAAAGTCGTACAGGCCTGTGTTCCAAAAACACATCCTCCGCGATTGACTTTCTCCCATAGTCCACCGGATTGCCCAAACTGAGCATTGTAATCTTAATCTTCCTATGCTAATTGCCATAGGATCTAACATTTCCATTCTATTGCAATAGAATGTCGCTTTTGGTCTTGCACCTTCCCTTACTGTAATGAAGTATTGTGATAAATGACAAAAAATAAAAAATAAAAAAAAGAGAACAAACTTTCATCGACATATTCATTTGAACCCTCTACTAACGTGTGGGAAAAAAGGAAAAAAGGAAAAGATTGTAGAGCAATATTGACACCTTAATGTGAAGAACAGTGGAAAAGAACAATGTAAGTTAAAATATATATAAAAAATAGAGTAATGAGAAGAAAAAATAAAATAAAATAAAAATTAAAGGAAAGATATAGATAAGGAATGAGAGATAGAATAATTATCAACGTGGAGAAGCCACTAGAACCGAATTAACAGATTAGATAAGATAGAAAAGCAGAGCCTTTTAGAGCTTCAATGTGCCAGTCACCATCAATGGAGTGATTACTTAAATTGTTAGAATAACCTTGTAGTGTTCATACGTTTAGGTGTGGTTAATTTTTAAAGTATTATTAAGGACTGATTGAACTTCATTCAATTGATTATCTGCTATGTGTATACACACCGGATGTTTATTGTTAGAGTTGTAGGCCTTCGTTGTCATGGTGCCTTATATTCTAGAAGGTTGTAGAGTATACTAGTGCAATAGACTATTTTTATGTTCCAGAATGATCTAAGAGACCCAGGGCATTTGAGCGATGAACCCAGAATATTCCAGACAGATCTTTTTGCAATGATATGTATTTGTCTCCCCAGAGACCAGAGTCTGAAATTATAATGTATTACGAATCGTATTATACACAGTACACATTGTTATAGACGGCTTGCATATCGTCTGCTACCTTGATGAACACAATAAAGTCATTCTAACACTGGTATACATTGAGAAAGAGGCTTATCTGTTTCCGGCATTGTCGTCCTGCCTTGGGTTATTTGCTCCATTTCGATTCAGAAAATCCTCAGCTTCTTTAGGTGTGTATACACCAGACCTGTGGCCGTCACTGCCCACGAATGATAACAGCGCCGGGTATGATAACCTTGGCTTGTGACCAGATTTGAACAGCTTTTGCATCACCTCCTTGTATGGTAGACGTCGAATGATGGCTTCTTTGCTCAAATCTTCGTAGATAAATATTGATTTATCACCATAATTCAGATTCCCACGTTGGATGCGAGCATATTTGATGATGTCATCCCTTGTTGTAGTCTTCCGCAGAGTAACAATGATGACTCTTGGCCCGATGTTTCTTTGCCCCCGAGAACCGATTCTGTAAACATGGTCCACTTCTGGCACTGTGTTTGGATCGTTGTTACCCAAAATCGTTGATAGCACTGTTGGAAAGTTGGCATCTTCGCAGTTTACTGCTTCATCAAGCCCTACAATGCGGATGTTATTCCCCTCAACATAGGGGCCCCCCAGGGCTGTGTTCTGAGTCCCCTCCTCTACTCCCTGTACACACACGACTGTGTGGCTCAGCGGAGTAGCAATACAATCGTCAAATTTGCTGACGACACAGTGGTGGTGGGCCTGATCTCTGCCAACGACGAGAGGGCCTACCTGGAAGAGGTCAAGGTCCTGGCGGGATGGTGCCAGGAAAACAGCCTCTCCCTGAACGTCAGCAAAACAAAGGAGATGATTGTGGACTTCAGGAGGTCGGGGGTCAAGGACTACAGCCCCCTCAGCATCGACGGGGCACCGGTTGAGAGAGTCAACAGCTTCAAGTACCTCGGAGCCTACATATCCGAGGACTTGACATGGACCACACACATTAACAGTGTGGTGAAGAAGGCACGACAACGCCTCTACTTCCTCAGGCGCCTAATGAAGTTCCAAGTCAGCCAGAAGATCCTTAAGAACTTCTACTCATGTACAATAGAGAGCATCTTGACCGGCAACATCACCTCCTGGTTTGGGAATAGCACTGCAAAAGACCGAAGCAGACTACAAAGAGTGACACGTGCAGCCGAACGCACAATTGGAGGGGGGCTCCCCACCCTCCAGAACATTTACTACAAGCGTTGCAAGGGCAAGGCTAAGAGAATCATTAAAGACTCCAGTCACCCGAACAACTGCCTCTTTGAACTGCTGCGGTCAGGCAAGCGATACCGGAGTCTCAAGGCGAGCACAGAAAGACTCAGAAGTAGCTTCTATCCCCAGGCCATCAGGCTGCTAAACGAACAATGAATGAACACTACACAACAACAACCACCAAACGCACATAGCACACACATCCACACGCACACACTCACTTTAAACAAACACACTGTAGCACCCACTCCACACACTTTATAGCACACACCCACTTTAAACAAACACACTGTAGCACCCACTCCCCACACTTTATATTTATGGACGAAGGATTGCACTACAACTCGTACACCTTACTGTAAATTGTACCTAAAATTGTACCTCATCCCATTTCTGCTTTGCACTAGATAATACTGTACATTAGTACACTGCATAGTATTGTGTATTGTATATTATATGGTAACTCAGAACATTGTACATATGTCTATACCGAACACTGTGACCTCATTCTCTTCTTCTAAATTCATGCTATATTATGTTATTATGTTATTTGATACTATCTTGTCTAGCACAGTCTCTGGAGCGTAACAGTAAGAAGCATTTTGTATGAAAGTATTCTGTACTTCTGTATGACAACTATTAAAGAACTTGAACTGTGGTAGCGTTGGGATTCTAGTAGCCTCTCCGTCGCTTCGTTTTTAACCACTTGTATTTCCCTCCGGTATTCTTCTTTCACACTTTCTATCTCTTTTTCCATCTCTGTCATGCCACCTTCGTTCGCCTTGACTGCCCGTGTAATTTCTGTCACCGTATTCTCCACTGTCGTGATTCGCATGGACTGTACAGCGACCGCTCTCATAACCTCTTCGAATTTAGTATCGATGTGTGCAACGTGTAATTTGAAAGCGACCATCTGTTCTTTCATCAGGATAGTCAGAGAGTTGAAGTCGGGTTGTGTAATTGCACTGCTTGTGTCAGTTGATGTTTTGGGTGCAGTGAGGGATCCGATGGATATGTTTGCTATTATCTTCTCAAAATCACCTGCTTTATCCTTCACGGTACTTTTTCCTGTCGTTCCTGTTATGTTGTCATCTATTGTCTCCCTCTCGGGGCCAGTAGTCCTTGGTCCCGGTGTATTCTCCTCTATATTCCCCACGTCGGGGCTTGTCACCGACGGATCTGCCGCAGCATCGCCTGTTATTTTTCTTGAACGTGTTTCAATCTGCGCCGTTGGAATTGCTGTTTCTTGTTTCTTTCCACCCTTTTTCTTATCCTTATCCATGTTGTCTTTTGATATAGTTAGTAGAAGGTCTTATCAATACATACGATGTGGTTTAATCTCTTTTGGTATTGTCCAAATAAGGTTTTTAAACGAAATTAACGTTAACAGGAGCGGAGCTATAACCAAATGCGTGTGCTACATATTGCAGCTAAACCGGAAGCCTGGTATGTTGAGGTCAAACCCCACCCATTTTTTGGTACTCAAAGCTGGTTAAAACAAACGCCAATTATTATACTACTTGACCTATAGGTGTGCAGGTGATCAGTGTGACTGTGGTGCCCCCCCCCCCCCCCCGTTTTACCTGCCATGAGATGTCTCTTCTGCTTTCTCCTCATCTGTCACAAAGAACGAAGCAGATCATTAATTGTGGCACAATGGTCAATGCTATAACACACACGCGTGTACACACACACACACACACACCACACACACACACACACATGATGAATTGAAAGGGGGACCCTGATGTAAACAAGACGAAAGTCTTTCTCTGGTCTGCATCCCCTTAACAATTGTGTGTATTGAGCTGTATACTGTACTGTACCCATTCTGCAATCTGTTAATACAGTTTTCAATCAATCAATCACACACACACACACACACACACACACACACACACACACACACACACACACACACACACACACATGAACCGTTATATTTGTAAATAACTTCGAGATTTTGAGGATTTTCTCTACTGTCGGCAATGTAAGGAGGTTGACAGTTTTGACTTTACTTTACAAAAAAATTTGTTGATTAAACATCATGGTGCGCTGGTCCACGTGCGACGACTCCAACAGCTGTCAGACAGTTGGTTTCAAATCATAACGTTACCGCAGCCATGGGACAGGTCTAATACATTGACATTACCAACAGTGGATACAGTTATCTAACAAACATTTTAACTTACCTCCATACAACCATTCTTCCTCCTCATCCTCCTGACGCCCGCCAGTATGAACCGTATTTGCATCTGATTCCTCTGCGGACATTTCAACCAACGTTAATTTAACGTTACTAATTCAATAAACGAATGTCACCGTTGTCAAAGTTTCTGACAGTTACTCAGCTTAGTTATCAGACGTTTCTATAACCACAGATGGAACTCAAAACATCTACGAAAGCAAAATAAAAGAATTCAGGGGAGAACTTCATACAGCAGCACTGTGCAACGTGGACAGCTATCGATTAAATCGATCAGCTCGTCGCTATAGGGACCGAGCACAGCGGTGTCATTGGCCAGTGAGCAACTCGCGATGGGCAGTGTTGCTTCATTGTATTCATTTATTAATTTTATGTATTGTCAAATAAACCTTGATTCTTGAAACGTTTGAACTGATTGTGATACTATAGGTATACGTATACCCTCTCCGACTCCTCTCAAGTATTTTTAGTCACCATAAAAAATATTCTGAGGATATAGTCACAATAAAACCCACGAATACAACATTATAATATAAAATATAAATTGTATTATCTTTAATACTTAGTTTAATAGTATTATGCAATAGTTGTAAACTTGTATTGTACCATTATGTGCCGGTGAAATGGTATGATGACGTTTATCTGTCGCGACGTAGATGTGCTACGTCATCTTTGAGAGACGCACATGTGTGCGTTGTTGTTGTTTTGGAAGGATTTCTAATCTGACATATCCCATGTATTTTTGATTTCTTGTGCTTAGAGACGTCTCGTAATTTGACATAATGTTAACGACTGAGGACTTTACGCATTTCCCCGCTCAGATGTGGGACAAAGTGCTCTCGAAGGTGAAGAAAGCGGTTGTTTTTATGGATGACCGGTGTGCAGAGAGTCTCCACTGGAACGGGGGTGCTGCACTTTTACTCGAGGCTGGAGCTCGCAATGTAAAGCAATTTTCCAGCTTCGAAGCCGGCGGCGAGAACGAGCCAAAGGCTGTGTTTGTGGTGAGCACTCTTCTGAAGGGGAGGACAGCGGACATCATCAAAGACATCATATCCACCAGTCACTTCCAATACTGCGTCGTCTTTACCACCGTCACCCACTCTGTACACCTGCTCGCCAACAATGTCACTACGGACCTGGGGGGGAACCCTGTGTTCGAGCAGTTGGAAGAGAAGCTCTGCGAGTGGATGGGAGACATGAACTACACGGCTGAAGTCACGCACGCCCCCGTGGTCTTCGCTCCCGTGTCGCAGCAGCTTCTCCTCATGCCCACCTTTGCACATCTGTTCCCCCTGCTCCCGTTTGACCTGGAGGCGATCAATTCGAAACGCCCAGAGAAGAAGACATTTGGTAGTATTGCTGATGTCGACATGCACTCTCTCCCCCCTGAGCTACAGATTGAGATCAAATCCCTGGTCTCGATACTGAATTCGATGTTTGAAACCACCAACACCAGGGAGGAGAGCTTTGCAGTGGGACCAATGAGCCGCATAATAGCAGGAGAACTGGCCAGTCACCCTCAAGCCAAACATCGCAGGAAGACCGCCCCCAATAAAGCATCAATTCTCTTTCTGGACAGAACACTGGATCTTACAGGTGACATATCCCAGGCTAGAGCCTACCTCTTTGGAATAGCATGGTGTCAACTAGAGAAGTGAAGTTGTACAGGCCAACACACCAAAATATTATTTTGTAGCCTCACCTGTCAGACAGAAAGCACATACTGTGCTTGGCCCTATGAAGGGATTTTTAGAGACTATAATTAGCTCAGGAGAATTGTAGTCAGACAGCCATGTGACACCGATTCTTGGCTTTAGGTTTAGAATTCAAATGTGTTATTTCCATGGCCCAGGAAAGTTCAATTAATATTTGTGAAAATTAGCTACTCTCGCAAGTATAACGTTTGGAGATGCTCCATGGACAATTAATTTGAGACTTGACTTGACCCACATAGTGTTTGGTTGCATTTATATACCCAAATTAGTTTGATAGTAGTCTTCTCAGATCTGAAACAGAAAATGTATCCATATACACAGAATCCCCCTGAGTGCTCCCAGTCACCTATACCATATTTTCTCAATTCACTTTCCATGAAGCAGCACCAGACATTATACTTGATGACATAGCACATTTGAGTTTCAGCAACATTCTTTTGGATTTGGGTGAGAGCTGTTTGTTTTCACTAATATTTCTAATTGTCTTAGACCATAGGAATAACATGTATGAGTCCTTAAATTGGGTGTCGTTTAAGAAGATTGTTTTTCCTATAGGGGAACGATATTGATATGCCATCAACAGCTGTTATTGCACATTGACTCGAGTAGAACCTTCTTCTCACTCCTGTTTCTTGGTCCACACAGGAGCTGTCGGCCACCATGGCGACAACCTAGCCGAGAAGATTCTGACAGTGCTCCGCCCTCTGCCGGGTCATGTGACCGATGTGCAGGTGGACATGCTGGAACTCACCAGTCTGCAGCGCACCACCCTGGCCTCCCCGACCACTCTGGCCCCAGGCTGCCTCGCTCAGCCCCAGTGAGTGCACAACAACATGGGAGGGAAGCTGCACATTCATAGCTATAGTTGATTGTGTATTATTGTCGTTGACCACACACACACATTTAGTGATTGTAACTTCGGAATGGATTGTTATTCAGAAAGCTTGCCGATGTGTAATGAGGTTGAAACCAAGTCAAGTAACATTTATTTATAAAGCAGGTTTAAAAACAAACCCACGTTGACCAAAAAAAAATAGGAATAGATAGAGCTCACATAGGCATCAATACACACAATAGTGCATAGGCACAAACCAACAAATCAGAAACAGATCATAGGCACAAAACACCATATCAGAGGGAACCGAAGGCTAGCGAATATAAGTGTGTTTTGAGCCTGGACTTAGGCCATGGTTAGACTAGTGTTTTTGTGGTCGTTTTTGTGGTCGTTTTGAATACGTTTGCTGTCCCTATTAGATAGAAATGCCGTTTTGGCAGGAAACATTGTGGCCCTACTGAAAACGCTAAATTGTGTTTCCGTTTTGGAATAGCGGCAAAAACTCGCCGACAACATGTCGTGTAATCTGCGCGGAGCCGTTGTTGCTCAACGCCCATGCGCAGTAGATACCATCTGCGTGCCCTTCCGGTGACAACAGAGCTATAGCTGCAGCTACCATGTGTTGTCAAGTTATTGTTATAAGGACCCCAGTCCAAGCTACAACAGTCTGCATTCCCTTAACAATTGTTTGTATTGAGCCGTATTGTATTGTACCCATTATGCAATATGTTAAATAAAGTTTACATCCATTCATTCTGCTAGCATTACCGATTGCATGAGCACTGTAGCTGGCTAACGTGAGCTAGCGTTAGCTATCAGACCCTGTTAGCTCAAGCTCCTCTTTCAATCTTAACAAGCATTAAACAAAATGGCCCAGTCATCTATTCACCTTTGTTTAATACACACAGCGTTGTCTCTAATGTTATCTAGCTACTGATAGCTCCAGATATCATCAGTTTGGTGCTGGCTGGTTAACGTGAGCTAGCGTTAGCTTCTAGCCACAATGCTATACTGTTATACTGGCATATTCCATTCACGTTAGCATGTAGCTAACAATGTAGCTAACAACATCGCCGATCCTTTTTGAGACTAAACTATCCGCTCTTGGTGGTCACTTGTGTTGATGTTAGTTTTGTTTCATCAACAAATGAGAGGCAGAACACACAGTGAATGTATCCGTTTTGTTTATTGCACTTTTATTACACTTTGCTGAAAAATAAGTGCTGCATTGGGTAAATAGGCATTTAAAGATGGCGGCGCCTTGTTGACATTTTCTTTACAGGAAGTGTATTGGCACATTCAAGTTCTGATTGGTTGAACATTGCCTTCATGTTCGCCACCTACTGCCACCTACTGCTTTGGCAGTGTACTACATCACTGTGCTCAGGTTGCAAAACGTATGTCTCACTCGGCTACCGCTACGTTGCGACCTGGAAAAGCGAAACTCATCTGAAAAACGAAACGAAGGTGTAACCTCAGCCTTAAAGGAATCAACAGAGGAGGCAGATCTGACAAAAAGGGGGGTGTTGTTCCACAGTCTACACACAGTCATGTAGTAGTAGTAGTAGCCGCTTGGCATAAACTCAGTCCGAAGTTGAAATACTACCCACGTTGCTACCTGAAGTAGATTATTTCCCGGTGCCAGATCAGATAAGATTAGGGATGCACCGAAATTTCGGCTACCGAAAGTTTTCGGCCGAAAAAGGCAAAAAATTGCCTTTCGGCTTTCGGCCGAAAGAGTTTTTTCACCGAAAATATAATACCGAAACAGAAACAACCTGTAACCTAACGCGTGTTGTTGTGATGATGTCGCGCTGTCGGGAGTCGCGCTGTTTCTATGTAAACTCTGCGTGCAACGCGTCCAATAAATGCGTCTTTAACATCCTTATTTACTATATGCCCGTTGCGGTTAATCACTGAGTGATCTAATATGCATATTATTCAGAGCGAGAGGGGGGGGGGGGGGGGGGGTAGTGTTTCTCACATTGACGCTGTCTGTCGTTGATAATATAATCTTTCTCGAGCATACACGTCGCGCGTCTACTGTGCCGAGTCAAGAGAGCACATTCAACTGGGGACTAGAAAGGTGCGCTCAGTAGAGCACAGATGTCCGCCGCGGCAGCCAGAGAAAAGATGGAATTAATGTGCTGTTTGCATTCAGAAGTGCTGAATAAATGTTTTATGGACCCATAATAGTGATTATTTATTATTTAAGTTAAGTTTTGCCATAATCATATATTTTTCCATAATCATAATGTTCCACAACATTGGTAAAAAAAATTCTATTCTATGAATCATTTTCGGCCTTTCGGCATTCGGTTTTCGGCCAACTGTTTTCTATTTTCGGTATCGGTTTCGGCCAAGAATTTCCCATTCGGTGCATCCCTAGATAAGATTGTGGTATTACCATACCTTCTGTGGTCACGTTGTGCTGGTGACCAGGTCCCAGTTGAAGGCTGATCAGAGAACCAAGTGCCTGCTGGTAACCACTGACTTATCGGTTACACAAGCATAATACTTAGCATACAAGGGCTTATTGGGATACATTTTCACTTTGAAATCTATGTTTATTTTTTCTATGCTGAGCTCTTGACACATTATGGGGGGGGGGGGGGGGGGGGTTAACCCTTCACTCTTCATTTTCTGTAAACAAAAAACTTCAGTTTACCCTTAAAATGGCAATATCCAACTGACACATACAACGTAAGGTTATGTATATAACCAAGTTCTATGAATACTGGTGACGCTCAGCGTCAGTCTGCACTAACCTCACTTCGTGCCTAGCACTGAATAAAAAACTCCACAATGTACCTTTACATACCAACATCCGTCTGGCCACACTCCTATCCGCTTACCTTCATAAGCAGGTGTGTGGTCACCTACTCGCCTCCTTCCCAAACGTTCACCACAAGGCGAGATCAAGGGCCGCAGTGGCGTCCTGACGCTGAGCGTCACCAGTATTCATAGAACTTGGTTATATACATAACCTTACGTTCTATTTCATTCTGGCCTCCGCTCAGCGTCAGTCTGCACAAGAGGAGCTGAGCGGAAGCCAGAAGCTCGACAAATGTACCCCACTGAGGCCCCCCACAACTATCAGACCGGAGAGGACCGAGCCCCCTGACCCTCCCTAATGGAGGGATACCCTCCCTATTGGAGGACGGGAGGGAGACGGATCCGACCGTGCGAAGAGGAACTCGAGCAACTCAACGCACAGGGTGAGCAGACTCTGGCTAGACCCCACGACTACGCACACGTGCAACCCGCATGCCACCAGGGAACGAACGGAAGGAACAACCCTCGTTACTGCCCCCTGTCAAGAGCAAACTCAACCTTGTGGCAAGGCCGTAGCAGCGGAGCGCGAAGGAAGACCCATACCCCCTGAATGGACTAGACCCCCTGGAAAAAAGGGGGCCTGGAGAGGTCAATGATGCCAGGCATCAAGACCTCACCAGGCGGTCACTTAGTGACACCGCCCCCCACATCGCCAGCGTATTCGGACAGGGCCCCTCCAAGAGCGGGCCCTTCCCCCCATTAGTACGCCGCCTGGCACACTGACCCTGCAACACAGGCAGTCAGCATGGCCGTAACTTTGAAGCACTCAAAAGGTTAACCATAACGGAAGCAGGCAGCGCACCGGGGAAACCAGGCAGCAGGCTGTAGACCCGAGCCTGGAGCACTGCGGACGAGACAGGCGCCAAAGGGGTCAACTGAAAACAGCACCCCGGCGGAAGGGGCGTATCCTGGCATTGTTGCGCACCATGACAAAGCCTCCATAAAAAAAAAACCCACCCAGAGGGGTCGAGGCAGAGAAGGCTGAAACGATTGGCAGACGTCATGAACGTGCAGGGGCACACTCAACCGGGTAACCCGGGAGTTGACTCTGCTCCAACATACCAGGGAATCAACCACCCTCTTGGTACCACATACGGTGGTTGTTCCTATAACCCCTCAAGAAAAAACTCCAAAACACACCTGCGGGTATACACCAGCTACACAAGTGTTTCAGTTTCCAAAAAGGGTTATCCCAGGCCTACGGTTTCAACGAAACTTTACTTCGGACCGGGCCCGGCGGCTCGGGAAGCACACAGGGTTACCAGAGGAGGTCCAGAAGACCACCCCAACAACCCCCTTTTCGCCATGCGTGAGAGTGGAGCGAAAGAAAAAGGAGAACCAGCCCCTTGATGATAGTGTCAGGTACAACATGTACCCAACAAAGGGTCTCCATAACGCCTAACCCTGTGACACCCGGGCCAACCCGGCATTTTTCCCCCCGAAAAAAGCACAAGTCCCTCAGGGTACCAGAACAGCAGATCTGCGTCCCCGGCGGGCAACGGGTTAACTGACCTGGACCAGCGTGACCAGAACCAGTCCCATGCCCTAACCACGCTGACATGCCCACTCCAGGAGAGGGGGTAGGTATGCGTGTCGATCTAAAACATGAAAAGAGGGCGCCACCCAGACGGTCCCATTTGTACCGTGCTCAGTGGCCCACCCCAAGGGCGTGAGATCCCTCTACCCAGGGTACAAAATAGTTACACGCCCAGCGCCACAGGCTTGTAGATTTAATGTTTGGCCGTCACAAATTAAGGCCTGGGCGCCATCTGGCGGCCAACAAAATCCACTGCATGAGTCGGCATTAATATGATGCAGGGAGTAGCCTCCAGCTGAGCGAGAGAAATGTCGTGGGAGCGGGTGGAAGTTGCCCAATCTGGAACAATCTCCGGGGCTGCAGCTGGACCCTATTGGATGCGGGTGTGGTGAGTTGAAACGAAAGTGAAACTGTGTGTGTGTGTGTGAGATGCGCTCTGCTCACGAGATCAAGTTTGTAACATGAGACGCACATGAGATCTGTCTTCATCCGTTCTTTAGCCTACAAAAAAAACCTGCAATCGCGGTTTTGATTGTGCTCTGATATTTAATTTTGCATTTGATTTGACCAAATATGTGGAGGCATATTCCCGGAGTAGCTCCCCCGGGTCCCCCCTCAAAATTAAGAAAAACAGGCGACAACATTAACGTTGACGAGTCCGTTGCTACCACCAGCTTGGCTTCAATTTGAGGGGGGGGGGTAATGTTTTGTATACCATGTCGTGCCAAAGCAACGGATAAAAGAAAACGAATTTCATTTGTCATCGGGACGTCGGTGATGAAACTGGAAGCCATCAAAAGCCACGAGACGTCACGCTGTCACAGGGACTGCTCTGTTAGATACAAAGCACAGTCTACTCCGCTCCTGGCTGCTCCGACTGTACGACTGTTGACCAAGCTGTCAGAGTCGACTCTGGCTAAAATGCGGATACTATTCCGTAAAGCCCACGCTATAGCGAAAAAATCAAGACCATACAGGGACTTCGCCTGGATGTGCGAGTAAGTTTATTGTGTTTTTTTTATAACGTTAGTCCAGCATGTTCATATAGGTGTGTCGGCTTTCACTTTCAGCTAATTATTTATGGTTGTAAAGCCTACCCAGTGGAATGCATGATCACCAAGACAAAAACATTTCTCAATTAAATTATGTTGTTTATGATATTAATTGAAAATAGCATACAAGAGTATTATATAGTAATAATAACACATGGCGATATACTAAAAAGCTATTTATAATTTTTGGCTGGTAAAAAATCTGGATGGCTAGTAGTTTTTAAAATCTACCAGCCAAATGGCTGGTAAGTCAAAAAGTTAAGTTTGTTCCCTGCCTCTACCTATGTCCTGATCTATTCCGTTAACATCCCCCAGATATGAACGAGAATCCGTCGAGACCCAGTAACAGGCTCTCGGAAGAGGAAAAAATCCCCCATTCCAGTTGCCCTATAAAAACGCTGTTTTAATAACAAGCAACCAAGGCGTACTAGCCTCCTGCATGATTCTTAACAGAAACACCCCGAGCCAGCACTATGTACGCGTCGAGACCCAAACACATCAATGGATAGTCTAACCAGACACCAGACATTGGTCCTTCAAGTCGCCTGGGAGAACGACAAGAAGGTTGTCATGCTTCATATTCTCCACTCTTTTTATTTATTAAAAAAGAAAAACACCGACTGACATGAATCCCACGTGACGCGGCCGAGGGTAAAAATTGTTTACATTCTTACATCCCGCCACCCTCACCACAGAAGGGAGACGGGACTCCTCAGAGAGACTTCCCACGTGAGCCATAGATTGAAAAGTCACGGTAACATTGAGTCATGTGACCAACAGACTCAAGTTACATGTATATCGAGCGTAGTAGAACAGTAAGTTCTTACGCTCTGCCCCGACAACTTGACAACAACAGACCCTACATACAGGTCTAAAACTCACGGAAGCCGTCGTCCAATAGAAACGTGCTTAGTGACGTTTGCTATGACGGGGGAAACCCAAGACTCAACCGCCTGTGATAGGTGCGGAGTCTGGGAAACCCTTCCCTCCCCCCCCCCCCGTGCCAAGCTGCCTAACAGCTTGGCCCTGACCAAATGAAAAGAGAGTCCAATAAACCCCCTGACCAATCAGAAGAGGGAAGGAGAGGTTTATCCGGTACCCCCTCGCAAGCCCAACCCTTGCAATACGACAACAACAAACAGCCATACGATACCTTATTGGCAAAATGCCAATGAACACCGCAAGCTAATTCAATGCACACTAGCCACAGACACATCTGTGAACAGGGTTTATAACAAGGCCAAGTTGTGTATGTGTGAACCCTGTATCCATGTTGTAAGACAGAAAATCTGATAGAGAGAGAGAGCGGCTGAGCCGCGGTACTTTTTCATACGAGCATTACTGCAGACCAACACAATAGTGTTGCGGCTCAATATCACTGTTTAAGCAACAGAGCACACAACTAACCTCTACCTTTATGTGAAGATTCAGGTCGAGGCAGAAAAAACCTATTTCAACCGAGTGTAGGCTGCAGGCCTTGCTTAAGCTCTAACATGAATGTAACGTCTAGCCCTCCTATCAAACCCATACTAGCGAAAGATTCACACGTCGCATCCCCATCATATGTTTGGTGAATAAACACACAGTTTGTAACAAAAAATACAGTCCCTCTTTTTAGGAGGGACTCTTTATTTCTTTCAACAAAATTATATGTGGGCCGGGAAGGGAACAGGGGGGGACCATAGAGGGAAAAAGTCATTCTTTTTTAGCGACGCCTGCCACGAGCCGCTCGGGACTTGCCACCCCGTGGAGCCCCGGAGGGACGGTAAACGATCGGCGGCTGGTAATGACGATCCCTACCGTCACCTCCGGGCGTAGATGGGCCGGCTGCAGTGGCGGAGGCGCCCTCTCTCCTCCTGGCCTTCTTCGCCGAAGGGCCAGCAGTGGCGGTGGTAGCAGCGGCGGCTACGGCGGCGGAACCTCAACGACGCGCCTGCCGTCTGACTCCACCGGCGACATCGGGCGGGGGGAAATGAGGCTGGAGCACGGAGCGCTCCTCCTGCATCTCCCTGCAGGTTGAGGTCATCAGCTGCAGTGCCGACCCGAATAGTCCAGCATCGGAGAGGGGTGCCGTCAGAAGTGGAGTCCTCTTCTTCTCCGGCACACGCGCCTGCTCCAGCCAAAGGTGGCGCTGGATTAGAGTGGCCAGGGCACGCACTTTCCCAGCAGCTATAGCCTGCGGCTGAATCAGATGCAGGATGGCTCCTGCCGCCTGGGCGAGCTGATCATGTTGTAAATCAGTCAGCTCCATCCCGGACATGAATCTCGCCAGCTGCGCGATGTTAGAAGTGGCAGCCAGAGATTGCGTCGCGGAGATAAATGACTGGTCACTCCAAAAAGCCAACCGCCTCGCCGATTTCCCTTGGGGAACCGGCTTCCGTAACGGCTCCCACACCACCTCAGGACAAAGGAGCGCCGCCATCAAGCGCCTATCAAGCCGAGGCATGCCCTCCTTCATGCCTTCTACCAAACCCACCACCCTCGTGACTTGCACGTAGGCGGGGGTAAGGCCCATGATGTGGGAGACCACCTGTCCCTGACGGACGTCGGCCTCCATTGAGGGGGAAAATGGACAGACAACGTCCACCCCTCTCACCGGGCGACGTTGCCATAGACAGGGTTCGTACGGGTGCTGGAAATCCTTGAAAATGCTTGTATTTCAATGTGCTGTTTTCAAGGTTTTAAATGTGCTTGAATTGTGTATAAAGTGCTGGAAAGTTATTGAAATTGTAATTGCACTTTATACTTTAATAATAAATCGCTATCTGACTGAATAGTTTGGTTTTTAGACAAAGAAATAAAATAAGTCGGAGCGACTCGCAAGCCTATTTTGCGTTCGCCTTTCACGCAAAATGAAATGTGGCTCGGCTCTACCCGTAGTGTTTTTACCTGTGCCATCTGAGAACAGTGCCATCTGAGAACAGCGCGCGCGTGTGTGTGGCCAAAATGCCGGGAGGCTGCCGTTTTAATGAGCTCTGGCTCGGAGATATCAAATATAATTCAGATGAGAACATCCTGGAGTAGCCGAGTGTGCAAAATATGCATATTAACGTGTCTCGGCCTGGCTCGCCAGGTAACTAAGTTCGAGACTACATGTGCTCCACACCTGTCTCCGTAAATGTTTGTTATAAAAATACCACTTCAATAATCGAAATAGTCAAGTAACAGGCAGAATACACTATTGGAATTACAAACTCGTGTTTACCGGACTCTGTTTTTCACCGCAGTGTTGTAGCATGTAGCATAGCTTAACGTTAGGTGAATCAACGTTAGCTAATTTCCTTTCATGTATTTCAAAACACGAAAACGTGTGTATTGAAATGGTATTTTATTTTTATAACGGAACATTTACGGAGACTGGTGTGGAACTGGTGTGGAGCAGTTGTAGTCTGGAACGCAGTAACGTACTGTCTACCTGTATGTCGTGTATGTCATAAATGTTATGATGAATTGAAAATGGGGGACCCTGATGTAAACAAGACGAAAGTATTTCTCTGGTCTGCATCCCCTTAACAATTGTGTGTATTTAGCCATAGTGTATTGTACCCATTCTGCAATCTGTTAATAACGTTTTCAATCAAACGTGACGAGCCAGGCCAATTTTAGCATGTTTATTTATGGAATATGCAATCTAACAGCTTACGTGAACTTTACAGTTAATTACATGGATAATAATGTTAAGGTAGTTAGTTCATTCCAGGCCATCATTAGGCTCTAAAATTCATAGGCAGTAGCCTATAAATGAAAATGAAATATACATTTATAATATCATAATGATCCATTTAGATTAGATGTCAACATTAAACAATAAACACTCTTAAAGTTAAGTGCAACCAGTGAGATTAAATTAATAAAACACTTTTTATTTATAACATGCTGCTCCTTTTTATTTAGGGAAGAAGCATCAAATTCTGATGAAAGCACGTCTAAATCCAGGTCCTGCATTAGTGGATTATTTCCAGCAGACAAGCAATGCATCAAGCAGCACAGCTACATCCACATCAACAACCAGCAGTGTAGTGAGAGCCAGAGCAGCCAGTGGAGTAGCTTGCAGTGGAGTTGCCCCTCTACCATCCCCAGGCTCATCCAAGAACCAGTCAACCAGCAACACCACAGGCACCATTAAATCATTTGTTACCTCTAATCCAACACTTCAAGCTGAAATATGCTGGGCAACAAAAGCTGTAACCAGCCACTATTCCTACCATTCATGTAATGACATGGGGGCCATGTTTCAAACAATGTTTCCTGACAGTGAGATAGCAAAGCAATTTACTTGTGGGGAGAATAAAGTGGCATACCTCACCACATTTGGGATAGCTCCTCATTTCTCTTCCCTGAAAACTTTATTAACAGATTGCAGAATGGGTACAATACAGTACGGCTCAATACACACAATTGTTAAGGGGATGCAGACCAGAGCAATACTTTCGTCTTGTTTACATCAGGGTCCCCCATGTTCAATTCATCATGACATTTATGACATACATACAGATATACAGTACGTTACTGCATAACACATCGGCTCAGCCAGGTTATATATGATGCCAAGTCTACATAATTTTGGTTGTTTAGCACAATAACATCTGATTTAATGTGATGGAATAAGTGAAATAATCATTTTGAGTAAATATTTAATTTACCACAGCCGCATAAGATGCTGGAAAATCTTGAAAATGCACATTGAAAATGCTTGAAAAGTGCTTGCATTTTGCCTTGGAAAAGTTGTACAAACCCTGCATAGATGACCTATGAGATCGTCAGGAATAGGAACAGGCAGTGGCTGTGGCAGCGGCACGCCGTTTGCGACTGCCGCCGCCATGAGCTCGGGGAACAAAGCACGCAGTTCCCCCTGCATACTTTCCCCCCCCGAGCTCGCGTCCCTCACATGCAGCAGACTACTGGTTAAGGAGCCACATTCTGATGTGGCTGATAGCAGGGCATCCCGCCGCCGAGTCGGAGGTTCTAACCCAACATCTGCGTACGAGGAATCCCAAGGAGACATCTCACCCCCCTCCAGTGTTACCTGGACGGGCGGGGGACATGTCTCCACCGGGGCTTCGAACAAGAACCTGTCCGCTTCTACCATGTAGTCCTCTGTTTCCATCGGCCATGGAGAATCAGACGCATCCTCATCCGGCTCCAGCAACTCACCAAAACCAGGCCGTTCGTGTCTGCAAGCCACCATCTTGCGACAGGAGCGAGCTGACGCAAAAAGTTTGCGTCTCAAATCCCCGGAAGCAGAGGAACCAGAGCCGGAACCAGGCCATCGCACAGGAGACGGCGTTGGTGCACCAGCTCCTTGGAGAGGCAAACTCCATCGGACGCCTACCGGGCGTGGCTGCCGACCACGAGAGAGGCCTCAACCCCGCTCCAAGACGTATGACAGAGGCGGCAATGGAGAACCACTGGTGAAGGGTGACGTTGCGAGCGCGACCCTCCGAGGTAATCATTATGACTTAGCTTTTTTCTTTTTAAATATATGAGAGAAGAAAAAAGCAAGAAAAAATTTAAACACGTATCAACTTTCTTCAACTAAACAACCTCGTCAAGTGTGGGTATCTACCGAAGGCACTTCCTTGTGGTGAAAGTGAAGAAGGAGGCGAGTAGGTGACCACACACCTGCTTATGAAGGTAAGTGGATAGGGGTGTGGCCAGACGGATGTTGGTATGTAAAGGTACATTGTGGAGTTTTTTATTCAGTGCTAGGCACGAAGTGAGGTTAGTGCAGACTGACGCTGAGCGGAGGCCAGAATGAAATAGAACTAGGGCTGAGTGATGAGGCCAACATATCACATCATTATATTTGTCTTAGTTTTGACAGTATTTAACTTTTCCAGTACAAAATACAAATGCCATTGTGATATGACATTTTTATGTTATCATGTAATACAATTGTCGTCATGGTGCTATTTCATAAAACATTTCTAATAAAAAAAAAAAGTTGGTCGGTTGGCCGGACCCAGAGGGTGCGGCCTTATATGAGGCAATGTTGCTTACTGACTGACTGACTGACTGACTGACTGACTGGCTGACTGGCTGACTCCCCAAGTGATGTGGCCAGGTCTGGCTTAACTAGGCTTAAAGTACAGTGTACACAGTATCTTGTGTACAATATGCATATATCATGGACGACAGATACAAATCCATACCTTTGCATCAATCCATGGACGGTATACCTTCATATACTGACATTTATAAAATTTGTACTCATCATTTCTTCTACAAAAGGCTTTTTGTGGTTCAACTCACTGCAGTGTCCAAGGCCTGTTATGATAATTAACATAATGTGCAACGGGCAAAGTTCAGAGGTTTCTTCTTTTGCAGACAGAGAGGTGTTACTTTGACCGATTACACAAACCTAGTTGAGCTACATTTTCCCCTTCCTCACTTCCCCCATACCTCTTATATGCCCCGTGACTAGCGTCAGGTGCCAGGGGTTCATTGAAGCTTGCCTCCAGTAAGGCCCATGGGGGATGCACGTGTAGCCTCCTGTGGTGGGGCTGTTGTACATGGCAGGGATTAATCCTACATCATGCATTCCACTCTTGGGTGAAGGAGGGAACAACTTTGACTGAGGAAGAGAGGTGTCTGGCCCTCGCTGGTGTGAACTCACAGAGAGGTAGAATAGATAGAGAGGGTCTTTTCCAGCGTATCATGGTCATTTCTTTCCGTATGTCAAAGGCGGCTTTCATAGTGTCGATCGTGTTGCCATGGAAATGAGCGCTGCATGTGTGGACACTTGGTACATGAGACTCATGAGACAGTTGAGACAGTTGGAATGTTCACCACAGCTGGAACTGGAATATTTGTCGAAATTATGCGTTTTCCATTCATTGTAAGTTAACACATCAACACTCTGAGTCTCATGCACTGAACCAGCTTTGATGTCCACGAAAGCATCACCAAACAAACAGTGTATGCAACAATAAGGTGCACCATCCAAAAAACCATCCAAGAATTAGTAGATTTGAATGGGAATAATAATAATAATTAATTTAATTTATATAGCGCTTCTCAATAACCCGAAGTCGCTGACCGTAGTCGGGAGCAGGAGTACAAACAAAGAAACGAAAGCAAAGAAACCAAACAAAAATAGCCATTCTATTGATTGAAGCTCTATGAGCTGACTGCTGTGTGAACACCCCAGCTCGGCAGGAGGCTTGCTTTGAATGGCTCAAGCTCCCTCTAAGCAGAGTTTGGGAGGTTCTGTTCTAATGGAACCCGGCCTCATACTGTATGTAACTGGTCAGAGAGCTGCCCAGACGGACGGTGTGTTTACTGTAGCAGATAATGTGAGCACACCAGGGGTAGGTTGCACTGACCCTTGCATACAGGGGCATGTCACACACACACACACACACACACACACACACACACACACACACACACACACACACACACACACACACACACACACACACACACACACACGTCACACACACACACACACACACACACACACACACACACACACACATATATGTTTCTCACTACAGGGATGGAGCCAACTTTTTCTGGTTGCTTAGAAATCATATACACACAGAGCCAAGCATCTTTTATCTCAGACAACATGTACAGGATGGATTCAGCTTTTAAATGAGAATCTCAAATGGACTAAGATGAGGATTAATAATAATATTAATAATAATAATAATAATAATAATAATAATAATAATAATAATAATAATAATACATTGGATTTATATAGAGCTTTTCCAAATGCTCAAAGACGCTAAGTCTAATAATAAGTCTAGTAAGTTGAGAATCATTTAATTGACCAGAGGGAAGGTAATAGAGAGTACGCTTTACATACTGTAGATGAGGAAGAAATTCCAAGTAAGGGACATGCCAGTGAAAAGCTTAGGTAGGTGGTATTGAATGACCGTGAACAGATATAGAGAAACTTGGGCAATATGTTGTAGAGGGGATAGGAAGGATAGAGAAGTCAGGGCTTCCTGGCAAGTTGACGTTATAGTGTTTGCAGTTTGGTTTATTCCATAAGTTGATGTGGCCATTGTCAGTATATGAAGCATCAATATCAAAGGTGGAAAGGCTTGAGAGATTGGTCAATTCATGCAGTATATTAGGAAATGTCTAGGAGTTCCTCTGTGTATTAGTAGTGTGGCGTTGTATGATAGTTTAAGGAGGAGTTTTAAGTGTGCAAAGGTGAGAACAGAGTTGTTGCTAACAGGGAGCAAAGATACAGTAGTTAGTAACTTGGTCCCAAATCCAGCTAGAGGGAGGAAATGGAACCCAAGATGGGCATTAGAGGAAGCAACGGCAGCATTTAGGCATACAGACATTGGGTAGGTGAGGTGCAACAAGGTTGGGGGAGCTTAGGACTGAGATAATGTAGAAAAATGTAGAGAAGAGGAAGCTTAGCTGGAGGGACCTGTGGAGTATCACCACATAACCTAAAACAGTTGGTAGATGGGGACCCGTCGTGTCCACTGTGTTCAGAGACGGCAGCTTTGAGGCATATTCTGTGAGGCTGTAAGACTAGTCTTTCTCAAGGTCAGTACACATGGCGACATAACCAGGTTTTCAAAAGCTTAGCGGCAGGAATCGAAAGCAATGATGAATGAAATGTAGCAGAGGTAGGTTTTTAGGCAGGCTTTGTGTCAGGCCACCTAAAGGGAGCTAATGATTGGGAGATGCAAGTATATTTGGCAGGAAAACCTGTGGTTCCACGAGAGGTAGTTAGCACTAACTTGAGGCCCGACGACCTAGTGTTATGCTCTGCAAGCCTTTTTATAGAATTAGCAGTACCCTGGAGGATTCAGTGGAGGAGGCTTATAAAAGGAAAATGCTTAGATGTGCAGATTAGGCAGCAGAAACTGAACAGAGATGATGGAAAGCTAAGGTTTGTCCAGTAGAAGTAGGATGGAAAGCGTTTATAGCACAATCAACTTCATCATTATTGGGGGAGTTGGGGATTCGTGTCGGTGGGGTTTGCGAAAGGGGGTAAATAAACCAAATGTCGGAAGAATCATTTGGTTGAGGATAAATAATATCAGCTGGGGTCAAAGTAATTCAGAAATAGTTCTTTTTTTCGACATAAGGATAGGATAACACAAGGAAGTTCTGTCTCGACTGACCTTCGAATATTTTTTTGGCATTCGAAGCTTCGGGGGCCGAGATTCGTTTTTAATTTGAAACTTCGAGATAAAAAAATATAAAAATAAATAATTAAATACAATTATATATTTTTTTTCTTTTTTTATGTTGTGGGACTTGTACAGCACTTTGGTCAACTTTGTTGTTTTTAAATGTGCTCTATAAATAAAGTGGATTGGATTGGATTAATTAATTAAATTAATAATGAGTCGGGAGCTCCGCTGCCTGGGCGGCTGCTCTCCGTTACACAGCCAACAACATTACATTACATAATTATGTTGCAACCTTCGTCTATAAAGCAAACAATTATATGAATATTTATATGTAGTTAATAGAGACAAAGGCAGAATTCGACTTAATTTTTTATTAAGACATGTTTTTATATTGGTCGGGACACTATAAAAAATACTATAGAGAATTGTCAGTGCTGTAAAGTTTAAACCTTTTTAAATCTTAGACAAACGAAACACTTTGCTTTCATGAAATATTGTAAGCCGTCATTTGAGGCTTTATAAAAGCAGCCCAATGAACACAAATCTGTCAGTGCAGAGTCCGACCTCATCTTAAATAACGCATGGCATTGCTTGTTGTAGTTCACAAAGAGAGGCAGAGTTGATTTAGCAGAAAAAAAAAGGTTATTTTTTTAAAAATATATTCACATTTTATTTTCCCATTCGAATCCCATGCACATCGAACGAAGCGTCGAAGTATTTAAGACAGCCCTAGTCTGTAGGTATAATGCCGAATGAGAGATAGCATGGAAGGGGGTGGTTCTGGGATGTTGGAACTACTGTAACTGTCAATCCTTCCAGAGGTGTTGTGGGCTTAACTTGACGAAACACGAAGGGATGTGCCCACTTGATAACCCTGGTGATATGCTGGCTCTCACTGCCTATCTATCTACATGTTGGGCTGTGGGGGCCATTAGGGGCCATGTGGTAGGGTTTTGTCAATACCTGGAGCTTGTTTGACAGGTCTGTTGAAGTTGGCAATGCTGTTTGGGCCTGTTATGGGCCATGTTACCCATGTAATACATTCATGGCGTGTAATATAAGTATTCATAGGCATGTTAGACCTTCTTTTGGCAATGGGATTGGGTTTCCTCATTGAGCGCTTATCCTTATCATTAGGGCACAAGTATATATTTTTTGTTATACATTTTTATTGAGAAAAAACAGGGATGTAGAAAAACAAAACAGTCAAACAAAAATACTAGCTTTACAAAGGAGAGACAAATAATTCATTACAAAGAATCCCAATAGATAAAAACTGAACCAAAAAATGTAAGTGCCATTCTCCCCTGGGTCAGTACAGACAGACAGAGAGAAAAAGAACATGGAAGAACAGAATATGTTTATAATAAGGACTTAAGTGTTATTTACGATATGATGATATATGATTCATTCCAGCCTATAATATTGGATTTAGTTGGATTCAGCATGGTGCATATCAGCTGTCCAGCGTTCCATGTTGGCAATATCGATAAAGTTCAGTAACGATTTCTGTACAGACAGGAAGTTGGGAGGCTTCCATCTGCAAGCTATGAATCTTCTTGCAGCTGCGAGGCCGGCCAACCAGACACGTCTCTCTCTAATTGAAAGATTTATGTTGGAGCATTAAGTAAGAGGACAGATGGTGAGTATGGAATTGGTTTGGACAATATGGTGGACAACGTATCACATACATTCTTCCAGAAATCTGCAACCCCTGGACATTCCCATACCATATGAGGAAATGTGTCGAGTGTGTTATGATTGCATAGACAGCCGTTTGTAGGTGATGGTAAGGCTTTGGTTTTATGTAATGTGCAAGGAGTAAAATATGCACAAAGAATAAAACCATAGTGAATAACTTGGTGGTTAGGATTTTCGGAAGATGGCAGAGTGTTGTGCCAGATGAGTTGCCATTTTAAATTGCTGCCATCAGATGGAAGGCCCCCTTTCCGCACACAAATACCTAAAAGCTTAGAAGAAGCCATTGCCAGGATATCATAAGTGGTACTGACCCTCTGAGACTAGACCACTGGGTTTGGCCTTTTCCATGTGAAAACAATGAGCACCCAATGGGCCGTTTCTTGTAGAAACACCATCTTTGCATCCATATATTTTAATTTTATTCATGACCTGCTTAACCTTTCTGCTGTAGACCTCTGCAGTTCCAAGACACAACATTAAGTTTTACTCCTTGAGACATCCATGTCAAATTAAAGTAGATTACCCTGTAAACATAAGGTGAACGTGTCGGGAGGCATAACAAAACTGGGTGTCTGAACACACAACCAACACATTAAACATAAACCCATTCCCTTTTCCCCCTTTTTAGGGAACCCTCCCCCAACAAGCTTTTACCTCCGCTATGGCTATCAACAGTTCCACACATAGTGAGGATCTGCCTATCCACTCTTACCTCTCTACTAACCTTACATTCGCTGCTGCTATTCTTATTGTGACTTCTATTAACCCTCTGTTGCTATTCGTGTAATATGGTTGCACTCTCATATACAATTTCACTGATGAGTGCTAGGTCCCTAGCCTTTCACCCTATTTCCTTTCTATACACTTCCACACACACCTACCCCCCCCCCCCCCATATTCTATATTCATATTTCAAATTGCATGTGCATTCAGTACTGTATCTACAAAACCCCCTGTAAATCATCTGCCCGTTATTCATTTGCTTTTTCACGTCTGGTCAATGTTAGCATGGTGTTATTCACTGTCAAATATTTAAAAAAATATATATCTTATTACAATTTACTCAAGCCTAGTAACAGACACAATATGTCTGAGTCATAGATGTCCCTAGATACCAAGAATATGCAAATGGTCCTTGTAGAAGTGGAGCAATCTTCCATTTACTTAGGTATGTATTTTTATGCGAATTTTCTGAAAATATGGCTAGGGCTTAATTTATTAAAATTTTTTATTTAATGTTACCTTTTATTTAACCAGGCAAATCAATTAAGAACAAATTTTTATTTACAATGATGGCCTGGCAAGAGACAACGCCTCTTGACGGGAGGGGGGGGGGGCGCTGAAAAATAATTCAGGTTAAGCATTTCCGACATACTGTAGCTAAACGACAGCCGCAATGCAAACTTTTACAAACCCAACTAAAAGCACAACAGTCTTAAAAGGACAAAGGGACACGTCCAAATATACCAGACAAGCAATACAGTTATACCATTTGCGGCATATCTTCCACTTACTGTACTCATGACAACAAGCAGAACAATAGAAACAAGCACAGAGAACAGAGAGTAGCACAGACAAGCGAGAGGCATGAAGCAATAGCAGTGAGAGGGGCACCATGACAGACAGGGGGGGTTGGGGATGTTACTGGGTTGAGAAACAGTTGCAGAGAGAGAGTGCTTGAATGCTGACTTAGGCATAAAGGTGACCAGTTTTGGTGTTTTCTGTAGGTTATTCCAGTCACTGGCAGTAACAGCCCTGAATTAAGTTTGACAAGTACAGTGTATGTTGTCGGAATCTTTAGGAGAATGTGTTGAGCAGAACAAGTGTTGTAAGTGGCAGATGTAATTTGCAACAGGTGACATAGGTAAGGGGGGGACAACTCAAGGAGGGTTTTGTAAATGAGCATGAGCATTTAAGTAAACAAGAGGTTAAGTAAAAAAAATAAAAATAAAAATGATATGTGAACTAGGGGGGGGGGGGGGGGGGGTGCAATTAGTATTCGAATAGACTATCGAATAGCAATTCTGTGAACTTTGGCCATCCCTAGTCCATATGTCGTGCACAGATGGTTTGTTGATGGCTATAAATTCATCTAATTGTTCCATCATTTCTAAAAATTACAATTTCTTTTTTTAAATAACTAATTTTGCAGCAAGGTGGAGTTAAAACACCAACAAGCCACCCGTTTGGTACCCAAGGAGATGGCAACTGTACCTATTAGGATTAAATTAACATCAGACGTCTTTTCAAATACGTTTTTTGGATATAAAAATAGAATCTATAGGTGAACATGATGTGCCGTCCCAAATAGCAGGTGAATTCCCTCGATGATGGATTAGCTGTCCACCAAACATCAACAATTGCACAATTATTAGCCCATTTCCTTAATGCTAAGGATGCCAACCACTGCTCTTGCCCCCCAGTGGCCCCAGTTCAATCCAGTGTGTGCAGCCAGACCACCTTGAAATCACTCCCTATTATTAGACTGTATTCAGACAGATCAAGACATTATTTTTTTAAATCTCTTATCAAAATAGTTTGCTGCATACACTGATACAAATGTACATTTCTTTCTATTCACCGTGGCTTGATTCTACCTTCAGAGTTCTTCCTAGCTTCTAAATCTGTACATTTAAAGGACCGTCTGCCCCCCCTTCCCATGATCACAAAAACAAGACCATTGAGAACAAATGATTATTGTGCCACGTGTTTCTCAAAATGTGTCTTGTGTGGTAAATGCAGCGCACACCCTTCCTTCACAGTGGTGCGCTCCAAACAGGTGTTTAAGTTCGTGTTGAGAGGGAGGAGGGAGCCACGGCACGTTTCTCTAGTTATTTTGAAACATCTTTGGTAACTTGTAGAAGATGACAGAAAGGCAGTCGTCGTCATATGATGTTCTCCGATCCATGAGTTTGAATGACCGTGATGTTAATATCAATAAAAAACAACACAACCTGAATGACGTGTGTAGTTGGAGCTAACAGGATGGCTGCGTCTGGGCTGGTGTGTTCCTGTGGTGTTCGGGGCTGTGAGTGTGTGATCTGGGCCAGCAGCATCAGCAGGACTGTTATTGGCTGCACTGTTATCTCTGAGCAGATGGCCCACTTGATTCGTATCACAGATGTTTAGGAGATGGAAGCGGTGCTGGGGCACAGGCACAGCAGGTGAGACACCTGCTCTCTTCGGTTCAAATAACAAACTCAGCAAGACTGACGGCTTCTCGGTTACAGTGGGTGACAATATTGTCACAAGGAAAGATGAAATTACCTACCTGGGTTCCATCCTAGAGGCTAATCTTTCCTGTGACAAAATGGCATCCAATGTAATAAAAAAAGTCAACCAACGAACGCGATTCTTGTACCGGATCTCCTCTCTGGTAAACAAGAATACCCTGAAGACTCTAGCAGGAGCACTCATTCAAGGGTACTACGACTATGCTTGCACCTCATGGTACCAAAGCACCTCAAAGGCACTAAAAAACAAATTACAAACATCTCAAAACAAGCTAGTCAGACTACTACTTGACCTGACTCCTAGAACCCACCTCACCCCTGCCCACTTTGACAACCTAGGATGGCTTAGAGTAGACGACAGAGTACAGCAACTTGCAATGGGCCTGGTCTACAAGATACACTACGCGACCAAGGTACCCATGTACATGTCAAAATACTTCCCAAAGGTCAGTGAATACCACGATCACAACACCAGAGGGAGCTCCACAAATCATGTAAAACCCAGATTCGGCTCAAACAAGGGACTAAACACGTTTCGCAATTATGCCACATCAATGTGGAACGCCCTGCCTAAAGCTGTAAAGGAATGTGAATCACTACCCACCTTCAAAAACACTCTCAAAAAACACCTACGTGAGACTGCAATTCGAAACTGGCCCCTACAAATGTCCTAACCTAGTTGTACAGTAAATGACCAAGTAAGGCTTTGTCAACATTCCAATGTACAGTGTAAAATGTGTGTGTGTCCCCTACCCAACCCCCCCCCCCCCCCCCCCCCCCCCCCACCTCCAATGTACAGCCCTCACCCAACCCACCCAACCCCACCCCACCAACCTCCTCCAATGTACAGTTTCTACGCCAAATGTATATACACTCCTTTTCTGGACACTTTTGTATCACAAACAGTACTGCATTTGCAAATCTGATATGTCATAAATGTATAGATGTAGCAGTACTGTCTATCTGTATGTCATGTATGTCATATATGTTATGATGAATTGAAAATGGGGGACCCTGGTGGAAACAAGACGAAAGTCTTTCTCTGGTCTGCATCCCCTTAACAATTGTATGTATTGAGATGTACTGTACTGTACCCATTCTGCAATCTGTTAATAAACTTTTCAATCAATCAATCAATCACACACAGAGCTCCTCCAGGCCTGCTCACTGCAGCCTGAAACTGACACTATAATGGCATCAAAAAAGTGGAATTCACCCACATATGTTTCATTTGCTGAGTAGAGGATCATTGATTTCCCATATCAGTTCAACTTCACAGTAACTTTACTACCTTTTTAGATGCAAGGGTCTTCTTGACTGATAATGTCACTATCAACTCTGCCCTCTTTTCTTGATCCTCCAATCACTCGGACAGCAACAGTTGATGAAACAGTTGTGATGAAATGAGGGTGGAGTTTGAGTGTCACTCGTATTCTGTCTGTGGCGATTGTGGGAGTGTGACCATTCGTAGCTCTGCTTGCGTACACAGCATGTTTTGACATTCGGACCATCGGGACAACTAGAGGAGTGATCAGGGCTGGCTATAATTACCCTCTTCTCTAGTTTATTTAATCTAAAGGTTGTATCCCTACCCTCTTCTCTAGTTTATTTAATCTAAAGGTTGTATCCCTACCCTCTTCTCTAGTTTATTTAATCTAAAGGTTGTATCCCTACCCTCTTCTCTAGTTTATTTAATCTAAAGGTTGTATCCCTACCCTCTTCTCTAGTTTATTTAATCTAAAAAGTTGTATCCCTACCTTCTTCTCTAGTTTATTTAATCTTTTTTTTTATCTAATCTTTCTCCTATTTTTCTGTATTTTTCTCCCATCCCAATTTTGTCGTTATGCCAATCCCCCCTTCCCCTTCCTGGTCGTTGCACGCATTTGCCCCCCACTTGCCGGTCTAGGGAGCCCTGAAGTTTATCACATGCTTCCTCCGATACATGTGGAGACAGCCAGCAGCCTCTTTTCACCTGACAGCGAGGACTCTCATTGGGGAAGTGTAACGCGTGGGAGGA
The DNA here is from genome assembly GCF_963971535.1 of Notolepis coatsorum. Lineage (NCBI taxonomy): Eukaryota > Metazoa > Chordata > Actinopteri > Aulopiformes > Paralepididae > Notolepis > Notolepis coatsorum. Next base: position 179,667,262 of record NC_140166.1, on the reverse strand, counting down.
TCACACTACCTCCCCCAGTTCCCTCCCTCGCTGTGCAGGCGCCCTGACCGACCTATAGGAGTCGCTGTTTACAACGACCAGGACCCACCCCACTGGCTTTCCACCCGCTGACACTGCCAATTGTGTCAGTATGGACGACCGACCAAGCCGGAGGTACCGCGGCAGCCGGATTCGATCCCACTGTCTCTGCGGTGGTAGACAGACGCTTAGTCCGCTGCGCTACCCGGTCGCCCTATAGTTTATTTAATCTAAAGGTTGTATCCCTACCCTCTTCTCTAGTTTATTTAATCTAAAGGTTGTATCCCTAGAGTATTAAACTACTTTTTGTATAGAAACATCACTGGCGGGGACGTCATACGACCGCCAGTCACTTATTGACCTAAACTCCGGATTTAAAGAGGAGTTTAGAGACTTTATGCCTAGATTGGCCATCGGAGATCAGGCGGGACAAGGACAAAGGAGTCGGCAAGAAGAAGCACAGAGGGAAGAGAGGAGGAATCAGACTGAGGTTAAAAAGATCTGCTTACCGCCCGGCAATCCCATCCATCTTTCCGGCGAATGCACGTTCGTTGGAGGGGAGGATGGACGATTTGAGAGCGAGGGTCCGATTCCAGCAAGATATGAGAGACTGTAACGCTATGTGCTTCACGGAGACATGGCTGAAGCCAGCGACTCCGGACCATAGTGTCTCTCCCTCGGACTCCTTCACCGTCTTCCGAGCGGATCGCACGGAAGCCTCCGGTAAGAGCATCAGCGGGGGTGTCTGCCTCATTACCAACAACGGATGGGTCATTAATCCCAAGGAGGTAAAGGTACTCTCCCGTTCATGCTCGCCGGATTTGGAACATCTGGCCATTCAATGCCGCCCATTCCACCTACCCCGATAATTCATGCCATCATTTTGACTGCAGTATACATCCCTCCCCAGGCAAACACCGCCAGAGCTCTGGCGGAACTGGTGGAGCATCTCAGCATTCATCAGATAAAACATCCGGACGCAGCCATGATCGTAGCTGGCGATTTCAATCAGGCAAATCTGAAAAAAGTGATGCCATCCTTCTTTCAGCACATCACCTGCTCCACCAGAGGGGGAAACACGCTCGACCACTGCTACACCCCGTTCAGAGCCGGCTACAAAGCTGTACCGGCTCCGCCATTAGCGGGGGCGACTAGCACGTCCGATCATGACTCCATTTACCTGATCCCTGCCTACAGACAGAGATCACGTGACGCCGTCGTGTCACGTCAGGCAAAAAGATTGTCCGACCAATCAGAGGCCACGCTTCAGGACGCTCTCGAGGATGTAGACTGGGGGATGTTTCAAGGAAGCGCCAGTGACGTCAGCGAGTTCGCAGACACGGTCGTGAGTTTCATAACATCACTTGCCGACAGTATTATCCCCACAAAGAAGGTGCGGGTGTTCCCAAACCAGAAACCGTGGGTGGATAGTACTATCAGAGCAGCTCTGAAATCTCGCACCACTGCCTACAACCTGGGCAGAGAGTCAGGAAACATGGAGGAGTATAAGGCTACAGTCTATACTCTGCGCAAGGCTGTTAAACTTGCAAAACGGACGTATGCTGACAAAATGGAGACACAAATGGCACAGAATGACACAAGAGGCTTATGGCGGGGACTGAGGACGATAACTGACTACAAAGTCAGCGCCCCCTCAATGGGGAGCGACGACGCCTCTCTCGCGGACAAACTCAACTCTTTCTACGCTCGGTTTGGTGCAGACAGTGGCGCCGCTAGCTCAACGGCTAGTGACGTCACTGGCGTGTCGGCTGTTGTGGAGGGGGGGGCATCCGCGGGGGGGCGGGGACGCTCTCTCATTGTCGGTACACAGAGTGAGAAGAACATTTATGCAGGTGAACACCAGAAAAGCTGCTGGCCCAGACGGATTAACAGGACGCATACTTACTGTAAGTCCTGTGCTAACCAGCTAGCCCCTGTGTTCACCGCCATATTTAATCGATCCCTGGCGGAGTCAGTGGTCCCCGCCTGCTTCAAGATGTCTACCATCATCCCTGTACCAAAGAAAACCTCCCCAACATGTCTCAATGACTACAGACCGGTGGCACTCACCTCTGTGGCCATGAAATGTTTCGAGAGGCTGGTCAAGCATCACATTTGTGCCTCCCTCCCCAGTGATATGGACCCTATGCAATTTGCATACAGGCCAAACAGGTCCACTGATGATGCGGTCTCCCAAGTACTGCACAGCACCCTCTCTCACCTTGACCGCCAGAAGGGGGGCTATGTGAGACTGTTGTTCATTGACTACAGCTCAGCGTTCAACACCATAGTCCCCACCAGACTGGTGGACAAGCTGATCGAGCTGGGTCTGAGCTACGCTCTGAGCGCCTGGATACTGGACTTTCTGAGCGAAAGGCCCCATGCGGTCAGGGTGGGGGGTCAGACCTCCAACACCATCACCCTGAGCATCGGGTCCCCCCAGGGCTGTGTTCTGAGCCCCCTGCTGTACTCACTATACACACACGACTGTGTGGCCAAGTTCAGCTCCAACTCCATAGTGAAGTTTGCAGACGACACAGTGGTGGTGGGGCTGATCTCGGACAACGATGAGAAGGCCTACCGGGAGGAGGTTGAGGTACTGGAACGCTGGTGCCAGGACAACAGCCTGCTCCTGAACATTGGTAAAACCAAGGAGCTGATCGTGGATTATAGGAGAGGACAGCAGGAGACACACACACCACTGAGGATAAACGGGGCTACCGTGGACAGGGTGAGCAGCTTTAAGTACCTGGGGGTCCACATCTCAGAGGATCTGACATGGACAACACACATAGACTCAGTCTTAAAAAAGGCGAAGCAGCGCCTCTACCACCTGAGACAGGAAGTTCAGAGTATCTGGGAAGATACTCCAGTCCTTCTACTCCGGAGCTGTAGAGAGCATCTTGACTGGAAACATCACTGCCTGGTATGGAAACAACACGACACAGGACAAGAAGGCCCTACAGAGAGTGGGGTGCTCAGCCGAGCGTACCACGGGTATTGCACTACCACCCCTGCAGGTCCTATACAACAAGAGGTGCAAATCCAGAGCCTGCAGAATAATGAAAGACCCTCAACACCCCAACAACAGCCTGTTCAAGCTGCTGCGGTCAGGCAAACGCCTGCGAACACCAGCAACTAGGACAGAGAGACTTCGGCTCAGCTTCTTCCCCCAGGCCATCAGAGCCTTGAACACTGAACTCTCCACACACAAGCACACATGATCACACGCACAACACACACACTGTACACGCTCACACACTAGCAGCCACTTTAACATGAGCAAGCACACACTTATGCTGCACACGCTCACACTTATGGCCACTAAGGAAAGGTCACTTTAAGAATAGTATAGTATAACTTCAGATTGTATAATATAGCATGTACAGAAAGACCCAGTGCCTCATCCGTAGCTAACAGTGTATTGCACTACCACAGGACCTAGCATGTCCTACCATGCTCTGTAAATAACTTATGTACATATACCGATATGCCCTACTCTGTTTACTTGTTTTATTGCACAATGTCGTTCTATTGGATTCTATTATATGTTATTACTATTGTATTATGCACATCGTTGCGGGCAAGACCACCTGCATTTCATTGTATGCTCGTATGCCGTGACAAATAAAACTCTTGACTTCACTTGACTACTCTAGTTTAATAATAATAATAATAATAATAATAATAACAACATATAGCACCTTTCATACAGGGGATTGCAGTTAAAAGAAATACGACATAAAATCAGTGTAAAACAAGCAGCAAATCATGAAATATATATATATTTTTTCTATTTATTTTTGGGGTTTCTGTATTTCTCACCCATCCCAATTATTTGTCGTTATGCCAATTCCCTTCCTGGTCGTTGCGTGCATTGCCCCACTGTCGGCCTGGGGAGGGTGTAGAACTACCACATGCCTCCTCCGATACATGTGGAGTCACCAGCCGCTTCTTTTCACCTCTTTCAACCTGAGCGAGGAGTTTCACTGGGGGAACGTAACGTTTGCAGAGGTTCACGCTATTTCCCCCAGATCCCCTCCCTGCTGAACAGGCGCCCCGACCAACCAGTAGGAATCGCAGTTTTTTACAACGACCAGGACACATACCCCACCGGCTTCCCACCGCTAACACTGCCAATTATGTTAGTAGGGACGAGTGACCAAACCGATGGTACCGCTGACAGCTGGATTAGATCCCAGAGTCTCTGCGGTGGTAGGCGAGTGCTTAGTCCACTGTGCTACCCAGCCACCCATAATGCAGATATATTAATCAAAATCATATCAGAACCTCACGTTCCAATAGGCTTCTTGCATTTCTGTAATCTGTTACAAAACATGATAAAGGTCATAGTATGCACCCAGTGGATAGTGGGGCGTAGAAATAAAAGTAAAAGGAAGTAAAATAATAGCAAGGGTAAAATGAGCACAAAGTGCAGACATATAAAATCACAGTTTTTCACATTAGGATCTAACATCCCAACAGGCCACTTTGTTTATGGTTTGATTCAGTTTTAGTAGAATAGAATAGACATGAAATGAGCACATAAAGTGCAGACATATAAAATCACAGTTTTTTACAGTGCAATAAAATAGTTCTGGATTACTGTTTAACAGTTCAAAGTCGTCTTTACCTTCTGTTTGGTATCCACAGTTTAAAACCTGACAGTCTTCCCTCTTGCTTGATACCCACTTTGACCATTCAACCTCCCACTCGGGGGAAACCTTCCTCTCAGGGTGCAGTTCCCTCTCCCAGGGCACAGTTCTAGGCCTGGATCCTACACAGTTTTAAAGCCTGACAGTCTTTCTTGCTTGATACCCACACAGTGTATTTAATATAAAGGTTGTATCCCGACCCTCTTCTCTAGTTTACTGTATTTCATCTAAAGGTGTTTAAATGTTTCATGCACACCATGTTCTGGACTAACTAATGAATACTGTGGCATCGTGCAATCTCAAACATATACAAAAATATAGTACATAACCTATATGAGCATCTTCTTTGCTAATCTCTCCTCCACATGAGAGCAGTCCTGTTTCACACATCAAGGTAAAGATGGAGATGCTCCTTGTACTGTGCAGGGACTGCAAACACCTCCGGCGGGGCTCCGGGGTCTTTTTGACATTGAAGCCTGCGTTCCCCTTAGCTCCTTCTGGCACTCCCATTAACACATTGTGTGCCAGCCGGATATGACGAATTATCGCTTGTATGCCAGCACTTTAATCAATGGGAGGACGAGCACATTTGTGAGCGATTAAACTATATCTTAAATTATGGCTATGGGTCTAATACACCCGTCGCTTATCAATGACTTGCTTGCAGTCAACATGTACGAAACGGATTGTTTTTTCATCAGTACATTTCTGTTTTATACCGTTTTGAATACGAGTATAGTTTTGGAGATTTCTAGAAAGAAAAAAAGATTCCGAAGTAATAGCCATTTACTGGAATACACAAAACACGTTGTCATTTTCCGGCTGATTTATGAATAGTTTTCAAATAAACGCTAGATTATCAAGAGTATTTGTGTTCTTATGCACGATACAAAAGCGGGCTGAAAAATCATTTATTCGTGCCGCGCTCTGCGCCTAACGCCACACACACACACACACGTTGTGAAATTCCAAATATCGATCGCGTTTATTGATCCAACGTTATACTCCGAAACACATAATCCATGCTGCTTCCAGTCCCCTCAATGAATGCAATAGTATCAGGTTGCATGCCCCAGAAGTAAAATGTGGACCAGAGTTTTTTTTCTGATGCAAGTCCCATCGACTCTAATCCAATGATGTGCAATACCATCCGGGAGACAATAGGGGGCGGTATTTGCCCTTTTCGAGCTCAGAGCCATTCCCAATGATAACGTCAGGCTGGATGGATGAAAAATGAATGGATATCGCTAATAAAATAAATAACGATTAAATAACGAGAACTCGTTATTGGCACACAACGCATGGCGAGTTAGGACGAGAAATCTCGTTGTTGGCAACCAAAGTGTTAACACTTTCCGTGCCAGCCATGCGGTGCCCCGGAACCCTGTTGCGTGCCACCACCCACTTCAATGATAGAGCTCTCATATTTGCGAACGCATAAACTATATCTTAAATTATGGCTATGTGTCTAATATGGCCGTCGCTTATCAATGACTTGTTTGCAGTCAACATTGTCGAAACGGATTGTTTTTTAATCGGTTCATTTCCGTTTTATACCATTTTGAAAAACTCGTTTTTTGAAAGTTTCAGGAAAATATAAAGATTCTGTGATAATCGCCCTTTAGTGGAATACACAAAAACGTTGTCATTTTTCGGCCTATTTATGAATCGTTTTCAAATAAACGCTAGATTATCGATAGTATATGTGTACTTATGCACGCTATAGAAGCGGGCTGAAAAATCAATTATCCATTTCCTGATCAGCACACACACACACACACACATAGGGCCCACGTTGATATATCTGTGAAAAAAGCTCTGATTATCCCAATACTGGTAAAATAGATTCCTTACCTCAGATCAGATGTTCTCCAAAAAGATTATTCCAATTCCTGATCGCCATTCCAAATATCGATTGCGTTTATTGATCCAACGCTGGGTACTGGAAACACACATTATCCGCTGTTCTGGTGGTCTGCAATGACTTTGATCGTCTCGGGTTACTTGTCTGACAAGTAAAATGTGGAAGCAGGATTTTTTTTCTCCATGCAAAGGGGTGCAGTACCATCCGGAGAGACGATAGGGGGCGGTATTTTCCCAATGGAGCTCAGAGAGAGTTCCAGTGGTAACGTGAGGCTAGATTGATGAAATATGAATGGAAATCGCTAATAAAAAGAAAACTAGATCTCTCGTCGTTGGCACTGAACGGTTGGCATGAACTAACGAGAAATCTCGTCGTTGGCACTCAAAGTGTTAATTTACTCACAGTTAGCCACTTCGCCCCCTAGTGCTCCTTTTACATTTACATTTGGTCATTTAGCTGATGCTTTTTTATCCCAAGCAACTTACAAGTTCTGTACGACAAGTCATCAGGAAGGGTACAACTCTATCAGCTGAGTAACAATGTTCATCAAAGTGTTGAGTGCTACAGTGTAACTTAGTATATTAGGAGAAGTGCATGACAGTAAGGTTAGTTAGGTTTTTTTATATATATTTTTTTATTTCAGATATTGGTTGAAGAAGTGTGTCTTTAGTCGATGGCGAAAGATTTGACGGGTTTCGGCTGTCCTAACTGTGGTGGGAAGTTTGTTGTCTACCATTGTGGGGCAAGGACTGAGAATAGGCGGCTTCTCTTTGATGACCCTCCCGGAGCTCTGATAGGAGTAGGTCTGAGGCGGCCAGAGGATGTAGAGCGGAGGGGTCTTGAGGGTGTGTAGTATTATAAATACATTTTTTATTTAAAAAAAAATTTGTTGGACTTGTACAGCACTTTGTTCAACTTTGTCAGTGTTGTAAAGTTTAAACCTTTTTAAATCTTTTTAAAACCTAACCTTTTTAAATCTCATGAAATATTGTAAGCCGTCATTTGAGGCTTTATAAAAGCAGCACAATGAACACAAATCTGTCAGTGCCGAGTCCGACCTCATCTTAAATAACAAACAGCATTGCTTGTTGTAATTAACGAAGAGAGGCAGAGTTGATTCTGCACTTTATTTTCATATTCGAATCCCATGCCCATCGAACGAAGCTTCGAAGTATATAAGACAGCCCTAGTGTGTAGTTAGAGACCATTGACCAGAGGGAGCCGTTTCCGTTTCCGTTTACATCCCACCTCCAGTGGCCTCTTTTTGTGTTATACATCACCCCCTGCTTGAGGCATGCGTGTGCGTCCTTGTGCACGTGCTGAAACAACACGTGGTATAACATTTTCTGCTACCCCTTTTCCGCTGTCATTTTAATCAAATAGTAAATACTAAAAGCATAAAAGTTGCCAGATTCTACGCTAAATTACGAACAAAACAATAGACTCAATCCGTGTGATTTGATTGGCTGTCGTGACGAGGCCCTCCCCCACAAGCAGGATGTTTATACGCGTTATGATTTGCAGCGTTATTTTTAGCCCTGACCACACTGTGTTTTGTTTGGCTTTGCTATGTAGACCTGCTGAACCCCCTTAAATATTACAGTAGGTGTGTGGACCTAATTTGGTTCTTTTGTATGATATTTCCCAGAACTAATTCCAGGATATTTTCCTAGATTACTATGTTTAAGACATCCCACGGGTGGTCGTTGATTCTAGCTCAACAAACCAGACCCCACACTTTCCGCACAAATTATCCTAGTATTGTTCTTCATGACCTGGTGTGAAGTTTCCTCTCGACACGAGCCCCGACTTTTCCCCCTGTTGCTGTAAGCTCACTCCAGGAAGTACCCCGATGTTTGTGTGTGCGAGCGCATGTACGCACACGTGCACGATGCCTTTGTTCCTTTTCTGGACCGGTCTGTGCTACACTGCACCATACTCCAGTTGTGCGTTCGCCATAGTGGTTTGGAGTATTTTCTCCAGTAGTAATGAGATAGTGTCAAGGGCACACGTTGTGCAGGAGCATGATGTTGAGTGAAGGAGGCAGTGTTTAAGCTGGAAGGTGCCTGGAGACATGTGTATGTGTCTGTGGTCGGGTACCTTCGAGGCCCACTCTGTAATTTGCTGTGCTCGGCTGCACGGCTCTTTGATCCTGTATGGGACGTTTGGCTGCCCTGTTGGCAGAGGGCACTGTGTTTCTCCCCCTGCTCAGACTGAACCCTGCACCCCCGTCATCTGGCTGCTCGCTCGCGGGGCCCCCCCGATCCTGTGGTGGGGAGGGAGTGTGTGGGCACGTGGGCAGAGCCCGGCGCGGGTGGCCGAAGGTGTTCTGGGTCCCGGCCCGAGCGAGGGAGGAGACCGCACCCTGCCGTGTGAAAACACTGCTAGACCCTGGAAACACACACACACACACACACACACACACACACACACACACACACACACACACACACACACACACACACACACGCACCTATTTCTGTACTAACTGGGAAAAGGGAGCACAGAACAGAAAGAAAATACGTGTGTGTGTGTGTGTGTGTGTGTGTGTGTGTGTGTGTATGTGTGTGTGTGTAAGAAAGAGAGGGAGAGAGAGTTGTATGTGTGTGTGAGAGAGAGAGAGAGAGAGAGAGAGAGAGAGAGAGAGAGAGAGAGAGAGAGCCCTGTTCTTACCCCACTGGGAATGGAGAGGACGCGTTTTAAAACTAGCCACCACGCCCATCCTACGGTGGTTTCTTAGGGTAGAGATTGTTTCACTATACTGTATACTTAGTCCTGTCAAAATGCTATTGTTCATTGTTGTTGTATCATTATTATTACCTACAGAAGTACAGAGAGTTGACTTGAGGATGAACTTCGTCTCGAAATACATTTATTTTCTTCAGTCAGGAGAAGTCATTATTATCTTTTATTGTTATTAGTATTGTATGAGTTTCTTACAGAGTCATGTCTGTGGAGTTTTGAGAATTTGAATGTTTATTTTGGTTAGTGATGAGAAGCAGTGTTGTGTGAGAGAGAAATAGAGGGAGAGATGGAGAGGGAGAGTCATGGAGAGGGAGGGAGAGAGAGATTGATTGATTTCTTTATTGAAGCAATAAAACAAGGATTGTGCAATACAATACAAAGACTATTGATCAAAAGGATAAAACCACAATAAAGCCCTAGAGCTCGTGGTCCTTGTGAAGTGAAGTGAATGTAAGTGTGCATATACAGTATGAGCGCATGTGTGCACAGGGAACATAAAACAAGATACAATATATAAAACAAAAACAATACTTCATCAACATCAATAGAGACCTCACCAAATAACAATGACCCTACGGTTTCCCAGTTCATTCCCACCTGCTCTTCAACTCCCAGTGTAGCTGTGGTCACCTATTATTCTTTGGTGGATTATCTTGGCAACGCGATCGACATCAATACTTGGAATGGCAGTCAGATAATTGGATTATTCTTTTTGCAATCGATCCTAGTCAAGGTAAGGGCTATATGGTATCAATCTTGCGTTGATCCGAGCATGCCTTCGCTGTGATCCGAAAGTGTTATTGTAACGTTACTCCACAACGTATGCCGTTGGTGACGATCGAAGCATAGAACCCCCCCTCCCCCCCACCCTTTCATGCATGCATGATGAAACATAATACAGATAATATAGCCTTGATTTCAGATTGATTGTTGATCCAGGCGAGGAATGGCACAGTTTCTAAACGTTCTGGGATTACACAGAATTACTCTAAAACTATACTCATATTCACCACGGTATAAAACGGGAATGTATGGATGAATTATTTTTTTTTTTCACAAATTGAACGATAGATACTCGATGTCAAATGGGCAATCGTTTTATATCCATAGCTATGATATTTAATATAGTTTTAGCACTGCAAACACCGGCATGTATCCCCATTCATTAAAGCGCTGGCACACACGGCCATACCACACGAACTCTGGCGCTGAATGTGTTAATAAAGTTCTGTTTGAAAAATAAGAAAACAATGATGACATCCTTGGCAGGTGTTGATTGTGGATATTTAGGATTCTAAAACCGGCGGTGGATGATTATGGCTCGACGAAGTATATTATGGGTTTATTATTTCTGTGTTTGTGTGTGTCTGTCTGTCTTATCCGTCTGTCTGTTTCAAACCACGTTATCCCACAGCGACTGACTGGAAGCAAAGCCGTAAGCCATGGATCAGATCCTGCCTTTGCGAGGGACATTCTGTACCCACCCAGGTCTATCTCTGACACCCTGCCCAGCAGTGACATGCATCCACAACAAGGCTTCTTCTTCCTCCTCCTCCCTCCTCCTCCTCCTCCCGCGCTCCACAACAGAGGGCGTCTCATCGTAACCCGCATCCCAAAACACCCATCAAGTAGATTACTTACACCTTAATGTCTCAGTCTCTGGAACACATCAACACCTTTCAACACCAAGCACTTAGCCCAGAGCTCTAAACCGCTTTGCACACGTCCATTTAGTTTGACAGTTACGGAGTGTCAAAAATGACCTTCAGCGATGTCATCAGAAGACATCTTGTAACACTGGTATGTCATAAATGTATAGATGTAGCAGTACTATCTATCTGTATGTCATGTATGTCATATATGTCCTGATGAATTGAAAATGGGGCACCCTGATGTAAACAAGACGAAAGTCTTTCTCTGGTCTGCATCCCCTTAACAATTGTGTGTATTGAGCTGTACTGTATTGTACCCATTCTGCAATCTGTTAATAAAGTTTTCAATCAACCAATCAATCACACATTGAATACCTTGTGTTGTCTTAATTATAGCTCCATGAAATTATGAAAAAAATAGCAATCCCTATCGCCCTTTTTTCATTCACATCATTTCATTGAGCTGTATAATTGACCTTGATCTCGAGCCCCGCCCCCTCTCTTCTTGATCCTTGTCCAAGGGAAGCAACAGTTGTGATTGGAGGATTGAGAAAGGGGGGTGGGGCTTGATATGGGTCAATTAACACGGGACAAGGAATCACCTTTTTGTTTTTTCATCTTGCGAAACCCCCAGAATGTTGTCATGTCCCGGTTGTCATAGGCGTTGCAGCGTGAGGGGATGAAAGGCCAACCTTGCCATGGATACGCTTGTGGTTTCACTTTGATTTTAGCTGGAGCTAGCATTTATTTATTTTATACACAGATTTACAGAGCAAATAAACACAATCGGTGGAGAGACTGGCGATCTCTTGCTACCATAGATGGCAAAAACATTTGGCAAAGCATAAATGACAAACGCGGCGCAACACTTTCCATCGGAGACGGTTGTCTCAGTGTGTGCAGCGCTCGAGCACGAAACCAGCCTTTAGGTTCCCTCCGCTCGCTTTCATTCGTTGTTTTTCAAGTTCATTTCAAACCGTAAGTTTTTTCCCTCCTGGAGAAGATCGCATATCATTTTCCAGAGTAACTCTTGCATTTATTCATAATGGTACCATAAAAAGAAACTTTGAGCTAAAAACACTTTTCATCCTGCCCTCCCTCCAAGCAGCCTCCATGGCAGAGCTCCTTTCAAAGAGACCCTGCTGCCAGTTCCCATTTGAAGTGCAGTAAACCAGGCAGCCACACCTCCTTCTGCCTTATCCCTCTGTCTTTTCGCTCCAACCCCCCCCCCGTTCCTTCCCTCCATCCCTCCATCCAGCGTTCTCTCCTGCTGTTTCCTAGGGGTGGGACGATACGAGTAATTTGGCCCTCGATTGCGATAATATCACGATACACGATATCGGCGATAATCGATTTATATTGCAAGAAATTTCATCTACGATACATCACAGTATCTGTGTGACTGAAGAAGAAAAGATACCCATCAGAAATTATGTATCTATTCAGAATTTACATGAAAGCTTATCAGATTCTTTAGTGTGCATCACAAACTGTCAATTGTACCTGAAACGATGTTCAACAAATTGCATAGTGCCTCTTTAACACACACTGACCGCAACGTTATTATTACCCTACTGTTTCTGCCCATCAGTGTGCTGCTAGGAACATACTGACCAACCAAAGCCCAGTCCGTTCCGTCTCTTGTGTCATGTGGTACTGACCCAACACGGCCCAGACTGGTCCGTTCCGTCTCTCGTGTCATGTGGTACTGACCCAACACGGCCCAGACCGGTCCGTTCCGTCTCTTGTGTCATGTGGTACTGACCCAACACGGCCCAGACCGGTCCGTTCCGTCTCTCGTGTCATGTGGTACTGACCCAACACGGCCCAGACCGGTCCGTTCCGTCTCTTGTGTCATGTGGTACTGACCCAACACGGCCCAGACCGGTCCGTTCCATCTCTTGTGTCATGTGGTACTGACCCAACACGGCCCAGACCGGTCCGTTCCATCTCTTGTGTCATGTGGTACTGACCCAACACGGCCCAGACCGGTCCGTTCCGTCTCTCATGTCATGTGGTACTGACCCAACACGGCCCAGACCGGTCCGTTCCGTCTCTCGTGTCATGTGGTACTGACCCAACACGGCCCAGACCGGTCCGTTCCGTCTCTTGTGTCATGTGGTACTGACCCAACACGGCCCAGACCGGTCCGTTCCGTCTCTCGTGTCATGTGGTACTGACCCAACACGGCCCAGACCGGTCCGTTCCGTCTCTCGTGTCATGTGGTACTGACCCAACACGGCCCAGACCGGTCCGTTCCGTCTCTCGTGTCATGTGGTACTGACCCAACACGGCCCAGACCGGTCCGTTCCATCTCTTGTGTCATGTGGTACTGACCCAACACGGCCCAGACCGGTCCGTTCCGTCTCTCGTGTCATGTGGTACTGACCCAACACGGCCCAGACCGGTCCGTTCCGTCTCTCGTGTCATGTGGTACTGACCCAACACGATGTCTGCCACTAACTCACTAAGTCGTGGCACGTGAGCTTATGGGACATGGGGAAAAACAGCATAATTTGTGTGTTGGAGTTAGTTTACAGTTTGGCTTTTGGGTATGAAATCATCTTTTTGTATCACATCAGGAAGTCATTTATTACACAAACACGCAGAGGAGAGTATGGCACTTTTTGTAGAAATACACCACAAACACTGGCACAGAGAAAAAACGGCCAGTGACGCTGTCAAATAATTATGATAAAGTGAGTTAATGACTCACTTCTTCTGAGTAACATTAAAACATAGGATTATGTGTGTGTGTGTGTGTGTGTGTGTGTGTGTGTGTGTGTGTGTGTGTGTGTGTGTTTTTGACCCACTGAGGAGGGGGATACAGGATGAGGGCTAAACTGAAGGAATCCTGAGTCAGAACCAGTCCCATACTTTACTGCTGTTTCACTAGTTTCCAGGAACAACTCCCCCTCCCTCCCTCTCTCCTCACGCCCACCCATGTATTGGTGTAAGAGAGATGGTCAAGGGGATTTCGGCTATCTGATTGTGTGTGTGTGTGTGTGTGTGTGTGTGTGTGCGCGCGCGCATGTGGTTGTGTGTGTGTGTGTGTTCACTGGTTAAGACACTTTTGTTCGTCGTTGAGTATTTGTTGCTCAACTACCTTTTAATGGTGTAACTCTCATTATACATCTGGTGGAATTTAACCGACACACACACACACACGCACGCACGCACGCATGCACACGCACACCACACACACACACAGGCCCCCACACGACTTGCCCAAGTGAGCCAGAGAGAGGGAATTCAACGCAGTTTACACCAGTCAGGTGCAAGAGTGCCCCCTATGGGTCCTAGAGGAGTACCATGTTGACATCCTCAACACAGCAGGCCACAGTGGAGCTCGCACACGCGCTCATGCACAAACATGCAGGAGGCCAGACACACGCGCCCTACACTGTTCCCAACCCCCTCTCTCTCTGTAGCAGAGCAGCTACTCAACAAGCCTCCTGGCCTGGTTATGGGGCCTGTCTCACACCCCTGCCAGTATAAACCTCACCCCTACCCCGGCTCTCACCCCCGCCTCCGTCTGACCAAATGGCCTGAGGGAAGCATCAGGGGGTTTGGGGGGGAGGGGGGCAGGGGCGAGCGGGCAGGGGGCCAAATTAGAACCATATTTCACTCATATACCCTAGTCCATTTCACCAAGCCCCTCCGTCTTCCTGGAACACACGCGGATATACAGGCTTATGGACTTGCGCAAACGCACACACACACATGCTCGCGCACACAGATGCAGGCGCACTCTCGGTACACAGTAGAACCCATGCACGCTGACATGTACAGTATGCTCACACACACATACACACACACATGTGGCCTGGTCGGGTCACAGTCCTGGTATCTTAGCCATCCTAACTATGTGTGTGTTTATGACTCACATGATCACAGCAGACTTACTGCCGCGCTGCACCAGTGACTGTGGCCATGGCGTCGTGCATCTTCTTCAACGGTCGAGAGGCGAACAGAGGTTTCCTCCGTTACAGATGTGTGTGTGTCTCTCTCCCTCACACATCGTTGTGAGAATCCACGACACTTCCCACTTCTTCCAACATCTTCATTGAAAAGTGAAACGAACCAGAACGTTGTCCTGTCAGTGTGGCTTATGAATGCTTTTCTCGCTGTTGGCTTCCAGTTCCATTGTCCTGAGAGGAGAGTTTGTGTTCGCTGGGTCCTTTGTGTCTGGTTTCAGTGTGAAGATGGCGGGCGTCCCAGTGTGAGCCCCTCTCTCCTCCCCGTCCAGCCCGGGCCCAGGGTCTGGAACAGATTACATCTGATATTAAACACATGGCAGCAGTTAAGAGTTAGAGGGAGAGAGAGGGGGGGAGAGAGATGCAGAGAAAGAGCGCGCAAGTGAGGGAAAAAAGGGACAAAAAAGAAAAACAAAAAATGAGTAGATTTGTCAGCGACCCCCCCTCCTCCGTCTCACTCTCCCCACTCCACCCCAACCCCACTTTTTTTTTAATATTTTTCTCGCTTTTTTATTTCTTCCAAGCAGAAAGCAAGCATACATGTACATTCCATCGTTGGTCTTGTAGATCCTGAGAGTGTGGAGAAAATCAGGATGCGAATGTCCGTGCTAGTGGTGAGACCAATTCATTGGTCCGATAACTGGCATTTTGAAATAATTGGCCAATTACCAAAAGATGTTAGCCCTTCCCCGTGTGTTAATCCCACAAGTGTCAATTGATTCCAAAAGTAGATTTATTTTGTTGATTCAAAATAATAAGTATAGTGCAGATCTATTACATTTACATTACATGGCTACGGGTGAGTGGAATTGTTCGTCAAACAGTGTCGAAATTGAGTGCTACACTATAGACATAATTAGCATAGTAGGTAGTAGTATAGGCATAGTATATTACTTAGTAGCAAAGTACATAATAGTAAATGACAGTAAGAAGGTTAGTAGTTTTTATTTCATTTTATTTATAAAATACAATAATTACAGCTGTCCTGACTAGTGGTGGGAAGGGCGAGGACTGAGAATAGCCTGCTTCGCTTTGATGAGCCCCCAGGAACCCATGTGGCTCCCATGCAGCCAGAAGGTGCCGAGCGTAGGGATCTTGAGGGACAGACAGAAAGACGGGCTCCCCATTTCATGTTACCATCGATGCGTCAGCGCCACTACATGTACCAGGGCGAGATATCTGAGAAGAGAGAGCGGCGCAGACGGAGAGATATGAAATAATGGTCTCTTCTTGGCTCGGGTTCAGATGCAGAGGCCCTTTTTATAAGACAACGTGTCACACTCTGTCAGGCTATTGCTAACGATGATGATGAAACACCCCCAAGTGACACCGTTTGAATCATTGGGGGGGGGGGGGGGTCTTTCAGCTCTCTTTACGGCTCATGGCAGATGTTAATATTCTTGACTGTACGCACAGTCGCACACGCCGTGTCCTCGGTGTCCCGTTACAGACCCTGGATCAGTGTGTTTCATGACCTGGATAACGATGAGAGGGAGTCGTGAATCCGTCGCTCTCTGCTCTCTCTCTCTCTGAGATGGTATCGAATGGACGGGGGACTTTGTCGCGTCACAGGTCCCCAGGCCCTGCTGCTGTGACGCTGGTGTTGTCGTGGCGGAAAGCGGTGCTAAATTCCTGGGTCTTGCACATGCAGACGTTTCGGGGAAGGTTGAGAAAGTTCCTGATGTTCCCTTTGCTAATTTCTGTTTCTTCCTGTGAGGGCGTCCCACAGGGCAGGGAGGAACCATCCCTGAAGCAGCGGGCCCTCTACCCACAAGACTCAATCACGTTCATGTTATTCCTCACACACACACACGCACACGCACACACACACACACACATGCACACACACACACACACATGCACGCACGCACGCACGCACACACACACACACACACACACACACACACACACACACACACACACACACACACACACACACACACACACACAATAAGTACAATAACCAGTGTTTTTCTTGCTCGTACCACAAGTTAAGGCAATAATACAGTGTGTGAGCTGATACCTCTAAAGTTCTTGTTTTCTCACGGTCCGACTGACCCTTTCATCTGTCCTACCTGTCAGGTCATCCGCGGCCAGGGCGCTGTGGGACACCATGCTGACCAGTAAGCAGAAGGAGGGCGTGATGGAGGTTCGTAGGCAGCTGGTGGAGGCCGCCAGCAGGGAGAACCTGCCAATCAAGATGAGCCTGGGTAAGACCCGCCTCCACTGCACCACCCACAGCACAGAACAATCCCCCCCCCTCCGGTACACACGGAATGAACACACACAACAACAGGCTTCTTCCCACTGTCACAGAACAGCAGACATGTTGCGTGAGGTCTATTATTTCATAATGAAAAACATATATATCATGATGAAAATATGATCGAGAGGATTAAACGAAAGAATGCACACACTGGAGAATAATGAAAAGCATCACAACCTCGCATCTCATTCAGAACTGTTGTTGAAGCTGGTGATTGTGTTGGATTGTGTGTGCCGTCCTGCTGGTCCTCAGTGAAGGTCAACAGCGCCCCCTACAGAGACCCATGGCGTCTGGCCCGCTGTGTATTTGCCCATGTGGCCACAGAGGAAATGTGAACCACATGTTGGCTCTCTGACACACACACACACACACACACACACACACACACACACACACACACACACACACACACACACACACACACACACACATGCGCACACACACACACACACACACACACACACAGCTCTTGAAGGCTTTTGTTGTTTGTTAATGAACCAGAGGGCTCTGAAGTGAAGGGTGAAAAATATGTGTAGACACGCTACAGATGAAGACGTAGCATGTACGCCTCCAGTACACTCATACACTTTCTGCTCTGTTGTTGTTCCTGAGTCATAGAGGTGTATGTATGAATCATATGTTACATACAACACACACACACTTGGCTAATATGCAGGTTAGCATGTGGCAGGAGGGGAGGTGCAGGGGGCGGAGTCATGTGGTCCCCTAGTTCCTATAATTTTGGAGGTAAGGAGGGTCTTGTCTCTTGTAAAAATAAAAGAAAAGGAAAAAAGAAAGCAGGTTGTAATATATTGGGAGGTCATATACACACAGAAACGTGCACACACACACACACACACACACACACACTCACTGACACACACATACACACACACGCTGCCATGGCCATGTTTTCTTTCACACATCTGTGTCAAAGAGTAGTGCTCAGCTCCTCCGGGTTTATTTAGACAAATGCACCTCCTCAAGAGGACTGAGAGACAGTCAGAGAGTGAGAGGGTGAGGATTGATTGATTGATTGAAAAGTTTATTAACAGATTGCAGAATGGGTACAGTACAGTACAGCTCAATACATACAATTGTTAAGGGGATGCAGACCAGAGAAAGACTTTCGTCTTGTTTACATCAGGGTCCCCCATTTTCAATTCATCATAACATATATGACATACATGACATACAGATAGACAGTACTGCTAAATCTATACATTTATGACATATCAGATTTGCAAATACAGTACTGTTTGCGATACAAAAGTGTCCAGAAAAAGAGTGTATATACATTTGACGTAGAAACTGTACATTGGAGGAGGTTGGGTGGGTGGGGTGGGGTTGGGTGGGTGGGGGCTGTACATTGGAGGTGGGGGGGGGGGGGGGGGGGGTTGGGTAGGGGGGACACACACATTGTACACTGTACATTGGAATACTGACAAAGCCATACTTGGTCATTTACTGTACAACTTGGTTAGGACATTTGTAGGGGCCAGTTTCGAATTGCAGTCTCCCGTAGGTGTTTTTTTAGAGTGTTTTTGAAAGTGGGTAGTGATTCACATTCCTTTACAGCTTTGGGTAGGGCGTTCCACATTGATGTGGCATAATTGCGAAACGTGTTTAGTCCCTTGTTTGAGCCGAATCTGGGTTTAACATGATTTGTGGAGCTCCCTCTGGTGTTGTGATCGTGGTATTCACTGACCTTTGGGAAGTATTTTGACATGTACATGGGTACCTTGGTCGCGTAGTGTATCTTGTAGACCAGGCCCATTGCAAGTTGCTGTACTCTGTCGTCTACTCTAAGCCATCCTAGGTTGTCAAAGTGGGCAGGGGTGAGGTGGGTTCTAGGAGTCAGGTCAAGCAGTAGTCTAGGAAAAAGATTAGCCTCTAGGATGGAACCCAGGTAGGTAATTTCATCTTTCCTTGTGACAATATTGTCACCCACTGTAACCGAGAAGCCGTCGGTCTTGCTGAGTTTGTTATTTGAACCGAAGAGAATGGACTCTGTTTTGCCCATGTGTAATGATAGTTTGTTGTCGGCGAGCCAGACAGTGCCAGATAGAGAGTTTGAGAAAAGGGTCCAGAGCAGGAGCTAAAGAGTTTTGGCTGAGAGAGGAGAGAGTGTGAATTTGGTATGGCTGTAAGCTGTTTCTGCCGGCTGACTGACAGCCTGTTGACTTAGTGTCCCAGCAGTGAGAGAAAGAGAAAGAAACACAGAGAAACATGGAGACAGAGAGAGAGAGAAACATAAAGAGACACAGAGGGAGAGAGAGATAGAAAGATACATGTAGAGAGAGACAGAGGGAGGGAGAGAGAATGAAACAGAGAGACAGAGAAACATAGTGACACTGGGAGAGAGAGAAACACAGAGATACAGAGGGAGGGAGGGAGAGAGAGAGAGAAATAAACAGAAACGTAGAGAGAGAGAAGGAGAGAGAAATATAGAGAGAGATATGTAGAGAGAGAGAGAGAGAGAGAGACAGAAACAGAAACGTAGAGGGAGAGAGATAGAGAAACAGAAATGTAGAGAGAGAAACAGAAACGTAGAGAGAGAGAGAGAAATGTAGAGAGACGGGGAGAGAAAGGGCTAAATGCTAAATGTCTGACACACACTGGACCTTTATACCCATCTGGCAGAGGACCAAGCCCCCCTGCCAGGCCCTCCCCAGCTCCTGGCCGACCCCCACACATTTCCCATCCTACCAGAGATCTACTACATCCATCCTGTGCTATTAACATAATCTGAAGGAAAACAAGAGTATATACTGCTGCTATGTACTATTAATATCCATCTCTTCTGCAGTATATTAGGACCTACTCTGACCTGGTTGTTGTTCACCAGACGTGTGTCACTTTGTGAGGAAAATCTTCTACATTCATTTCTTGGTTTGCCTAAAATGTGACGTTTCTCATTGTAACCTTGGAGCATAACTAGCTAAAGGTCTGGTGGAGAACAATATCTGACAATACCTTAAAAATGTGAAAGCATTCCTTTGAGTGTACTGTACTGAGTTGTTCACTCACACTATAGCATAATGGTTCAGTATCTTATACCCGTTCTAATAGTCTACTCCTGATTCGATCCTGGCTCTAACACAACATGCCAACTTTTTGGGAAATTTGCTTATTTGCCATCTACCCTGGAGTTAGACAAGCAAACTTCTCTGTGCATGCATTACTAATGCATTGCATTAGGCTTAGGGAACAGCCGCACCGTTAGCCTAGCCACAGAGAAGAAAAGGGTATGTATCTGCTTGTCTAACTCCAGGGTCGATGGCAAATAAGCAAATTTCCCCAAATGTTGGCGTGTTCCTTTAATACTTTGAATGAAAGGACATTTCATTATGCCATCTGCGTTTCTTTCAATTCATTTCTGATGTTCAGCTTTTTCCAGGTCATTTTCTTAAACTAAGTGATTCCAATGATACTCCCTGGCATGAGTTTTGTTCCAGTCCCACCCGTTTTGTGTCTGTCGACCATCTGCTTTTCTAAATTGAATCTGAGTGCTCTCAGATTCCTCTGCGATCCACAAACTGAAAAATTGCCGCCATCTTTAATGCTGTTCCAAAGCCGTGCTGTAGGAAACACACAGAGGATTGATTGATTGATTGAAAACTTTATTAACATATTGCAGAATGGCTACAATACAGTACAGCTCAATACACACAATTGTTAAGGGGATGCAGACCAGAGAAAGACGTTCGTCTTGTTTACATCAGGGTCCCCCATTTTCAATTAATCATAACATATATGACATACACGACATACAGATAGACAGTACTGCTACATCTATACATTTATGACATACCAGATTTACAAATACAGTACTGTTTGTGATACCAAAAGAGTCTAAAAAAGAGAGTATATACATTTGACATAGAAACTGTACATTGGAGGAGGTTGGGTAGGTGGGGTGGGGGAAACTGTACAACTGTACATGCAAAACTGTACATTGGGATATCAACAAAACCTTACTTTGTCCCAAGAAGAGGGTCTCATGTATTATTGGGTTAGGACATTTACTGTACATTTACAGGGGCCAGTTTCGAATTGCAGTCTCCCGTAGGTGCTCTTTGAGAGTGGTTTTGAAAGTGGGTAGTGATTCACATTCCTTTACAGCTGTGGGTAGGGCGTTCCACATTGATGTGGCATAATTGCGAAACGTGTTTAGTCCCTTGTTTGAGCCGAATCTGGGTTTAACATGATTTGTTGAGCTCCTTCTGGTGTTGTGGTTGTGGTATTCACTGACCTTTGGGAAGTATTTTGACATGTACATGGGTACCTTAGTCGTATAGTGTATCTTGTAGACCAGGCCCATTGCAAGTTGCTGTACTCTGTTGTCTACTCTAAGCCATCCTAGGTAGTCAAAGTGGGCAGGAAGCCTGAGGTTAGCGGCTGTTCGATGTATAACGCTCCTCCCACAAACGTCACTTCAGAAATGGCACGTGAAGAGAACAAGGACGTTCCGTTTCTTCTAACGTGTCTGCTTCTTCTAACGTGTGTCCGTTTCTTCTAACGTGTCTGCTTCTTCTAACGTGTCCGTTTCTTCTAACGTGTCTGCTTCTTCTAACGTGTCCGTTTCTTCTAACGTGTCTGCTTCTTCTAACGTGTCCGTTTCTTCTAACGTGTCTGCTTCTTCTAACGTGTCCGTTTCTTCTAACGTGACCGTTTCTTCTAACGTGTCTGCTTCTTCTAACGTGTCCGTTTCTTCTAACGTGTCTGCTTCTTCTAACGTGTCCGTTTCTTCTAACGTGACCGTTTCTTCTAACGTGTCCGTTTCTTCTAACGTGTCCGTTTCTTCTAACGTGACCGTTTCTTCTAACGTGTCCGTTTCTTCTATCATATCCGTTTCTTCCTTGTCTCCCCATGGCATCTCACTGAGTCATCAAGGAGGAGATGCAAGCACACATCTATAAACCTTGGGAATGGACCCCCGCAGAGAGTAAAGTTTGGACATTTTGGTTCCAGGGCCACTACTGACTGGGACATGAATGCATTATAGGAAAGGGCTTCTACTTATTATGATGTCTAGACCAGATCAGCCATGGCTTTGGATTTAAATAAAACATTTCTGGGGTCAAAGAGTCGTACCTACCGGATTCCGGCTCTCAGAGTCACTTTCCACGAGGGGACTCTTTTGTGTCTGTCCTCCATTACCCAGCCCTAATAGTAGTCTCCACCACTACCAGCCCTAATAGTAGTCTACACCAGCGGTTCTCAACAGGGGTGAGTTTTTTTTTTTTTTTTATATAATTCTTTTTGGATTACAGAAAAGTATCACTAAAGTGCTATCTGTTGCAGCTGCACTGTTTTCCATGAAAATACCACATTTGGATAAGTTTGACCATTTCTTAAAATCTGAAAATCATTATGAAACTTGGTGTTAATAAAACTCAGAAAAGGATCACCAAGTTACTCTGGATAAAAAAATACTTTACAGACAACATTGAGACAAAGCTTCCTGACACATCTCCATCCAAACTCTTGGAAGAACTCATTGAAATCTCATCTGATACCACCTGGAGAGCTAGTTTCAGAGTGTGGTGCTGAGTACCAAGTATCTCATGATGCAGCAGTTAAGGTGTTGATACCATTCAGCACCACATATCTGTGTGAAGCTGGCTTTTCATCCATGACAGCTCTGAAAACAAAATATAGGGCCAAGTTGAGCCTTGAGGATGACATGCGTGTTGCCTTGTCAAAGATCTCCCCGCGTATTGACCGTATTATTAGCCAGCAGCAGCAGACCTTGCATTGAGCTAGACATTTCCACTGAGAAATGGTAACTTGGTGATCCTTTTCTGTATTTAAAAAAAATACATGATTTTCTGTTTTTGAGAAATGGTGAAACTTATCCAAATATGCTATTTTTATGGAGAACAGTGCAGCTGCAACAGATAGCACTTTAGTGATAATTTTCTATAATTTTATTTAAAGAAATATGCTATTTGATTTACTACTACAAGCAGTGTAATGTCAACAGTACTAAGCCATTTAGACCTGAAACACCTGTTAATAATGCATTATATAGCCTGCATATACACACAAATGTGTTTCCCGGTTTCTTAAAGGTGCTATGCATTATAAATGTCATTTTTCAGTCTCTAGCATTGTATTATAGTAATAGGAGTTCGTATCAATGTGTTTTTGGGCCTAAATACTATATTGGCGAATTCCTCAGCTACAGCCCATCCCCTCTTTGCCTCTAGTAAATCAGGTCATGTTGATTTGACGACCTGGTGCACGTCACAGGGCGCTGTTTATAGCGCACGGTGATGTGATTGGCTCTGTGGTTTTAGTAATGCCCGCCTCCATTCTTGCTACCTGCAGGGTGGAAGGCTTGTCCAGAAGATCACTAATCAGCTGAAGCCTGATGCGGTTCCCTCGGTCTTCGACAGACAGACCGGCGTTAGCTCTCGGGACTCGGGAGCGATCGCTAGCTACTTAGCACCAGCCGGGGCCGGCGTTAGCAACCGGGAGCGTCGTTGAGCATTCAGCCTGCTGGCTACCTAGATCCACTTCAACCAGCGTCGCGGAGCATTCAGCCTGCTGGCTACACAGCTTGTCGGTGTGCTAATAGCCTCTGCAAGCTAACGGTAGCTGGCTCCAGGCTATTAGCACATCGACAAGCTGCTGGAGCTCCCGACGCTCGGCTGGTTGAAGTGGATCTAGGTAGCCAGCAGGCTGAATGCTCCGCGACGCTCCCGGTTGCTATCATGTGCAGGTCCTCTTCTCAGACCTGTGTGGCAAAGCACTGCACACGCATCATGCAAGCTACACATCGCTGCATGTTGATCAATGGTGGCCCACTCGGTGCATCACAGTGGGCTACTATTGTGCTAACAACAACCGCGGTGTCCGGCTTGTCGGCCGGCATGAGTGCTCGATTTGGGGTGGTTCTCTCCTCCTTGTGTGCCCCCGTTCTCGCGGGTGTCCTGCCGGGGAGCTTGTGGACGCAACAACAGCGGCGGCCGTAGCGTTAGTTAGCTCATAGCTATTGTGTACCACTAGCGTTACGGCGGGCTCGAGCAGCCTGCGGCTGCCGCCGTTGTCGCGTCCATGGGCTCCCCGGCAGGGTACCCGTGGGGACGGGGGTGTACAGAGAGGAGAGAACCATTTTGTGTCGGGCGTGCATGCCGGCCAGCGAGCCGGACGTCGGGATATGTTGTTAGCACAATAGCTACCAAGCTAAGCTATGTTAGCTTCTAACGGTGTATACACAATATGTACAACGACACAATGATTTACATTATTACAAATATGGTAACGTGGTTGTGGCTTTTACAAATAGTGGTAACATATATATAGATAGACAGTACTGCTACATCTCTATATTTATGACATACCATATTTGTATGTAACCTGAAACCTAATCTCTGACGGGGAGATGGGCGGAGCTATTTGGTGGGTGGCTGTCACTCAAAGCATTCTGCTAGTATGGTTGGAGCCAAGCCAATAATAGCCTGCTTTCATGAGGCTGAAAAATGCTGGTTTTGAGTACAAGATTAGAAATATAAAACAATGATTATTTTTGGAATAAAAATTACAGATGTGTTACATAGACTCACAGGAAGTGTGTAAAGTTGCCCAAATAGTGCTAGGAATAGCAGTGCATAACCCCTTTAAATAAACATTATTTTGAAAGCAAGCACTTTTGTCATCATTGTAGCAAAAAAGACAGGACCGGAAAAGTCTTTATCGTATGTAGGGGTGCTGTTACGAAGGATCAGATTAAACCAAATATATATATTTATTGATTGATATATATTGCATAATATTTGTATATCGTTTGATATCCCCTGTGTATTCCTTGTACATATACACGGAATATCCC
Source organism: Notolepis coatsorum (assembly GCF_963971535.1). NCBI lineage: Eukaryota > Metazoa > Chordata > Actinopteri > Aulopiformes > Paralepididae > Notolepis > Notolepis coatsorum. The sequence continues at coordinate 179,642,245 of NC_140166.1, read as the reverse complement.
TTTAACCTAGTACAGACCATAATATTTCGTTCTCCTATTGGACAGCGGTCCCCTAGGCGCCATTGCCATACCCCCAAGGTCTGGTTCAAAGTCACCGCCAAAGACTTGCCTGGACATGAACGGCTCTGCGCAAGGATATGAGACAGGAATAAAGCTGGTACTAGTTTGTTCACCTAACGTATAAATACGGCGCAGGTGAATACAGAAGTTAAGTTACCCAATAAGTTGAAGCCTCACCCACGATACAACGTGCGGTGAAGTATGGCCTGTTTGGCCCCAAATAGAGCATTGAGACCGCGTGCGAATTAATAACTGAAGTATCAGAGTTTAACGCTGTACCGTCGAGTTCGACCTATTATTTTTTATTTTTTTTTGGTCTTTTTCCCCCTCCATTTTCCTCCGATTTTTCTCCCATCCCAATGTTAGTCGTATGCCAATTCCCAGTCCCTTCCTGGTCGCTGCGCACTTACCCCCCACAGTCAGATCATCTGGGAGAGTGGAGGCTACCACGTGCTTCCTCCGACACACGTCCAGCCAATCACCGCTTCTTTTCACCTGGCAGCGCGGATTCTCATCGAGAGGGCGTAGCGTGTGGGAGGACCACACTATCCCCCTCGAGTCCTATCCGCGCTTAGCAGGCGCCCCGACCGAACTGTAGGAGTCGCTGTTTACAACGACCCGGACCCACCCCGCCAGCTTCTCCCACCCTCTAATACAGCCAATTGTATTAGTGCAGACGGCCAGCCAAGCTGGTGACAACCCCGGAGCTGTGAGCTGGATTCGAACAGGCGAATCCAGCTCACAGCTCCGGGGCTGGTGACGAACGCAATCTCCGCTCGGCCACCTAACCGCCTTGAGTTCGACCTATTCTATTAATTCAGTAATAGTCTATTTATGTATAGTGTATCGTGCGGCTACCGTTCTACAGTGACCAGCATCACCAACGTTTCCTCGTACCAGCTAGTGTGCTTATCCAGGCTGGGCTGCTTACCCTGGCGCTTTCACCCGAGGAGCCCTAGACGAGGACCGTGTGGACATGTACACTGGATAATCTACCCGACGACTACATAGCCCTTTTCGGCTGGATTATATTTTGCTTTGGTCCTGTAATTGATGGAGCGGAGAATCGCCTACACCCACAATTGTGTGGGATTTACCCTGTGAGGAGCAACGTCGAGCCCGCCTCTCAGAAGCCTGAGGCCGGCTAGCTTTCTTCCATGCGGAGCTGCATGCCACGGAGAACAGCTGTTATTCGTCTGCGGATCAAGAGATTATTGCACCGTCTCCTGTACTTGGAGTCTCTCTATTCATCGTTGACCCAGACTCTACTACCGACAAATCCTCTCCCCTTGCTGGCTTACAACCGGAGGGACCCTACCAGTATCTCCCGCTGCCTTTACTAGAGTACCATAGATATAATTCCTAAGATTCAGGTTGTATTAATTATCTCCTGCGTAATATGAGAATGGACATACGTTATTGATTTGCCTACGCACATTCCTTTGCCTTATAAGCGCACCCTAAGTAAAGTATTGTTATATATACTATTATTGCTGCTAATAAATATTCTTAAACCCAGTTTTGTGTGGAACCGTGTCATTGTGGGAAGTGTTCATCTAAGATACCTGTGTACTGTATGGCCAGTAGTAATGTACATAAGACAGTAGTGGTTTAATGATACCATACTTATATAATACAGTCAGGGAATTGTACCCCTCAGTTACAATTGGTCCTTCGAGCCGGAGGGTAACTAGCGTAATATTAATATAGTAGTATTAATATTGACATGGCCAATGATGAACACTCCACAAAACGGTTCTCCTAAAATAGATCGCCCGCAGCGTAGACGGCAGACACCTCAGTACTTAGAGGATTACGTTGCCAGTATACTACCTAGCTTTCTACAGACGTTAAACGCGGAAAAAGTAGATAGTAAAATTATGTCCAACCCTACCGACCAGGCTACCCCGCCAGTAGAGACCCTAGTGGGTTCTAACGTAACTGACCAAGCTCACGGTGGGGACCAGGAGGGACCTGACATGACTTTACCCCCCGCCAAGACCGAAGAAGTAGTCCCCGGAGAGCTCCAGGATAAAGAAAGCCCTCCAGGGATGGAACCCGACCCACCACAGGAAGAGACGCGCACCCCGGAGATGGATCTCCTCGGTGCGCGACAGGAGAACGGATCTCCAACGAGTACTACCAGGAGCCGATCACCTCAACTAGCGTCTTCCCCCAGCGAGGAGGACAAGATGCTGGCGCAGGCCTTTATCGCCAGCCTGGCAGCCTCAACCGAGCGCGATCGACTCCAAGCACAGACGCTTAGCGAGCGCGCACATTCTTCCATGGAAAGAGAACGCCTTCAAGCGCAGCAACGGAGTGACGAAGACCGCATATGCCTAGAGATTAGACGCCTCCAGACGGAAGAGAATATGGGAAGAGACCGCGCCGAAGCAGAGCGCGACCTCGCTCTCACCAAGCGCGAAGCCGAGCGCGACCGATTACAAGCGCAGATAATGGAGCAGCTGATTACCAGGGTAACCCCCCCTCCCTCCGCACGGGGCTCCAGGGCCTCGTCAAGACAAGGGTCAAGGGCACCCTCCCCTACCCGATCAAGCGACCCTGAGCCCGGCGACCAGAGAGAGCCTATACCCCTCTCCGAACCCCTTCCCCGACCGGTCCAAGCGAGACCCAGCAACAGGGAAGAACCGGCCTATGCCGCGGAGAGGCTAAATAGACGATTACAGGATCTAGATGACCTGCCAGAGGAAGAAGAAGAGGGAGAGGAGGAGAGTCAAGCCCAACAGCATCACCGTACTCCACAGGACCAGGAGGTCCAGTACAGCCCAGACTTTACCCCCGCGGCTCTGCGCTACAGACCCCCGACTCAATTCACGGGTGAGCTTGACGCACGACCAGCCCCGAGGAACAGCACCTGGGTACGCGGGCCTTGGTACCCAGCAGGTACCAGCCCACCACGACACGTAAGAGGAGACTCGCCTAGGAGGCCTCTCCTCCAACGCTCACCGATGTGCCAGCCATCCATGGCATCGTACCTTGGCACACCGACGTTCCCGGACTTCACACACGAGAACAGAGCACAGTACACAGAGCTACGAATGTGCTTAGAGACAATGATGTCCGATGTAACTGATGAACCGTACAAGTATGCTATCCTACTCAAGCACCTCAAGGTGCCCCGAGCGCACAATATAGCGCTGGCATATTCCACCTCTACTACCCCCTACACCGCGGCTCTAGCAGCCCTCGACCAAAGATATGGACGCATATGGGACTACGTAATACAAGAGATAAGGAATATTGACCGTCTACCCCCAGCAACAGACAATCGCTCACTAGATGACCTGTCTATCAAGGTACAATCCCTGGTAGGGATGCTGGGGGCGCAAAAGGAAAAGGGTATGCACGAACTGTACGCAAACTCTAATGTCGAGAGGATTTTAGAGAAGCTTCCGCCCGCCCGACAAGAGCGCTTCAGGCGGCAAAGAGACCACCGTGATCCTAACGGTCCCGAGCCATCCCTCCTAGACCTAGCCGACTTCCTGGCGAGAGAAGTCAACAGCCTACGGTTGGATACGTTCGTGCGGAGCACACCAAGCTCCAGAGAGGGACCTAGGTGAGCAAACGATGGCCGCAGACTGGTGAACGTCATGCACCAAGCAGAATCAGTACCGAGCAACAAGAACCACAGTACCCCCTCGATGAAAGAGAAGTGGAAGATTGTATGCCCGTACTGCGAAAAGGAACACTGGCTGTCACACTGTGACATGTTCAAGAAGATGACCGCCGACGAGGTGAGTCAATGGATAAAGTCCAACCGACGCTGTTACCGATGTGCACGCAGTCACATGGCAGCCGATTGCCGCTTAAAGAAGAGGTGTAGTCGGTGTGACGGAGCCCACTTGGACGTCCTACATGACAGTAACAGAAGAAAGCCTGCACCCTCAAGCAGCACAAAGGCAAGTGTTATGTACATTGACCCCGCCAGCAGCGGGGGCGCCCGCGTGCTCTTGAAGGTGGTCCGCGTAACATTGAGTTACGAAGACAAGGTCATGGACACCTACGCCGTCCTTGACGACGGGTCAGAGAAGACCCTTCTCCTCGCGTCCGCTGCGGCCCAGCTGGGGCTGCGGGGGAGCGAAGAAACAATGACGATTCGGACAATAAGAAGAGACCTAAAGACGATAAAGGGCGAGAATGTCTCCTTCACTATCGCAGCAAGCGGGCAGCCAGAGAGACGGTATAGGATCACTAACGCCTTCACCAGCCAAGACATAGACCTGTCGCAGTACACCTACCCCATCGCCAAGCTGATGGATAAATATGTGCACCTGCGTCAACTACCTATACCGCTCATAGACGGTGCCACCCCGACCCTGCTGATAGGATCCGACCATGCACACCTCATCGTCCCGATGGACCGGGTCCACACTGGGCCCAGAGGCTGTCCTGCAGCAGTCGAGACCCGCCTAGGATGGACACTACAAGGCCCCCTCGCTAGGTCTCCTAACCGAACAGCAGCCACTAGCTGCCTCCACTCCAGAGTGACAGAAGAAGACACCACCCTCCTACAGCATGTCGAGAGGCTATGGACACTAGAGACAATGCCCTTTAAGAACGAAAAGAAACACATTCGTTCCAAGGAAGACATTTACGCTATAGCCCTCCTCGAGCGGGGGACAAAGAGAGTCAAAGTCAACGGAGTGATGAGATACGCAACTCCACTCCTGAGGCGAGAGGGTATGCCTACCTTCCACGCCCCAAAAGAAGCGACGGAGCGGTATCTATCGAACACAGAGCGGCGCCTAGCCAGAGACCCCGCTCAAGCTACTGTGTACCGCGCTGAGATTGACAAGCTAATCACAGCGGGACACATAAAGAAAATTGACATTAAAGAGGCCGATCAGACGACCGAATCATGGTACGTGCCGCACCACAAAGTCCACCACAACGGCAAGGATCGTATTGTGTTCAACTGCAGCTACCAGATCGGATCACAAAATCTGAATAAAGAGCTCTTGCCCGGCCCAACACTCGGCCCCTATCTACTGGGCGTGTTACTACGTTTCCGCCAAGACAAGGTGGCCATCAGCGGCGACATCAAAGGGATGTTCCTGCAGGTGCGACTAGTGGAGGAGGACAAGCCCCTGCTGCGGTTCCTATGGAGAGAGAGGATCGGGGATGAGCAACCATCCATCTATCAATGGGAAATCCTCCCTTTCGGAACCACATGCAGCCCATGCTGTGCTACGTTTGCACTGCAAAAACACGTCGCAGAGGACCCAGCAGCTGATGAAGAGGTCCGACAAAGTGTAGGAAATAGTTTCTACGTGGACAACTGTCTGCAAAGCGTCTCGACGCCAGAAGAAGCCGAGGCCCTCCTACTCAAGCTCCGCGCCTCCCTGATCAAAGGCGGCTTTGATCTCCGGCAGTGGGCCAGCAGCGACCCTCAAGTATTGCGCAGCCTCTCCCCCGAGGACAAGGCAGCAAGCAGCGAGACCTGGATGGCGACCATCCCAGGAGAAGCCCAAGAAATGACATTAGGACTAGTCTGGCGCTTCAAAACAGACTCGCTCCATTATAAACACACACCCCTGACCAAGGAGCAGGGAAGGTCGACTGCACTACCGACCACAAGACGGAGTGTATACAGAACACTCGCCAGACAATATGACCCGTTGGGATGTATTCTACCTTACACCACCAGGGCAAAGATGATTGTAAGAGCGTTATGGGACAAGGACCAGGGCTGGGACGACCCCATACCCGAACACCTTGCCTCCACATGGAGAGAGTGGGAAACAGAACTCAGCTCACTCCCAGGTGTCAACATACGCCGCAGCTACTTCCCACCCACAGTGAGGCCGGAGACGTGCCAGATGGACCTGCACGTCTTCAGCGACGCCTCCGAAGTAGCCTACGGTTCGGTGGCCTACTTGCGTGCCCGAGAGGAGGGAGGAGAAATACATACTGCCTTCATCCTGGCTCGCTCAAGAATAGCCCCCCGCAAGCAACAATCTATCCCGCGTCTAGAGCTCTGCGCAGCCCTAGCAGGAGCGCAACTCGCCACGTTAATCCAACGTGAACTCACCATCCCGGTGCAAAGAACAATCCTGTGGTCAGACTCCATGACCGTACTCACATGGATCCAGTCTGATTCGTGTAGATACAAGGTCTTCGTGGGAGTCAGAATCACAGAGATCCAAGATTTAACAGAAGCAGCAAGCTGGAGGTATGTGGACACAAAACACAACCCAGCTGACGTCATCACCCGGGGAATGTCCCTGGATGACCTCACCCGTCACAATCTATATAGTGACGGGCCCGAGTTCCTCAAGCTCCCGGAAGAAGAGTGGCCTACACCCACCCCATGGGAGGCGAGTGAAGAGGAGGCAGAGAAGAAGAAATCTATGTTCTGTGGGTTGACACACACACTCGTCCCCACAGACCCCAACATAGACGACTGCCTCACCCTTGAGAGTGCGCAGCTAAAGACATTCCTGTGCCACCACCCAGAGGTTCAGCCCACTACTGACATTACTGCAGCTAACTACGAAGAAGCAGAACTTCTTCTGCTACAGCGAGCCCAAAGAGATTCGTTCCCCGACGAGCTAGACTGTCTACAGGGATCAAAGCCAGTCCCGTCAGACAGCAGATTGCTCCACTTAGCCCCTGAGAGCGACGCCCATAATCTCATCAGAGTGGGTGGTCGTCTGAGGAGAGCCCCAGACTTACCGGATGACGTCAAGTACCCGATAGTCTTAAACAGCCGACACAAGGTCACAGAGCTTATCATAAAGAAATACGACGAGGACGTGCACCACGCCGGGGGGGCAGAGAGAGTCTTCGCGGAGATCAGACGTCGTTATTGGATACTGCAAGGGAGAGAAGCAGTACGACGCTTCCAGCGGACTTGTCTAGACTGTCGTAAATGGCGAGCACAGCCCAGTATACCCCGGATGGCTGACCTACCCCCCTGTCGCCTCCGACTCGGCGACAAGCCTTTTCACTCCACCGGTATGGACTGTTTCGGCCCGCTGTATGTAAAGAAAGGAAGAGGGACTGAGAAGCGGTGGGGTATTGTATTCAAATGCATGACCACCCGAGCGATACACATAGAACTCCTTCCAACCATGAGCACAGACTCATTCCTTATGGCCTTCCGAAGATTCACATCGCAGAAAGGGAAACCGTCTATATTATTGTCTGATCACGGGACAAACTTCAAAGGCGGAGAAAGAGAGCTGAGAGAGAGCTTCCAATCTATGGGCCCAGAACTTAAGACCCACCTCGCTCCATATCAGATTGATTTCCAGTTTAACCCCCCGAATGCACCTCACTTCGGTGGAACTTGGGAACGAGAAGTACGTTCAATAAAGACAGCCCTGTACGCCGTGCTTGGGGCCCAGACCGTGGCGGAAGAAGTCCTCACGACAGTCCTCACGGAGATCGAGGGAGTATTGAACTCAAAGCCCCTCGGTTACGTCTCAAGTGATGTAGCAGATGTCGACCCAGTCACCCCCAACACTCTCTTGATGGTGCGGCTGGACCCCGCGCTACCACAGACAGTGTACAGGCCTGAAGAAGCGAACGGCCGAAGAATGTGGAGGTACAGTCAAGTATTGGCTGACAAGTTTTGGAACAGTTTCCTACTCCACTATCTACCGTCTCTACAGACCCGTCAGAAATGGGTGAAAGAAAGAGACAATTTGACAGAAGGAACAGTCGTCATGATTATCGACCAGTCACTACCCCGAGCTATGTGGCCGGCCGGCCGCGTAAGCAAAGTGATCACTGGTGCCGACGGAAAGGTCAGAGCGGCAGAAGTGCTCGTCCAAGGGCGGACATACACCCGGCCCGTGGCGAGGCTAATAGAGTTGCCAAGGCTCCCCGACACTCTTGATGACGACCATGACCCCCTGACTTTGTGAACTGCCCTACCCTCACAACAGACATGGAGTAGTGGACAGTGCGGTTAATCTGTCTCTGCTTATCTAATTAGGTGGGACTAATTAGGAGGCGGCTGTTACGAAGGATCAGATTAAACCAAATATATATATTTATTGATTGATATATATTGCATAATATTTGTATATCGTTTGATATCCCCTGTGTATTCCTTGTACATATACACAGAATATCCCTTTAACCTAGTACAGACCATAATATTTCGTTCTCCTATTGGACAGCGGTCCCCTAGGCGCCATTGCCATACCCCCAAGGTCTGGTTCAAAGTCACCGCCAAAGACTTGCCTGGACATGAACGGCTCTGCGCAAGGATATGAGACAGGAATAAAGCTGGTACTAGTTTGTTCACCTAACGTATAAATACGGCGCAGGTGAATACAGAAGTTAAGTTACCCAATAAGTTGAAGCCTCACCCACGATACAACGTGCGGTGAAGTATGGCCTGTTTGGCCCCAAATAGAGCATTGAGACCGCGTGCGAATTAATAACTGAAGTATCAGAGTTTAACGCTGTACCGTCGAGTTCGACCTATTCTATTAATTCAGTAATAGTCTATTTATGTATAGTGTATCGTGCGGCTACCGTTCTACAGTGACCAGCATCACCAACGTTTCCTCGTACCAGCTAGTGTGCTTATCCAGGCTGGGCTGCTTACCCTGGCGCTTTCACCCGAGGAGCCCTAGACGAGGACCGTGTGGACATGTACACTGGATAATCTACCCGACGACTACATAGCCCTTTTCGGCTGGATTATATTTTGCTTTGGTCCTGTAATTGATGGAGCGGAGAATCGCCTACACCCACAATTGTGTGGGATTTACCCTGTGAGGAGCAACGTCGAGCCCGCCTCTCAGAAGCCTGAGGCCGGCTAGCTTTCTTCCATGCGGAGCTGCATGCCACGGAGAACAGCTGTTATTCGTCTGCGGATCAAGAGATTATTGCACCGTCTCCTGTACTTGGAGTCTCTCTATTCATCGTTGACCCAGACTCTACTACCGACAAATCCTCTCCCCTTGCTGGCTTACAACCGGAGGGACCCTACCAGTATCTCCCGCTGCCTTTACTAGAGTACCATAGATATAATTCCTAAGATTCAGGTTGTATTAATTATCTCCTGCGTAATATGAGAATGGACATACGTTATTGATTTGCCTACGCACATTCCTTTGCCTTATAAGCGCACCCTAAGTAAAGTATTGTTATATATACTATTATTGCTGCTAATAAATATTCTTAAACCCAGTTTTGTGTGGAACCGTGTCATTGTGGGAAGTGTTCATCTAAGATACCTGTGTACTGTATGGCCAGTAGTAATGTACATAAGACAGTAGTGGTTTAATGATACCATACTTATATAATACAGTCAGGGAATTGTACCCCTCAGTTACAGGTGCCCTGGAATATTTTATTGAACACGGGTGCCTTGGCAGCAGAAAGGTTGAGAACCCCTGGTCTACACCACTACCAGCCCTAATAGTAGTCTATACCACTACCAGCCCTAATAGTAGTCTACACCACTACCAGCCCTAATAGTAGTCTATACCACTACCAGCCCTAATAGTAGTCTACACCACTACCAGCCCTAATAGTAGTCTATACCACTACCAGCCCTAATAGTAGTCTACACCAGTGGTTCCCAAAGTCGGGGTCGCGACCCAAAGGTGGGCCGCGAGCAGCCACGGGTGGGCCGCGAGATGATTTAAAAAAAAAATTAAAAAATTAATTTTTTTTATTTTTTATTTTTTATTTTTTTATTTTTTATTTTTTTATTTTTTATTTTTTTATTTTAATTTTTTTTGTCAGGCCACTGAACTTAGAAGCAGGCCAGGACAGTGTTTCTAGTTGTATTCTAAAATTCTATTCTATTGTATTCTAAAATGTGACTATATGGTTTTATATTAACTTAATAAATAAACAAAAACGAAAAATCTACTTATTTCAACGAACATTTCAAACTAAATAACAGATTATGCACATAAAACGCTGAAAACAACCGAAGCAACAATAGTATTTTAATGAGGCTATTATTATTATCATTATTATTTTGCAACAAGTTAGCCCTCTCATAAATAGCACATATAAATGAATAACTAACTTGAACTAACTTAATAGGATTGAAGTGATATTTGGCTTAAAAAATCGGTCGCATGACAAAAAAAAAAAAAAAAAAAAGCCAGACGATGTGCATTGGGCCGCGGCTCTCTGACGCCTTATTTTCTGGGCCCCGGCCTGAAAAGTTTGGGAACCCCTGGTCTACACCACTACCAGCCCTAATAGTAGTCTATACCACTACCAGCCCTAATAGTAGTCTACACCACTACCAGCCCTAATAGTAGTCTACACCACTACTAGCCCTAATAGTAGTCTACACCACTACCAGCCCTAATAGTAGTCTATACCACTACCAGCCCTAATAGTAGTCTACACCACTACCAGCCCTAATAGTAGTCTACACCACTACCAGCCCTAATAGTAGTCTACACCACTACCAGCCCTAATAGTAGTCTACACCACTACCAGCCCTAATAGTAGTCTACACCACTACCAGCCCTAATAGTAGTCTACACCACTACCAGCCCTAATAGTAGTCTTCACCACTACCAGCCCTAATAGTAGTCTTCACCACTACCAGCCCTAATAGTAGTCTACACCACTACCAGCCCTAATAGTAGTCTACACCACTACCAGCCCTAATAGTAGTATCCACCACTACCAGCCCTAATAGTAGTCTCCACCACTACCAGCCCTAATAGTAGTCTTCACCACTACCAGCCCTAATAGTAGTCTTCACCACTACCAGCCCTAATAGTAGTCTACACCACTACCAGCCCTAATAGTAGTCTACACCACTACCAGCCCTAATAGTAGTATCCACCACTACCAGCCCTAATAGTAGTCTACACCACTACCAGCCCTAATAGTAGTCTCCACCACTACCAGCCCTAATAGTAGTCTTCACCACTACCAGCCCTAATAGTAGTCTACACCACTACCAGCCCTAATAGTAGTCTACACCACTACCAGCCCTAATAGTAGTCTCCACCACTACCAGCCCTAATAGTAGTCTACACCACTACCAGCCCTAATAGTAGTCTACACCACTACCAGCCCTAATAGTATCTAATAGTAGTCTCCACCACTACCAGCCCTAATAGTAGTCTCCACCACTACCAGCCCTAATAGTAGTCTACACCACTACCAGCCCTAATAGTAGTCTACACCACTACCAGCCCTAATAGTATCTAATAGTAGTCTCCACCACTACCAGCCCTAATAGTAGTCTACACCACTACCAGCCCTAATAGTAGTCTACACCACTACCAGCCCTAATAGTAGTCTACACCACTACCAGCCCTAATAGTAGTCTCCACCACTACCAGCCCTAATAGTAGTCTACACCACTACCAGCCCTAATAGTAGTCTACACCACTACCAGCCCTAATAGTAGTCTACACCACTACCAGCCCTAATAGTAGTCTCCACCATTACCCAGCGCTAATAGAATTGTCCACCACTACCAGCCCTAATAGAATTGTCCACCACTACCAGCCCTAATAGTAGTCTACACCACTACCAGCCCTAATAGTAGTCTCCACCACTACCAGCCCTAATAGTAGTCTCCACCATTACCCAGCCCTAATAGAATTGTCCACCACTACCCAGCGCTAATAGAATTGTCCACCACTACCAGCCCTAATAGAATTGTCCACCACTACCCAGCGCTAATAGAATTGTCCACCACTACCCAGCGCTAATAGAATTGTCCACCACTACCCAGCGCTAATAGAATTGTCCACCACTACCCAGCGCTAATAGAATTGTTCACCACTACCCAGCCTTAATAACATATTATAATTCTCATAGGGTCATGCAGTTCAGTATGACAAATCCTGTTCATAAATAATATTGCAGTGCATACATTTTCACATAGCCTATAGCCTATATCCTGATCCAACTTGGCTACATTTCATCTCACTAGAGGATAGGATCATCCAGAGGGAGAGAGGAAATTATCCATTTCTCAAAGCCTGAGAATATTCTGCAAAGATAGAGAGAGAGACCCGTTAGGTTTCTCATAACACAATAAGCTGATGGAAGTGTGTGTGTGCGTGCGCGTGTGTGGTGTGTGTGTGTGTGTGTGTGTGTGTGTGTGTGTGTGTGTGTGTGTGTGTGTGTGTGTGTGTGTGTGTGTGTGTGTGTGTGTGTGTGTGTGTGTGTGTGTGTGTGTGTGTGTGTGTGTGTGTGTGTGTGTGTGTGTGTGTGTGTGTGTGTGTGTGTGTGTGTGTGAGAGAGAGGAGAGTCCAGCTTTTATTTTTTCCTCTTTCTTTGGTTGTTTTAACTCCGCGCAGGGAATTATTTGGACAGCTTTGGTTTCAGTGTCTGTAAACCTGTGTTGATCTATGTGTGTGCAGCAGTCGTGTATTTTTGTGCATTTGAAGTGTGTGTGGGTGTGTGTGTGTGGGTGTATGTGTGCGTTCCACTAATATCAGTGTTTCCCCTGAAGGATTTTCTTCAGGCCCGGTGGTACTGTCCCAAAAAATATTGTAATTGTCCCAAAATATACATGTTTTTTCCCCCCATCAAGACTCAACATTATTTATGATCATATTCTGATACTCAATAAAGAAAGATTCATATTCAAAAATAAATTGATAAAGAGCTGACTAAAGACCATTGCATTAGGCAATGAATTAGGCCTAATGAAGAAAACGAATGAGAGTATAACTGATTAAATGTTTGTGGCAGAAGTCAGACTGTGTACTACACATTTCCAATAGTGTTGAGAGCCAGCTGTGTTTGTTGATGGACTCATTTACAAGCTAAATAGCCTATCTAAATGATCAAACACAATAAATATAATAACGTTGCTTGTGCAAAACCATCCCCATCACTGGGAATTCTCTCTCTCTCTCTCTCTCTCTCTCTCTCTCTCTCTCTATCTCTCTCTCTCTCTCTCTCTCTCTCTCTCTCTCTCTCTCTCACTCTCTCTCACTCACCTTCTACCAATCAGAGCGTGGATGAGCACTCCCCCGCCCACACCGATTCACTCTCACGAACTCTGCTACAAGGACCGATCTACCAGTAAAGAGATTCAGACCCGCAAATGTTATCTCTGTCTTAGCTGGATGGATCGAAGCACAGACAAACACACACAGACACACACACAGACAGACAAACACACACACACACACACACACACACACACACACACACACACACACACAGACACAGACAGACAGACAGACAGACAGACAGACAGACAGACAGACAGACAGACAGACAGACAGACAGACAGACAGACAGACAGACAGACAGACAGACAGACAGACAGACACATGCACAAGTGCAGCACCATTATGTTACTAACATTAGAAGTCCATATAAATCATTCATGGTTTTTCCCTGTTGGTAACGATATTCCTAGCAGATTCGGATTTTGAAGAGGCTCATCCTGTACGTAGGTTGTGCAAACAACTGACAAATACAGCACCATTGCAGTTCCACAAGAACATATTTACCATGAACTTACTTAACTTCGAGAAGCCTCGAAGAAGAATAAATAATAAAATATGAAAATGCATGTCTCCAGTCCACTCCACTCCATCATTACCTGCATCTATACACTCACGCTTTTGATTTTATTCATAATTTTGAGGGGGATGGGGACAAACATTTAAATAATGTAATATCACAATACTCTTCCTGTGACATTGTAATAATACTCTGATGGCAAGTATTGATATTTTCTATTTACTACATGATTTCAAATGAAAGACCACCCACACTGCTATTGAAAAAAATCCTAAATTCCCAATAAAGGAATATCTTATCTTATCTTAAAAGTGGTCCTCGAAAGAGTGATCTAGTAATGGATTCATAGCTTTTTACTCATACGTAGAATTTATTTGGACATTTAGGAATATTACCTGAGCTTTTTATGGCAGTAAAATGAAATAAACATGGGAATGATTCAACATAATATAGGCCTATAGCACTATCAAATGGTATTCCAGTAAATCGCAAAACATAGGAGAGGAAAAAGTCACAATGGTATTGGACCATGGATGGCCCAAGTATCATGATAATATTTCATTGGAATCGTTATGGGGAGATCCATCCCTAATCATTATGCACACGCATGCATGCACAGACACACTAATACACCAAATGACAGATCATTCCTGCTCTCCTGCCCAACAGCGCCTCAGTTATGACAAAGAAATCATTCAACTAGTGCACCGATATGAAAATTGTGGCCGATACCGATAACCGATATTAATATTGCTGTTCTGGCTGATACCGATATTTACCGATGTCGATATCTCTGTATAGAAAACACTTTTTTATGATAATCAAATAAAGAGCTATTTTCCAAAACGCATTTTCTTTTTACTAGAGCTGGGCCGTTAACGGCGTTAACGTGCTGCGTTAACGTGCTGCGTTAACGCTATACTAGTATCGCGCGATAATATAATTAACGCATTAATCTAATTTTTTTTTTTTTTTTTTTTACATTTTTTTTTTTACCTTTATTTACCCAGGGTAGGTTCGCTGAGCACAGATGCTCTTTTTCAGGAACGCCCTGCTTCACATTCACACAGTTCCATTCACACCTGGGAGCTGCCCAGTACAACCACAGTTGACACCATTGGCCACTGAGCAACTCCACTGGAGCAGTTGATTCAAGCTATGTCACATAGTTCAAGTTTGAAATGATTCTTTCTGTTGAGAGTGCTAGATACTGTACTGTACTGGTAATATTATTTATTTGTGTTAACTTCTGAATAAAACAACTTATTAAACACAAGTACATCTTATTGAACATTATTTTGATATTTCATTACCAATTTTCATAGCAAAACAGCTTTTTCAAACAGTCTGTAATGCATTTTGGAAACGGGAGATGGGCTCATGGTGTAATGGGCCACCTGGCCTGAGAAACATAAGGAGGAAAGAAAAAGTAAGGACTTACTTCTGGTCATTATTTAGGTAGAACACACATATTTTGAATGCCTTCGGCAGGTTTTTTTTTTTTTTCTTTTTTAGCCATTTTAATCTAGATTAATCTAGATTAAATCCAGGATTGCAGATAGATTAATCTAGATTAAAAAAATTAATCTATGCCCACCTCTACTTTTTACTTTTGTAACTTATTTTCAGAAATGAGTGATATTTTGAAACTATTTAAGGCCAAAATATATATATATATATATATATATATATATATATATATATATATATTTTTTTTTAATATATATATATATATATAAAAATGTACATTTAAAAAAATTTATTTTTAATATCGGCCCATATCTGCCCTATCTTCATATCGGACCGATACCGATGTGTAAAAAAACTGCCATATCGGCCGATATTATATCGGCGGCTGATATATCGTGCATCACTACATTCAACGCATGGCATGCATACACACACACACACGCGCGCGCGCACGCACACACTCTAAGGAGGTAAGGAGGATCTTGTCTCTTGTAAAAAAACAAATTTAAAAAGAAGAAAAAAAGGAAAAAGCTGGTTGTAATATATTGGGAGGTCATACACACACACAATGAATAAGATCCACAAATAGTATATGGCACAATCTCAAATAGGACACAAATGAACACTTTCTCTGCCAAGGACGCCTAAACTTGTCATTCCCCGCCATGCTCATTCTGCCAATGACGCCGTAACACGTCATTGAGATCAATATTTCAAAAATCTGTGATCGCAATCATATTTCTCCCCCGGAGACTTGAGATCTACTGTTGATCCCCTCTCAACTCTCCAACGGTTCAAGAGCGCCATCTGGTGGCCGATCGGCGGATCGCCCAAACCGGAAACCGGAAACGGAAGCTGGTGCTCATTCCAATTCGGTTCGATCACTCGCTAATAGTCCCGGTACTCGAGCTAGACACAATGGATAGCAATCCGTTACCAATAACTCGATAAACAACATGATTTGGACGTATCCAAAGCACCTCAAAGGCGCTAAAAACAAAATTACAAACATCTCAAAACAAACTGGTCAGACTACTGCTTGACCTTACTCCTAGAACCCACCTCACCCCTGCCCACTTTGACAACCTAGGATGGCTTAGAGTAGACGACAGAGTACAGCAACTTGCAATGGGCCTGGTCTACAAGATACACTACACGACCAAGGTACCCATGTACATGTCAAAATACTTCCCAAAGGTCAGTGAATACCACGATCACAACACCAGAGGGAGCTCCACAAATCATGTTAAACCCAGATTCGGCTCAAACAAGGGACTAAACACGTTTCGCAATTATGCCACATCAATGTGGAACGCCCTACCCAAAGCTGTAGAGGAATGTGAATCACTACCCACTTTCAAAAACACTCTCAAAAAACACCTACGGGAGACTGCAATTCGAAACTGGCCCCTGTAAATGTTTTTTTGGCCATTTTAATCTAGATTAATCTAGATTAAATCCAGGATTGCAGATAGATTAATCTAGATTAAAAAAAATTATCTATGCCCACCTCTACTTTTTACTTTTGTAACTTATTTTCAGAAATGAGTGATATTTTGAAACTATTTAAGGCCAAAATATATATATATATATATATATATATATATATTTTTTTTTTAATATATATATATATATATAAAAATGTACATTTAAAAAAAATTATTTTTAATATCGGCCCATATCTGCCCTATCTTCATATCGGACCGATACCGATGTGTAAAAAAACTGCCATATCGGCCAATATTATATCGGCGGCTGATATATCGTGCATCACTACATTCAACGCATGGCATGCATACACACACACACACGCGCGCGCGCACGCACACACTCTAAGGAGGTAAGGAGGATCTTGTCTCTTGTAAAAAAACAAATTTAAAAAGAAGAAAAAAAGGAAAAAGCTGGTTGTAATATATTGGGAGGTCATACACACACACAATGAATAAGATCCACAAATAGTATATGGCACAATCTCAAATAGGACACAAATGAACACTTTCTCTGCCAAGGACGCCTAAACTCGTCATTCCCCGCCATGCTCATTCTGCCAATGACGCCGTAACACGTCATTGAGATCAATATTTCAAAAATCTGTGATCGCAATCATATTTCTCCCCCGGAGACTTGAGATCTACTGTTGATCCCCTCTCAACTCTCCAACGGTTCAAGAGCGCCATCTGGTGGCCGATCGGCGGATCGCCCAAACCGGAAACCGGAAACGGAAGCTGGTGCTCATTCCAATTCGGTTCGATCACTCGCTAATAGTCCCGGTACTCGAGCTAGACACAATGGATAGCAATCCGTTACCAATAACTCGATAAACAACATGATTTGGACGTATCCAAAGCACCTCAAAGGCGCTAAAAACAAAATTACAAACATCTCAAAACAAACTGGTCAGACTACTGCTTGACCTTACTCCTAGAACCCACCTCACCCCTGCCCACTTTGACAACCTAGGATGGCTTAGAGTAGACGACAGAGTACAGCAACTTGCAATGGGCCTGCAATGGGCCTCACCTACGGGAGACTGCAATTCGAAACTGGCCCCTGTAAATGTCCTAACACAACCCCCTCCAATGTACAGTAAATTACCAAGTATGGTCTTGTCAATATTCCAATGTACAGTTTTGTTTGTACAGTTGTACACTGTGTCCCCCCCCCCCCCCCCCCCACCCAACCACCTCCAATGTACAGTCCCCCCCACCTACCCAATCCAATGTACAGTTTCTACGTCAAATGTATATACTTTTTTTCTGGACTCTTTTTATATCACAAACAGTACTGTATTTGCAAATCTGGTATGTCATAAATGTATAGATGTAGCAGTACTGTCTATCTGTATGTCATATATGTTACGATGAATTGAAAATGGGGGACCCTGATGTAAACAACACGAAAGTCTTTCTCTGGTCTGCATCCCCTTAACAATTGTATGTATTGAGCTGTACTGTACTGTACTCATTCTGCAATCTGTTAATAAAGTTGTCAATCAATCAATCAATCATATACTATTATACAACCTGGAGATGGATCGCATATTTCAACATCCCATAATAGGAATATTTTTGCTCCACGCTCATCGCCCAACGCTACGAGGAAGCTACGGTGAGTTTCAGCATTTTTTTTTAACGTGTTCGATACAAACTGCTCTAATGATCATATCACCCACACTAGATGAATCATCTAACGTTGGCCACGGAATTATAAACGACCCCCCCCCCCCCCCCATCCGGTCAACATCAGATGATAAGTAGTAACTTCTAGAAGCACGTCCATTTGAAATTTTTTATCTCGCGCCGATCGCTATCAAACTGTATACAAACATCAATATAATGCATTTAGGGCTATAAATCACGTTCTGCAGAAAGCTGCAGAAAACGATAAAAACATACTTATACTTTAGACCGTATTTTAGTATGAATATGTGAATGAAAAAGTATAACGTTGCTACACCCTGAACAATAGATACTTGATGTTGAATGGGCCATAGTAATGTCAATTTAGCAATACAATTTAAAAGGTTATAGCCCTGCAAAGAAGGGGAACTTCTCCCTAGACAAATAGAGCTTGCAGAGGATGGTATAATGATGTACATAAGCCTGGCGAAGAAAGTGTTAAAAACATAATGTTCTGTACACACACACACACACACACACACACACACACACACACACACACACACACACACACACACACACACGTTCAGCAATGTGACAGTGTCATCCCTGTGGTGTCCTCTGCTCTCTCCTGTACAGTAGAGTTGGACCATGCCCAGTGGATTGTCCTCTGCTCTCTCCTGTACAGTAGAGAGTTGGACCGGAGTGTCCTCTGCTCTCTCCTGTACAGTAGAGAGTTGGACCGGAGTGTCCTCTGCTCTCTCCTGTACAGTAGAGAGTTGGACCGGAGTGTCCTCTGCTCTCTCCTGTACAGTAGAGAGTTGGACCATGCCCAGTGGAGTGTCCTCTGCTCTCTCCTGTACAGTAGAGAGTTGGACCGGAGTGTCCTCTGCTCTCTCCTGTACAGTAGAGAGTTGGACCATGCCCAGTGGAGTGTCCTCTGCTCTCTCCTGTACAGTAGAGAGTTGGACCATGCCCAGTGGAGTGTCCTCTGCTCTCTCCTGTACAGTAGAGAGTTGGACCATGCCCAGTGAAGTGTCCTCTGCTCTCTCCTGTACAGTAGAGAGTTGGACCATGCCCAGTGGAGTGTCGATGAATAAGTGCTTCAGGTCTCCTCTCTGCTCTGACTGCATACATAAACGTCTCAGAGGCTGCGCCTTCCTCTCGCCCTACATGCACAGCACACTACATGATGACTTATGAGGCCGTTCAACCACTGAGTCAGGCCGCCGTTCATCGTCGTGCTTAAATAGCTATTAAACCCTGAATCACCCCGTGTGCCTAAAATGCAAGTCATCTTCTGGTAAGAGGACTAAGTCATACTTGGCCCCTTACCCCGTTGCATTGCAAGACTTTGATCATGGTTGAGGAGGCCAGGGCAGAGTGGGGGTTGGCAGGGACAGGGCCAACTCGGAATGTTTATAGCATGAGACATAGTATGTCTAGCATGTTTTTATACAGCTATTTCTGTTGTAAATGTACAGAGATAATATTACAAAATAGTCAAATTGTCTTTTTAAATTCTATAAAAAATCTCTCATTATGTTAAATCATTCTAGTCTCTAATCGAGACAACTCTGCCACTATTGACAATGTGGATGCATGCTTGCACAGTCGTCTGTGCCACGTCTTTGTTTTGTGGACTACACCTTAAACCCAATCTCAACATAGGTCTTTCCCATGCTCCTTCCTTGTAGCAGCGGCACTAGAAAGGCACCCTGAAGTTGTACAATTCCCTCGTTATTCTAAAAAAAAATTAGGTTTTACATTTGAGTACTTTACCCTGCTTTACCGTCTCTATTGTCAGCTAACTGCTAGCATCTGCAGCGACGTCATTCTCGTTTCTGCCAAGCAACTGGCAGGAGCGACAATTAGGTTGCTGCAGATGCTGGCAGAGCCATGACTCTGGATGCTAGCAGTTAGCTGACAATGAATAATGGTCGAGTAGTTACCATTTTTCTGTATGTTTTTTGTATTTTTGCTCCGGCTATGTGGGCGTATGTGCGGGGATGGCTGATTGAAGCAGCCACACCTGCTCTGTAATTAGAGCTGGGAGTAGGGGTGGCTGTTGAGGTAATCAATGGTTAAATCTGTCATCCCCACACACACACTATGTAGACCACTGAGGAGAGCTTAGTCTCTGCACCATCATCTCCTGTGCGTCTCAAAGCCCTGTTAAAAGCCACTTAGGTGTCGTGCGGCAGGTTCAACTGCCACACTGCCGCCCAATGTGGAGCTTTTCGGAACATGGAAGAGGCACAGAAGGGCAGCCAGAACGTGCACTGGTGAAAGGCAGCAGGCACCAAAAGCAGCAGCTGAAGCCAGCTGTGCGGACTGACAGCCAGGCTTACAGTAACCACAGCAGCCCCGCTGCCCAGCGACTCCTCCATGCAGCAAGTGCAGCAGCCCGAGACCCAACCACCTCTCCGATCAGCCGCAGCGGCCCCAAGTGTCATGGGAATTGGATGCGGTGCGGGCCACGGGCCTGACAGTAGCCTCTCACAGTCCACCACAAAGAGGGCTGTTTGGAGGCAATGTCCATGGGGGCGGGTGTCAAGTCTGACCAAGGGACGGGGCATAGTCCAGGCTGAAAAGGAGCCTGGTTGGAAGCCACTGCAAGAGGCTTCATTCATGGAGAGAAGAGGATGAATGAATGAATTATTTTATTTTGAATGTTTACAAATAATAAACTATAAACAAATAATTTTTCGAAGTTTTTACAAATAAACAAGCAAAAAGGATAGGTTTGAAGCCAAAAGGCTTATAGAGCAACCTACCCCTAATTCAAAAACAAATACAATTTTTTTCTTTTTTTTTTCTTTTTTTTATCCACTTTTTCTCCCATTTTCTATATTTTCTCCCATCCCAATTTCGTATCATCCAATTCAACCCTCCCCTGTCACGGACGCTGTTTCTTGCCTCCCACAAGCCGGCTGCAATGTGGACTAAGTCATACATAGCACAAGTCCCCTCCGGTACTTGAGGTAACAGCAGTCGCATTTTTTCACCTGCGCAGCTCGATCTCTCAGTGGCGAGGAGTAACGCGTGGGAGGCTCACGCTGCCCCCGACACTTCCTGATTCTACTGCGCAGGCGCACCAACCGACCTGTAGGAGTCGCTGTCCACAACGCCCGATCCCCACCCATCAGTTTCCCACCCCCTAATACGGCCAATGTGTATTAGTACAGACGACCAGCTAAACTGAAAGCAAATGTGGAGCGCTGGGCTCGAACTGACGAGCCCAGCGTCTCCAGCATTTCGTGGCGAGCGCCTTGCCCACTATGCCACGTAGCCGCCAACAAATACAAAAAAGTTGAAGTTTGCAAAGTAAAACGAACAAAAAAAAAATCAACAATCAACAAAAACCGATCCCGAAAAGAACAAAAAAAAGGATGGAGTCCAGGGTCTGCCTGGAAAGGAGGCCAGTGTTCGGGGATAGGCTGCAAGGAGGCTCTGTCCTCCGGGAAAGTGGATGCAGTCCTGGAACTCCGCCTGTCTGGTAAAGACCGAAGAAAAGTATTTTAGATGCGACCAGCAGCTCTATAACATTGGTTGGTCGGTTGGTCCACAACATTTCCCCCACCCTCTAGCGACCACAGTTTTCGCTCAGGGAATCTGACATTTTGAAGGGAGGTCAAGTGCGTCTGCATGAAGGTGTGTGTGTCTGTGTGTATGTGTTCATGTGGGGCGACAGTGGCACAGGACGTAGAGCAGTCATCTGGTAATCGGAAGATTCCCGGCTCCTCCCGGCAGCGTGTCAATACAGTCCATTTACCAGTTATTTGCCAATTGGCAAAAAGGGAGTGTGTCAATGGGAGTGGCCTATAACAAAAACATCACTTCTAAATGGATTCACATAACATGACCAATCTTTGTGGAAAGCTTGATCATGGGGCAAGAACACACGCACGCCCCCTTGTGTGTGTGTGTGTATGTTTGTGTTTGTGTTTATTGTATATGAATGCATGCACATAAACGGTTGCAGTTATTGCGAATTTGTGCTTTTTTGTGTTTTTTTTCCCCTTGCTTGTGTGTGTGTGGGGGGGGGGTCTTCTGCTGGAGATTCTCCCCGGCCTCTGGTTGACGTTGGGGGGTACGTGGTGGTGTGAGGATGGCTGATTGAAGCAGCCACACCTGCCCCACGGGTCAAGCTTATTAGACCTGAGAGCAGGGGTGGCGACAGCAGGAAGCATCTGCTCTGGCCTGTAACACCTTGCCACAACTCCTCAATAAAGGTCTGTGTTGCACCACCATCGCCTGTCAGAAAGCCCTGTTAAAAGCCACTCAGCTGGTGCGTTCAACTGCGACAGGTGTGTTTTGATTGGAACAGATTCTCTAGACGTTCTTCTCTTACCTCATTCTCCCAGACACGTGTGACAACCACTTGGTGTTTTTTACGAGGCCTTGCCGTCCTTCCTGGACAATTTTGGGATCTGAAATCTGGCATGCAGGTAGATTTAGACGAGATTATGTTATGAATCTAAATATTGAAGTAACCAATCCAATTAAAGTTTTCTTTCATTTATACACTAGCCAATTAGGATGTTGCTATGGTACGATATATGGAATGTAACAACATTGACATAAAGAAGTCCGTTTTGGAAAGAAGTCAAGTTGAAGGGGGATAAGAGGACGTACCGTCCTCTTAGAGATGGAAAAACAGATTGTTCCAAATAATTCTACATAATTTACTGTGGACCACACCCTTAGTTGAAGCCATAGCCCATTTGGCAAAAGCATCTCTGTTGGACTCTTTACATCTGGCAGCAAGATGCTAACCGAATCAAAGAAACGTTTTTTTGGGAAAGCTTAGTGACATAGATAAGGAGTAAGCCCATGGCTAGCCAGGTTTGGCTGTGTAATGCAAAACAGCCTATTATAGTCTTCTTAGTCCTATTCTCTAACCTCTCTCTCTCTCTCTCTCTCTCTCTCTCTCTCTCTCTCTCTCTCTCCCTCTCTCTCCCCTGCGGGGTCTGACTATGTCTGGCCAACAACATCTCATTCCTGGTTGCCTATTCCAGAGCAGAATTGTGTTTGGCTCCTGCTTTCGATGTGTTTCCCGGTTCTGGGCTGAATTATGGTTGGCACGCCAGGCCTGGTGAGCCTTGGGTCGCGTTGCCAGGCTTTTTACGGCTGGGTCACAATAGAGCTTTTCAGGGTCTAGAACATTTCTGGAAGGAGGTTTATTCTTAAATAATGTTTAATGTCAGCGAGAAACCCGATTCTCTTTTGTATACACTCGGCCCGCTCTGCCCGCGGGCGCCACGCAGCGCTCCGCTACACTTACACTTAACAGCGTGTTCCCAGCAGTCGCCGTCAGGTTTACTTATGGCTTGTTGGGGAAAAGCGAGTTATCTTGTTATTATTCTACCACTCCACTCGTCTAGTTGAAACAAACCTATACATCAACGAAAAATAATTATAATCCAGACTTTTAACAAAGGTTTTTTAAGAAAGGAGGTTATCTTCACATCTGTTGATGACACGGTTGCATATTAGTGTTTACGATTCTCGAGTTTTCTGCTCCATTTTTCACCCTGCCTTGTCTGTTTTTCCTCGAGTCATCTGTTTGGCCCCGCTAAAGAAAACATTGGCCATGTAGTCCAACAGGAAATACTCCCACATCTGGTGCTGGTTCAGAACATCAACATGAAGAAGTAGGGTTTATGGGGAGTTAATGTGCCCCCCCCAGCCCCCCCCCCCCTCCAGTCCTGGGGTCAGCCCAACCCCTCGTACCCCACCTCCAGGCCGATGTGCACTGCACACACCCCCAGTCCCTACCCTCCCTACCCCTTTTAGCCCGCTCTCCCTGTGTTTTTGTGGATCTTCCTGGGTGGGGGGCAGCAGCAGAGTAAAGGGGGGGGGGGGGGGGGGGGGGTGTGTGTGACAGCATTGAGGAGCCCGGCGTCTTTCTTCCAGCTCTGCAAATAATCATAGAAAACCTCTGATTCACACGTATTAGTCACAGTCCAAGACAGGCTCTCAGGGGCTCTTATCACTACCTCTGCTGCTCTGCCACACACACACACACACACACACACACGCACACACATGCACACACACACACACACACACACACACACACACACACACCACACACATGCACACACACACACACGCACGCACATGCACATACACACACACACATACACACCAAACACACACACACATGCACACACACATACACACCAAACACACACCACACACTGACACACACACACACACACAGACAGACAGACAGACAAACAGACACACACACACACACACACACATGCACACACACTCAGTGACTCTCCGTCACACACTCTGACTCATATAAACATTATGCTCAGAACTTTGACAGCAATACTCCTTCTCAAGACACGTAAGGAGAATGTGCGCCTGCTTGATGCGCTGTTACTCTCTCACACACGCACACAAACACACACACACACGCACACACCTACACACCCTCCTCTCCATGGCTCTCCACGCTCTTCCAGTTTGTAGAGTCTGCTCATTGAGATAATATTATGGTCTGCTGTGGTATCACTCACCCCCCGCCCCCTCTGGCCTGGGCTGAGAGAGCATGCTCGTTATTAAAGAGGCTGTTATGCTTGGGAATAGGCTGTCTGTTTACTCTGTGTCCACACTGTGCTGTTCCCATCATGATCACTATATAGTAGTGTCAGATTGTGTGTGTGTGTGTGTGTGTGTGTGTGTGTGTGTGTGTGTGTGTGTGTGTGTGTATCTGTGTGTGTGTGTGTGTCCACTAGCCTCATACTTGTTGCCCATTAGTCATACTACTGTAGCTGGCACTCGACGCCGCCATAATGTTATTTGGCCCATACTCCCAGTAGACTTGTAGGAATGTATTATCCACTATATACTATCACCGGTGATTTATGAATGGGATGACCCCGTTGATAACTGTGTCTTCCTCGCACCATTTCAGGCCGCGTGACCCCGGAGCAGCTGTGTTCCTACGTCCAGCTGTTCCGGAGCAGTCAGGGGGCGCTAGCGAGTCACTGTGGGGTTCTCCAGCTGGGCCTGGCCACGTCCCAGAGCCTACGACACCCCAGCCTGCCCCGCTGGGACGCCTGCCTGGCCTTCGAGAGGCTGCTGCTACAGGTAACCCCTCTCTCTCTCTCTCTCTCTCTCTCTCTGTCTCTGTCTCTGTCTCTGTCTCTGTCTCTGTCTCTGTCTCTCTCTCTCTCTCTCTCCTGAGAGCAGCTGAAAGGAAGTATAGAAAGTCACGCCTCACTGCTGACATCGACACATATCACAACCTCTTGTTAACATTCTCCAAAACCATCACTAATGCCAAAGCTTCTTTCTTCCACCATAGGATCGAGGCCTCTGCCAAGAATCTTCGCAAACTGCATGCTACCATGTCCTCCCTCCTCACTCCCCCCCCACCCCCCCCTCCCTCATCTTTCTCTGCCGAAGACTTTGCGATCTTCTTTGAGGAAAAAGTGGAGAACATCCGCAGCTCCTTCTCCCAACCCCCACCCATTCCAAATGCTGAATCGAGAACCTCATCCTTCACTCTGTCATCTTTCTCTCCCATTACAGAAGCAGAGACCCTGACACTGGTAACGTCAAACCGTCCGACTACTTGCCAGCTGGACCAGCTACCCTCCCCACTCCTCCAGACCATAGCACCAGACATCCTCCCATTCCTAACTGCAACCATCAACTCCTCACTCAACTCGGGGGTGGTCCCCACCTCCCTAAAACAAGCCAGAGTCACGCCGCTCATAAAAAAACCAACCCTGAACCCTACTGTCATAGGCAACTACCGTCCTGTCTCTCTTCTCTCCTTCCTTTCTAAAACACTTGAACGTGCTGTATCCAACCAACTTACTACTTATCTCTTACAGAATGACCTCCTAGACCCTAATCAGTCAGGCTTCAGGACTGGTCACTCCACAGAGACAGCCCTCATTGCGGTCACAGAGGCACTTCACTTAGCAAAAGCGAAAGGCCTCTCCTCTGTCCTGATTCTCCTAGATCTATCTGCAGCCTTCGACACAGTCAACCACCAGATCCTCCTTGCGGCCCTCGCAGGAATGGGAGTGGCTGGCTCTGCGCTGACATGGCTGTCATCATACCTCAATGACCGCTCCTACCAAGTGTCATGGAGAGGGACCCTGTCGGCCACCCGCCCCCTGCGGACGGGTGTCCCCCAGGGCTCGGTTTTAGGACCCCTTCTCTTCTCCCTCTACACTAAATCACTGGGTAACATTATCACGTCTCATGGCTTCTCCTACCATTGTTATGCCGACGATACTCAACTCTTCCTCTCCTTCCCTCCCTCAGATATCCACGTCTCTGTGCGGATCTCGGCCTGTCTGTCCGACATCTCAGCCTGGATGACGTCCAACCACCTCAAACTGAACCTAAGCAAAACAGAATTGCTCCACCTGCCGGCCAAATCCTCCCCCCTAACCGACCTTTCAATCACAGTCGAGAATGCAGCTGTGACTGCGTCCCCGACCGCCAAGAACCTTGGTGCTGTCCTCGACGACCAGTTGAACTTCTCTGCTCACATCGCAGCGACGACCAGAACCTGCCGATTCCTCCTGAGCAACGTCAGAAGGATACGCCCCTTCCTGACAAAAGAAGCCACCCAACTCCTCGTCCAATCAACAGTCATCTCCCGCCTCGACTACTGCAATGCACTGCTCGCTGGCCTCCCGGCCACTGCCACTAAGCCTCTTCAACTCATTCAGAACGCAGCGGCCCGCCTGATCTCAAACCTACCGAAGTCGGCCCATGTCACCCCACTTCTTAGGGACCTGCACTGGCTCCCCATTGCTGCACGAATCCGCTTCAAGGCCCTCGACCTAGCATACCGTGCGGCAAAGGGAACCGCTCCTGCCTACCTCCGGTCAATGGTCTCTAACTACACACCCTCAAGACCCCTACGCTCTGCATCTTCTGGCCGCCTCAGACCTACTCCTATCCAAGCTCCGGGAGGGTCATCAAAGAGAAGTCGCCTATTCTCAGTCCTAGCCCCACAATGGTGGAATGAACTACCCACCCCAGTTAGGACAGCCGAATCACGTCCAATCTTTCGCCGTCGACTAAAGACGCACTTCTTCAACCATTATCTGAATTAAAAAAAAAAAAAAAAAAAAAAAAAAAAAAAATCTAACCCTAACTAACCTTACTGTCATGCACTTGTCCTAATAAACTAACCTACACTGTAGCACTCAACACTTTGATGAACATTGTTGCTCAGCTGATAGAGTTGTGCCCTTCCTGATGGCTTGTCGTACAGAACTTGTAAGTCGCTTTGGATAAAAGCGTCAGCTAAATGACTAAATGTAAATGTAAATGTCTCTCTCTCTCTCTCTCTCTCTCTCTCTCTCTCTCTCTCACACACCCATATATTTGTATTCATCTTCTACTGAGTTTAGTTTTGGTCACTGCACCCCGGTCAGACTCTTCAGGTAAGTATGTGAGTATGTATACTGGACGATGACCAGGACCTTGTATTAAACAGATTCTCCTCTGGTTTATATACAGTATGTATACTGGACGATGACCAGCACCTTGTACTAAACAGATTCTCCTCTGGTTTATATACAGTATGTATGCTGGACGATGACCAGGACCTTGTATTAAACAGATTCTCCTCTGGTTTATATACAGTATGTATACTGGACGATGACCAGCACCTTGTATTAAACAGATTCTCCTCTGGTTTATATACAGTATGTATACTGGACGATGACCAGCACCTTGTACTAAACAGATTCTCTTCTGGTTTATATACAGTATGTATGCTGGACGATGACCAGCACCTTGTATTAAACAGATTCTCCTCTGGTTTATATACAGTATGTATGCTGGACGATGACCAGCACCTTGTACTAAACAGATTCTCCTCTGGTTTATATACAGTATGTATACTGGACGATGACCAGGACCTCGTACTAAACAGATTCTCCTCTGGTTTATATACAGTATGTATACTGGACGATGACCAGGACCTTGTACTAAACAGATTCTCCTCTGGTTTATATACAGGGCCAGTTTTGTTTGTAGGAAAAACATTTGGATCCCGTAAACGTTGCGAAAAAGCCAAATTTCCCAGTATGATGTTTAGAGGATCCTGGGGTCAGGGGAGGAAGATGTCTGGTTTTATGGGGGGGCGGATGTACACGTGTGTCAGACTGTGGTGGGGTCAGAGGTCTAGCCCAAAGGAGAGAGAGAGAGAGAGAGAGAGAGAGAGGGTCAAAAAGGATGAGAGAGGGATGCCATGAAAGACTTAAGTTAAAAACCAGACCGGCTTCAATCATCACCTGTTCTCTCCCACACCTCAGGTCTTTACCCATCGGTGCTGATAGTTTCGACGTGCTCACTCTCTCTCGGCACGGATCAGGACGGCGCCGCGCTATAGCCCGCTTTAAGCTAACTAGTACTACTCCTTTCCAAAGCCATTTCCTCCTCTTTCACCTCCAGGTTTTCATAGAGTCTCTTTTATATTCCCCACAAGCAGTAAAGCGAGCAGCGGGACAACATAGTATTTAGGAACTTATTAAAGTAAATCACGGAAAAACAAAACGAGCTCGCACCAGTGGGTCGTGCCAACCTTGAATTTGAAAACAACCTTGTAAACCTTGTTTCCCCGGGTTGGGGTCCTCTGGTTTATTAAAAACAAGCATGAAACCGACCAGGCAACTGTGTCGGCGCGGCCAGTTGTGGAATGTGAGAGTTGTTTGGTTAACGTTACACTTACCTGCTAATGCTAGCGGTCCATATTATTATATTATCCCAACCTCCACGCCATCACTGTCCTTTTGAAGGCCGTGAGCGGGCTGAGCTGTTCAGCTAGCGGGAAGTCATTGATATCATATGGATTCTTGAGATAGCAAGGGGAACCCATGGATACCAAACATGCCACATTAACTTACTGGGAAATGGGCCAATCCCTAGAGCACAGTTCTAAGAAGACCAGCCCCCTTTAGTACAGAGAACAGGTTGTTGACGTGAATGACTGGGGTCGTTTACACAGTTTGGTTCTTATCACGGTTTTGGGGTCATGGTTTTGAGGTCAGAGAAAAAAATCCATTGCTAATTCAAATAGCATTTGGTAAAAAAAAATTATAATAATAATAAAGGTTTTTCCTTCAATGCATTAGCTGAAAGCCTAAGGAACACATACTTGTCTATTATCAATTATTTGTTTATTATAGGTGGCTCTCATGAGGGGCGTGTCTGAACGTTTCCCTTCTCATTCCAGTGTAAATCAGAGTTGTGGGCAGTCTGGTGACTGTGCTCTGCAGGTCCATCCCTGGAGACCTGTTGGATCATTATTCTGCCTCGTGTCTGTTCCATGTTTGGAAATGACCTGTTGCTGAAGTGACTATGGGAGGAAATATTAACGTTGTGGCTCGACATTATGCACTGAAATAACAAACGCGACTCCATTGAGCTGCATATAGTTCACTATAGATAACAACATTTAGGATTTAATTATGGATTTTCCCCCCCTGCCGGAATATAAATGCAGTTCTGTGTAAATACGTTCCTGCATCTCTCCTTGTGCTGGTAACGGACCAGGAGGGTTGTGAACTGGTCCGTCACATTAAATGTATTCACACTTGCATACACATTGTGTAGTGCAATTCTCAAACTCAGTCGCTATTTAATCCATCCTCTATTGCAGACTAAACTAAATGCACCTGTAATGCACCCAAACAGCAGACTTAAACAATGCTGGAGAATATTATGTGATATAGCTTCTATTGTCCACTTAGCCTAATAGCCATTTCCGAGACAAACTGACTGACACAGCTGCACTGACCACCTCGCCTGGACAAACTAAAAGGTCCTGCTCGGTTTTGGATTTTAAATGCAGTGGGCATGAATTACTAATGTTAACTGAATGTATTAATCCCTATTCTTAGTGTTGTATGACTGAGTGAGTAAATGGAAATAGTCAAAGGCCAGTTACAAAAGCACTCCATAAACACCCCAGGAGTGATGCATTATACAATGGCATGCACATTTCTCGATTCTGATTGTCTAAAGTCAAGTTAGACGTTGTTATTTATCGTGATCCCAGAACCCGCCCACAACCGAATTACAATCACTCCGCCGTTCGTGGTTTTAGGAATGAAACCAAGATGGCGGACAATAATCTTCATGAATGGATGTATTGATAGCGTCATAACGACTTATTAAAAAAACGATTCTGTCACGGGGAATGTGTTAGTTGCTTACACAATGTTGGATTATGTAATTGGTTGGTCATGACTAATTGTTAAACAAAATATAAATCGTGCGAAGTGTGTTGTTAGATGCCATTCGTCAAAAGGACACTCATTTCACTGTTCAATCAATCAAGCCAATAACACATGCTCACTTCACTGTTAGATGGCATGCTTTGAAGCCTTGTTGTTTCGAACTGGTTATGCTTTGGCCCTCTTTCGAAGTCGGTTATGCTTAGAGTTTATCTTTAGAGCAGGGAGATAGACCACCAGCCCTGATTCCAAACTCTAAGCATAACCGACTTCGAAAGAGGGCCAAAGCATAACCAGTTCGAAACAAGGCGGACATTAATAAAATGTTCAATCAATCAATCAATCATTCCAATAAGACACGCTCACTTCATTCTTAGATGGCATGCTTTGAAACAGCGCACCTCCGAGCTGCTTCTATAGAAAGTAGGTAAAAAAAAAAAGAGAGAAGTTCTCTTCTTTGTTTTTTAACCAACTTTTTCTGCGGATGGTTTTGTGAATAAATCTCCATTATGCTTCAATTAATGTGTGTTTATTGTATAGCAATAAGGTTGGATGAATTCGGCAATTGTATAAAGATGTAAGCACTGTCTATCTGTAATAACGTTTTCAATCAATACAATAACACACACTCACTTCATTCTTAGATGGCATGCCTTGAAACAGCGCACCTCCGAGCTGCTTCTACACACGGAGGCAACTTCTCTTTATTTATTTTTTGGAACTACTTTTTCTGCGGATGGTTTTGTCAATAAATCTTCAATTAATGTGTGTTTATTGTATAGCAATAAGGTTGGATGAATGCGGCAATTGTATAAAAGCCATTACACCACTTGTAGTCGTGTGTTATGAGAATTAGAGCATGCCTAGGGTGGTCTAACAACCCTCGGCTGCGCCTCGGGCCTAACAACCACCCCTAGGCATGCTCTAATTCTCATAACACACTCCTGCACGTTATGTAATGCTTAATTAGGCTACAGCAAAGGGTTCTACAGTACCAAAGTAAACCGAACCCTGGTGGTCGAACCGAACAGTTCAGATCTTTTTATACAAATGACAGTTCACTCAGTGTAAACCAGCACACCTTGGCTCATCAATTGGTTTTCCAAACCAGAAACTGTGAAATACACAAAGGTATGTTAACAGAAAATCAACATGCTCCACAGTTCATGAGTAGATTCTCACCATAATCACTGATGCACATAAGGAAGAAGAAGATGAAGAAGGTTAATTGTCCGTGCTGAAGTGAAGCTGAAGCAGAAGTGAAGTGAAGCAGAAGTGAAGCAGAAGTGAAGCAGAAGTGAAGCTGAAGGGAAGTGAAGCTGAAGTGAAGCTGAAGTGAAGTTGAAGTGAAGTGAAGCAGAAGTGAAGCTGAAGTGAAGCTGAAGTGAAGCAGAAGGGAAGCTGAAGTGAGGCAGAAGTGAAGCTGAAGCAGAAGGGAAGCAGAAGTGAAGCTAAAGGGAAGTGAAGCAGAAGTGAAGCTAAAGGGAAGTGAAGCAGAAGTGAAGCTAAAGGGAAGTGAAGCTGAAGTGAAGCAGAAGTGAAGCAGAAGGGAAGCTGAAGTGAAGTGAAGCAGAAGTGAAGCAGAAGTGAAGCAAAAGTGAAGGTGAAGTGAAGCTGAAGTGAAGCTGAAGTGAAGCAGACGTGAAGCTAAAGGGAAGCTGAAGGGAAGTGAAGCTGAAGTGAAGCAGAAGTGAAGGTGAAGTGAAGCTAAAGGGAAGTGAAGCTGAAGTGAAGCAGAAGTGAAGCTGATGTGAAGCAGAAGTGAAGCTGAAGTGAAGCAGGAGTGAAGCTGAAGTGAAGCTAAAGGGAAGTGAAGCAGGAGTGAAGCTGACGTGAAGCTAAAGGGAAGTGAAGCTAAAGGGAAGTGAAGCTGAAGTGAAGCTGAAGTGAAGCGGAGTGAAGCTGAATGGAAGTGAAGCTGAAGTGAAGCAGAAGTGAAGCAGAAGTGAAGCAGAAGTGAAGCTAAAGGGAAGCTGAAGTGAAGGTGAAGCTGAAGGGAAGTGAAGCTGAAGTGAAGCTAAAGGGAAGTGAAGCTGAAGTGAAGTGAAGCAGAAGTGAAGTAGAAGTGAAGCTGAAGTGAAGCAGAAGTGAAGTGAAGCAGAAGTGAAGCAGAAGTGAAGGTGAAGTGAAGCTAAAGGGAAGTGAAGCTGAAGTGAAGCAGAAGTGAAGGTGAAGTGAAGCTAAAGGGAAGTGAAGCAGAAGTGAAGGTGAAGCTGAAGTGAAGCAGAAGTGAAGCTGATGTGAAGCAGAAGTGAAGCAGAAGTGAAGCTGAAGTGAAGCTGAAGTGAAGCAGGAGTGAAGCTGAAGTGAAGCTAAAGGGAAGTG
Source organism: Notolepis coatsorum (assembly GCF_963971535.1). Classification (NCBI taxonomy): domain Eukaryota; kingdom Metazoa; phylum Chordata; class Actinopteri; order Aulopiformes; family Paralepididae; genus Notolepis; species Notolepis coatsorum. The sequence goes on along the minus strand of NC_140166.1, from coordinate 179,609,574 downwards.
AAGCAGGAGTGAAGCTGACGTGAAGCTAAAGGGAAGTGAAGCTGAAGTGAAGCAGAAGTGAAGCGGAGTGAAGCTGAATGGAAGTGAAGCAGAAGTGAAGCTGAAGTGAAGCAGAAGTGAAGCAGAAGTGAAGCTAAAGGGAAGCTGAAGTGAAGGTGAAGCTGAAGGGAAGTGAAGCTGAAGTGAAGCAGAAGTGAAGCTAAAGGGAAGTGAAGCTGAAGTGAAGTGAAGTAGAAGTGAAGCTGAAGTGAAGCAGAAGTGAAGTGAAGCAGAAGTGAAGCAGAAGTGAAGCTAAAGTGAAGCTGAAGTGAAGCTGAAGTGAAGCTGAAGTGAAGTGAAGCAGACGTGAAGCAGACGTGAAGCTGAAGTGAAGTGAAGCAGAAGTGAAGCTGATGTGAAGTGAAGCAGACGTGAAGCTGAAGCAGAAGGGAAGTGAAGCTGAAGTGAAGCAGAAGTGAAGCTGAAGGGAAGTGAAGCAGAGTGAAGCTGTAGGGAAGTGAAGCAGAATTGAAGCTGAAGTGAAGCTGAAGTGAAGCTAAAAAGAAGTGAAGCAGAGTGAAGCTGAAGGGAAGTGAAGCAAAAGTGAAGCTGAAGGGAAGTGAAGCAAAAGTGAAGCTGAAGTGAAGCAGAGTGTAGCAGAAGTGAAGCTGAAGGCAAGTGAAGCAAAAGTGAAGCTGAAGTGAAGCAGAGTCAAGCTGAAGTGAAGCAGAATTGAAGCTGAAGGGAAGTGAAGCAGAAGTGAAGCTGAAGTGAAGCTGAAGTGAAGCAGAAATGAAGCTGAAGTGAAGCAGAAGGGAAGCTGAAGTGAAGCAGAAGTGAAGCTGAAGTGAAGCAGAAGTGACGCTGAAGTGAAGCAGAAGTGAAGCTGTAATGAAGCTGAAGTGAAGCTGAAGGGAAGTGAAGCAAAAGTGAAGTTGAAGTGAAGCAGAAGTGAAGTTGAAGTGAAGCTGAAGTGAAGCAGAAGTGAAGCTGAAGTGAAGCAGAAGGGAAGCAGAAGTGAAGTGAAGCTGAAGTGAAGTGAAGCTGAAGTGAAGCAGAAGTGAAGTGAAGTGAAGCTGAAGTGAAGCTGAAGTGAAGCTGAAGTGAAGCAGAAGTGAAGCTGAAGTGAAGCTGAAGTGAAGCAGAAGTGAAGCTGCCTCTGGCAAGGCGTGGATCCATGTGTTAGATCATCCAACTGATGTTCATTATATGGGAAGTGTGATACAGTATCAAACTGTAATTTTCAACTGACATTCTCAAATACATCAAATAAATATTATTTGTAAGACATCTGACTTAATATTCAGTTATTTTTATCATCAACTTAGTGAAATTAAAATTGTTTAACGATGCACACAAAGAACATACAGTGCAATTAACGCAAATACGACGAAAGTAGCCAGCCCTGCTTCTCTCTTGAGTGTCCTACCGTAGCTGCTAGGCTTTAGGAAAGACTGTGTCCTCAGGTGGAACAGGGTACTGTACCTCTAAGTCCATGGTGACCGTGTAAAGACCAGGCCGCTGTTTTTGCTGTATTTAGCCGCAGCTCAGTATAATACGGCACTTGGACCACGTTCAAAAAAACATATTCTCGAGAAATCAAATCTCACAATCGAGCCTGCAGCTTGACGTGAGAGTTGCCGTTTGCAATCAAAACGGGGCCCTGAGTTTTATGGAGGTATTAAGTGAAATGAGTTGTGTGTCTTCTACCCCCACTTTGTTTATTTCATTTCCTCCTGAGTTTTTTTTGGCTCAAAGAGGGAGATAGAGAAGTTAATTAACATTAGAAAATAGCAGGATGAAATGGCTATTTGCTCTGTCTGGCGGTTGGCCTGTGTTTACTCCTGTGTGTGTGCGTGTGCGTGTGTGTGTGTGTGTGTGTGCGCGAGCGAGTGTGTGAGTGAGTGAGTGAGTGAGTGAGTGAGTGAGTGAGTGAGTGAGTGAGTGAGTGAGTGAGTGAGTGAGTGAGTGAGTGAGTGAGTGAGTGAGTGAGTGAGTGAGTGAGTGAGTGAGTGAGTGAGTGAGTGAGAGAGAGAGCAGCTGTGGGTATGACTGTCCAGAGCTGGGGACACCATGGTTGCCAGTCCAACCAGGCTGATCCCTGGGAATGGGCTGTGACTGTGTGGGAAGGGACCAGTAAGGTCAGATACTAACGTTACCCTGGTGTCATGGTACCTTTCCACACACACACACACACACACACACACACACACACACACACACACACACACACACACACACACACACACACACACACACACACACACACTGCTCTAGCTATCTCTGGCACAGGAGGTGTTTGGACCTACAGTATATTATGCAACTTTCCAATTACAGTCAGTCAGCAGGCACTGAAACATTGCTATCCATGATGGCTGAGGTGGTTTAAAATGGTGTTCTTCCAATGTTAGTAGGTGTCGGGGAAAATTTACACAGCAATATATTGCAATGTTTTGCATGCAGAATACATATCCATACAGTGATGCCAAGTATCGATATAAAAAAAAAATGTTGCAGATATTAACCATGTTTTCCATTGGGGACATAATTAGCAGTTGAAAAAGGGTAATATATCGCAAAAGCGTGATATTACAATATTGTGACTCTAGTATTGTGATAATATCATAATAGCTAGGCCTCTGGTTATTCCCACCAATACGTGTTGGCCTGTCTTGTTGCTATGCCAATGACTCCAAATGGGAGGGCACTAAGTTGTCCCAAAAACCGCCACTTGTAGACACACCACAGACTCTACATACTTATTTTCTTCTGCAGAATCTATAATGATCTATTATAGATATATAAATCATTGTTGGGACTTTTGTCGTCTATGTTCTCACCCTGTTTTAAACAAGTGCAGCTAACACCAACAGTGCGCTGTTTAATTAAACCACAACCGCCATGGATAGCAACAATTATTGGACCCACATCACTGACGCTTCTCTTTAAGGCTATGATACACTGGAAGTCGCTTTGGATAAAAAAAGCTAAATTACGAAATGTAAATGTGAATGGTGCGGCAGTGGCTTAAATGTTAGAGGAGCGGGTTTGTGACTGGAAGGACGCCACTTCGATCCCCCGGACCAGCAGAATCTGGGCAGGGAAGTGAATAAATAACTCTCCCATCCCTAAATGCCTACCACTGAAGTGCCCTTGAGCAAGGCACTTACCCCCCCCAACTGCTCCAGTGGAGCTGCTCAGTGGCCAACAGTGCCAGACTGTGTTTATACTGGGCGGCTCCCAGGTGTGAATGCATGTAACTGTGTTAATGTGAAGCAGGGCGTTGCTGAAAAAGAGCAACCGTGCTCAGAGAACCTACCATTTACCAATAGTAAATAAAGGTATATATATATAAATTATATTGACCAATTGAAACAAATTGACATAATATACAGTGGGTTGACAGTTTTGCCTACTAATGAGACCAGGCTATTTTCCCGTATACCTTGTTCCATGTAGCCCACTATGTTATCTTCATTGATTTATTCTCAATAAGACTGGCATTATTGCCTTATTTGTATTGCCCTAAAAATGCTGCCTGTATATCATGGTTTTGAGCCTGGCCACTGCAGGACTATAAATTGAATTAATATGGTAATATGCTGCTTAAGCAGCGATAAAGATGTAGCAGTGATATACTAGGTGTGAGTATGTTGACAGGAGAGCGAGGGGTGTGATATACGTTTTGTATGAGTTGTGGTATTCCTGGCCCCCGCGGTCTGCCTGAGGATGTTATTATACATGTACTCACACACCTCTTTGACTGTCTGTGTCGATGGGCTGCTGGAGGCCTGGGAGGTATTACATAATATTAAGGTCATGGGTCCGTGCAAAAGTATGTTTTTTTCTTTTAATATACATTTGTTTATTTACTCTCTTTTTATATATTTAAAATATTTGTTTTAGTTAGTTAGTTATATAGATGTGGTTATAGACATTGACATAGTGGTTATGGTTAGTTACTTAGTTAGTTATATAGATGTGGTTATATAAGCTGACATAGTGGTTAGATATAGTGGTTAGTTAGTTAATTACCGGTATATAGATGTGGTTATAGAAGCTGACATAGTGGTTAGATATAGTGGTTAGTTAGTTAATTACCGGTATATAGATGTGGTTATAGAAGCTGACATAGTGGTTAGATATAGTGGTTAGTTAGTTAGTTAGTTAGTTAGTTAGTTAGTTAGTTAGTTAGTTAGTTATATAGATGTGGTTATATAAGCTGACATAGTGGTTAGATATAGTGGTTAGTTAGTTAATTATATAGATGTGGTTATAGAAGCTGACATAGTGGTTAGATATAATGGTTAGTTAGTTAATTATATAGATGTGGTTATAGAAGCTTACATAATAGTGATCGACCTGATAGAGTGATACAGGTTGGAGGTGTTTATATATAGACTATATGTCTGTAGAGGAATGAGGAGAGCCACTCAGCTGGACATATTACCCCAGAGTAGAGCCTTATATTAACCTGAGGTGGTCAGATATCCACTTTACAAGACCCTGCCACCCTGCCTGCGCCTGCCCCCTGCCGTGAGCTATGCTCCCGGACCCCACGGCAACTCTCTGGGTTTGGTCTGAATGGGTCAGATTGAGCAGGCTTGGGTCAGGGCCCAGCCCACAGTCACAGAGTCTGTGTGTGCTCGCTGCGTTCCGTGCTGGACAGGGGTCTGAGGGGTGGGGTGCTCAACAGACCCTCTCTTTCACCGCTTCCCAGAACATCACATGCATCCCATCAACAGCCCAGCCAGAGGAGCCATTACTAAACCAACCCAACGAAACATGAACTACACTAACAGCGAGGGGTTAGACTGGGTCCATTTGGGAACTTTTATTTAGACTAAATTGTTAAGGCTAGAATTGATTGTATATTTTGTGTGTGTGTGTGTGTGTGTGTGTGCATGCCATGCTGTCTACTGCGGCTGATTAGGAGTCTTGTCTGTCACATTGCTGAATGTGGTAGCAGCGGCAGCAGCAGTGGAGTAGGAGCGGAGCTAACCTCTCCACCCCAGCCTGTTGCTTTATCTCTGCTGGGATTACCAGGGCCTGCCTCTGCAAACATTCCAGCTCCAAGTTATTACTGGTCACAATGCTGCCGGGGCGCTAGGCTGCTCTGGACAGCGTGTCCCTGACTCCCCTGGGTCCACACGGCCTGCCAGTCAGACCCTCTCCATATGCATGGTAAAAAAAGAAGAAAAAAGATATATGAATTATTCAGAACAACAAATTAATCTTAATTATATTCATAGGACATACCTGACACCTATAAGATTGAACAGAATGGGACTTAAACAAGATTCCCTATGTTCCTTATGTACTTCAGTACAGAATGGAGCTAGATGACGTGAATACAAACTCGTAATGTGACTGTGTTACAAACACATCTTTCATTTACGTTCCTCAGATGCTCTCAAGCTGTGTTTCCATTCAATTGTCAAACAAATTTTAAGCAAACTTTTGAAATGTTGCAAAAATAATTATGCAAATTAGGTACATTTCCATCAATTGGGTTAAGGCAAATAAACGTTCTACATTTCTACAGCAACCTCAGGAAAACATGGAGCTTGGCTGTCTAGAATGAACTACTACTATCAACTCCTATAAGACCATATTTCTTGCTTTCCAATATTCTGATGCACAAACCGACCGGTGTTTCATAGGAGTGACTGGGAGCAACTGTAACAGGAGTGATGTATCAGGTACCTGAAGCTGTTATGCCATGAGATAAGCATGATATGTTACATCCCTCTGGTTAATATGGCTGCTCCCAACAGACTAATATAACAACATTATAATGAACATGTTACATGTTAATATGGCTGCTCCCAACAGACTAATATAACAACATTATAATGAACATGTTACATGTTAATATGGCTGCTCCCAACAGACTAATATAACAACATTATAATGAACATGTTACATGTTAATATGGCTGCTCCCAACAGACTAATATAACAACATTATAATGAACATGTTACATGTTAATATGGCTGCTCCCAACAGACTAATATAACAACATTATAATGAACATGTTACATGTTAATATGGCTGCTCCCAACAGACTAATATAACAACATTATAATGAACATGTTACATGTTAATATGGCTGCTCCCAACAGACTAACTATAACAACATTATAATGAACATGTTGCATGTTAATATGGCTGCTCCCAACAGACTAACTATAACAACATTATAATGAACATGTTGCATGTTAATATGGCTGCTCCCAACAGACTAACTATAACATTATAATGCACATGTTACATGTTAATATGGCTGCTCCCAACAGACTAATATAACAACATTATAATGAACATGTTAATATGGCTGCTCCCAACATATCTATCTATCTATCTATCTATCTATCTATCTATCTATCTATCTATCTATCTATCTATCTATCTATCTATCTATCTATCTATCTATCTATCTATCTATCTATCTATCTATCTATCTATATATATATAAAAGATATATATAAAAATAAAAATAAAATGTCATCCCAATTTCTCACATTACATTCACCCTGAATGTTGATGTTATCCAGGTGAAAAGTTAACTTCATTCAAGCCAGGCATTGCAATCCTTGACATAAATCATTTGATGTATAATTAAATCAAAGGAAATGCGTTTGTTTTGGCAAAATTCTTCTGCTCTGTAACAATAAATAAATGAATGATGATATGCAATTTAAAACCAAAACTAAGGCCTCAGTATGAGTTTAAGACGTGAACATGGTCATGTTTGTTAAATTTTCTTTTAAATATTGCCGATCCCGATCTTCGGGAAATCACATGATCGGCCCCGATCCCGATCACGTGACAGTTCTGGGGAAGTTGTAGTGGAGATAATTTACAGACAGCCTTATGCTGCATCATTTCAGAAAGTTTAAACCCAGATAACCCACTTTATCCTATACGTCATTATTTATTCAATAAATGCATTTCCATCACCTAGTTCCCAAAAACCACCTCAAGCGAGCATAAAAACCTGTTTGTGCAATAAGAGGAAATCTTTGTGCCGTTTTCCATCAAGCTTTTCTTCAAAATGTGCATAAAAACATTTAAATGGAAACAGAGCTTAAGACTGTTTGCATTTTTCTATTCATGTTTATCATGTTTATGATCTATTTTATATGTGGACATTTGGTTTGTGTGGGAGTATATACGTTAGTGTGTGTGTGTGTCTGTGTGTGTGTTTTTGCGTGACTGCGTGTGTAATCATCAAATAGTTTTAATATACTTATGGTGTGTATGCATAGGCTTACACAATAGACAGTGATACATAGTCCACTGACACGCTGGAGACCCACATACTCCCATCACTTCCAGTACAGTGTCTGTGCCTCGCCCTGGAGACTCCTGACCTTTCACCTTTACCCCCTGACCTTCCTGGACAGACACTGACCTGTAGAGCCTCAAACCCACGGCTCTGCAGAATGTCAGCAGCCCCGCAACACAAACCACGTCGTCTTCGCCTTGTGTACAGGCCATGTGAAGGCAACCCGGCCCGCGGAATACTTCTACAGCAGTTCTATACTAGTATGAAACATCTGGATTGTATCATTACTTATGGCGACAAGAGGGGGAGAAAATGCTGATATTGGTCCCCTGCAACCTTCATCTTATCTGAGCCACATGCCACAGACAGACAGGGGGCTTTAAGCCTGTAATTGGTCTTTCCCCAGGGTATGGAGCCTGTAACCCCTCCCCAGCCCCCCCCCTCACAGTCCCTGCTGCCCCCTCACCCACGGGGGAGGTTGTGATGTCGTTTGCTGGAGGTTGTAACAGAGGGGTGTGAATGACTGTGAGGGGACTGGCCCGAGATATCCAGCGCTGACCTCTGGAGCAACTCCCCGCCGTTTAACAGCCTCGTATCTGGCCTGACCTGGACTGACCGTCTCCCCGTTCATCCTCTTTCATCCCCTTGCACCCCCCCCCCCCCCCCCCCCCCCCAACCTTCATGTATCTTCTCTGAACCCTCTGTCTGCCCTGGAGGAGCAGTGGGGACAGGGGTGGGGGGCCGGTAAGCCTGGTAGGAGACACAGAGGACCCCCTTGAGAGGGTTCATCTGCTGCAGGGGCTCAGGAGTCCCTTCTCGCCGTCGCTGGACAACAAGGTCTTTCTCTTGTCTTCCTTATATCCTCTGGTGTCCCTCCCTCTCCCTAACTGCATGCTCCACATCCTCCCTGTGCTCCTCTACCTCCCAACCTCCCTGTGCTCCTCCACCTCCCAACCTCCCTGTGCTCCTCCACCTCCCAACCTCCCTGTGCTCCTCCACCTCCCAACCTCCCTGTGCTCCTCCACCTCCCAACCTCCCTGTGCTCCTCCACCTCCCAACCTCCCTGTGCTCCTCCACCTCCCAACCTCCCTGTGCTCCTCCACCTCCCAACCTCCCTGTGCTCCTCCACCTCCCAACCTCCCTGTGCTCCTCCACCTCCCTGTGCTCCTCCACCTCCCTGTGCTCCTCCACCTCCCAACCTCCCTGTGCTCCTCCACCTCCCAACCTCCCTGTGCTCCTCCACCTCCCTGTGCTCCTCTACCTCCCTGTGCTCCTCTACCTCCCAACCCCCCTGTGCTCCTCTACCTCCCAACCCCCCTGTGCTCCTCCACCTCCCTGTGCTCCTCCACCTCCCAACCTCCCTGTGCTCCGTGCTCCTCCACCTCCCAACCTCCCCACGCTCCTCCACCTCCCAACCTCCCTGTGCTCCTCCACCTCCCAACCTCCCTGTGCTCCTCCACCTCCCAACCTCCCTGTGCTCCTCCACCTCCAAACCTCCCCGCGCTCCTCCGCCCTCCACCTCCCTGCGCTCCTCCACCTCCCCGTGCTCCTCCACTTCCCAACCTCCCCGCTCTCCTCCTTAAACATGGTGTGTTTACCCCGTGTCCATGTCACGCTGTTCTCCAAACAGACACCAGGAAGGACATTTACACACCATACACAATGAACCCTCCTCCACTCCAAGACTACCAAGCCATGTAACAGAAAGGAGGCAGAAATGGGAAAAGCTGGGTTTATCAGAAGAATGAGTTATTTACCCTTCTCTTCCTTCCTGTGTTTAGTTGGCGGGGGGGGGGGGGGGTTATAGCCAGGGAGGAGAGAAGTGATGGAGTCCACTCCTCCCAGGAAGACCCAGGAATAGCCGCCTGTCTCTCCCTCTCCTCCCCTCCCCTCTCCCTTCCTCTCCTCCCCCTCTCAGTGCCGGCATCGTGAGACGGCTGTGTTTACGTGGATATACACAGCGCAGGCCTAATGTACCGTCTGTTTAATAGGCAGAAAGAGGTCTGTTTATAGAGGGGGACCTTTTTAACGGAGGCGATGGACTGGTGGACCAGAGGGCGACGGCGAGGCATCTCACTTCCTGTTATCATTACCTCTCCGCTCTCATAGGACTGATAGGTGCTTGGCTCGCTGCACTGACAGCCGCACTCATCCTTAATTGACTCACCGGCGTGCAGCTCGATCTCTCCACCCCGGGAGAGTAAGAATCGTTACCCCCTCGTACAAAAAACGACATGGTGAAGTTGTGTCATATTACACCGTTGGCTCAGTGCAGCGGCTCCACTTCTCCGCTCAATGGTGATGTGCGTGTGCTGCATTTAAAAATGTTTTGCTAAGCATCTTTCAAGCGAGGAAAATCTATCAAATCCATCCAGACCATTGAACTGCATCTTTAGAGGAATTGCCTTGACGTTTAATAGCCATAAAGTTTAAAAGCAGCTCTGTTAACCATTACATGACTTAACGACTAGAAAAACTGCAGAGATTAAAAAAAAAACACACACACAAAAATAGGTTTTAACAATCATTTGACATCATCTGGCCATGAGCGCTACCGGAGTCTCATGGCCAGTACAGAGAGACTCAGAAGGAGCTTCTATCCCCAGGCCAGCAGGATGCTCAACGACTCTATGTAACACCATCAACCCATCCATCTACACTCATTGCACACACATCCACCTCCCTGTGCTCCTCCACCTCCCAACCTCCCCGTGCTCCTCCACCTCCCAACCTCCCTGTGCTCCTCCACCTCCCAACCTCCCTGTGCTCCTCCACCTCCCAACCTCCTCCACCTCCCAACCTCCCCGCGCTCCTCCACCTCCCAACCTCCCTGTGCTCCTCTACCTCCCAACCTCCCTGTGCTCCACCTCCCAACCTCCCTGTGCTCCTCCACCTCCCAACCTCCCTGTGCTCCTCCACCTCCCTGTGCTCCTCCACCTCCCAACCTCCCTGTGCTCCTCCACCTCCCAACCTCCCTGTGCTCCTCCACCTCCCAACCTCCTCCACCTCCCAACCTCCCCGCGCTCCACCTCCCAACCTCCCTGTGCTCCTCCACCTTCCAACCTCCCTGTGCTCCTCCACCTCCCAACCTCCCTGTGCTCCTCCACCTCCCAACCTCCCTGTGCTCCTCCACCTCCCAACCTCCCTGTGCTCCACCTCCCAACCTCCCTGTGCTCCTCCACCTCCCAACCTCCCCACGCTCCTCCACCTCCCAACCTCCCTGTGCTCCTCCACCTCCCAACCTCCCCGTGCTCCTCCACCTCCCAACCTCCTCCACCTCCCAACCTCCCCGCGCTCCACCTCCCAACCTCCCTGTGCTCCTCCACCTTCCAACCTCCCTGTGCTCCTCCACCTCCCAACCTCCCTGTGCTCCTCCACCTCCCAACCTCCCCACGCTCCTCCACCTCCCAACCTCCCTGTGCTCCTCCACCTCCCAACCTCCCTGTGCTCCTCCACCTCCCAACCTCCCTGTGCTCCTCCACCTCCCAACCTCCTCCACCTCCCAACCTCCCCGCGCTCCACCTCCCAACCTCCCTGTGCTCCTCCACCTCCCAACCTCCCTGTGCTCCTCCACCTCCCAACCTCCCCGCGCTCCACCTCCCAACCTCCCCGCGCTCCTCCACCTCCCAACCTCCCTGTGCTCCTCTACCTCCCAACCTCCCTGTGCTCCTCCACCTCCCTGTGCTCCTCCACCTCCCAACCTCCCTGCGCTCCTCTACCTCCCAACCTCCCCGCGCTCCTCCACCTCCCAACCTCCCTGTGCTCCTCCACCTCCCAACCTCCCTGTGCTCCTCCACCTCCCAACCTCCCTGTGCTCCTCCACCTCCCAACCTCCCTGTGCTCCTCCACCTCCCAACCTCCCTGTGCTCCTCCACCTCCCAACCTCCCTGTGCTCCTCTACCTCCCAACCTCCCTGTGCTCCGTGCTCCTCCACCTCCCAACCTCCTCCACCTCCCAACCTCCCCGCGCTCCACCTCCCAACCTCCCCGCGCTCCTCCACCTTCCAACCTCCCTGTGCTCCTCCACCTCCCAACCTCCCTGTGCTCCTCCACCTCCCAACCTCCCTGTGCTCCTCCACCTCCCAACCTCCCTGTGCTCCTCTACCTCCCAACCTCCCTGCGCTCCTCTACCTCCCAACCTCCCTGTGCTCCGTGCTCCTCCACCTCCCTGTGCTCCTCCACCTCCCTGTGCTCCTCCACCTCCCAACCTCCCTGTGCTCCGTGCTCCTCCACCTCCCAACCTCCCTGTGCTCCGTGCTCCTCCACCTCCCTGTGCTCCTCCACCTCCCTGTGCTCCTCCACCTCCCAACCTCCCTGTGCTCCTCCACCTCCCAACCTCCCTGTGCTCCTCCACCTCCCAACCTCCCTGTGCTCCTCCACCTCCCAACCTCCCTGTGCTCCTCTACCTCCCAACCTCCCTGTGCTCCGTGCTCCTCCACCTCCCAACCTCCTCCACCTCCCAACCTCCCCGCGCTCCACCTCCCAACCTCCCCGCGCTCCTCCACCTTCCAACCTCCCTGTGCTCCTCCACCTCCCAACCTCCCTGTGCTCCTCCACCTCCCAACCTCCCTGTGCTCCTCCACCTCCCAACCTCCCTGTGCTCCTCCACCTCCCTGTGCTCCTCCACCTCCCTGTGCTCCTCCACCTCCCTGTGCTCCTCCACCTTCCAACCTCCCTGTGCTCCTCCACCTCCCAACCTCCCCGTGCTCCTCTACCTCCCTGTGCTCCTCCACCTCCCAACCTCCTCCACCTCCCAACCTCCCTGTGCTCCTCTACCTCCCAACCTCCCTGTGCTCCTCCACCTCCCAACCTCCTCCACCTCCCAACCTCCCCGCGCTCCTCCACCTCCCAACCTCCCTGTGCTCCTCCACCTCCCAACCTCCCTGTGCTCCTCCACCTCCCAACCTCCCTGTGCTCCTCCACCTCCCAACCTCCCTGTGCTCCTCCACCTCCCAACCTCCTCCACCTCCCAACCTCCCTGTGCTCCTCCACCTCCCAACCTCCTCCACCTCCCAACCTCCCTGTGCTCCTCCACCTTCCAACCTCCCTGTGCTCCTCCACCTCCCAACCTCCCTGTGCTCCTCTACCTCCCAACCTCCCTGTGCTCCGTGCTCCTCCACCTCCCTGTGCTCCTCCACCTCCCAACCTCCCTGTGCTCCGTGCTCCTCCACCTCCCTGTGCTCCTCCACCTCCCAACCTCCTCCACCTCCCAACCTCCCCGCGCTCCTCCACCTTCCAACCTCCCTGTGCTCCTCCACCTCCCAACCTCCCTGTGCTCCTCCACCTTCCAACCTCCCTGTGCTCCTCCACCTCCCAACCTCCCTGTGCTCCTCCACCTCCCTGTGCTCCTCCACCTCCCAACCTCCCTGTGCTCCTCCACCTCCCAACCTCCCTGTGCTCCTCCACCTCCCTGTGCTCCTCCACCTCCCAACCTCCCTGTGCTCCTCCACCTCCCAACCTCCCCGTGCTCCTCTACCTCCCTGTGCTCCTCCACCTCCCAACCTCCCTGTGCTCCTCCACCTCCCAACCTCCCTGTGCTCCACCTCCCAACCTCCTCCACCTCCCAACCTCCCCGCGCTCCTCCACCTCCCAACCTCCCTGTGCTCCTCCACCTCCCTGTGCTCCTCCACCTCCCTGTGCTCCTCCACCTCCCTGTGCTCCTCCACCTTCCAACCTCCCTGTGCTCCTCCACCTCCCAACCTCCCCGTGCTCCTCTACCTCCCTGTGCTCCTCCACCTCCCAACCTCCCTGTGCTCCTCCACCTCCCAACCTCCCTGTGCTCCACCTCCCAACCTCCTCCACCTCCCAACCTCCCTGTGCTCCTCCACCTCCCAACCTCCCCGCGCTCCTCCACCTCCCAACCTCCCTGTGCTCCTCCACCTCCCAACCTCCCTGTGCTCCTCAACCTCCCAACCTCCCTGTGCTCCTCCACCTCCCAACCTCCCTGTGCTCCTCCACCTTCCAACCTCCCTGTGCTCCTCCACCTCCCAACCTCCCTGTGCTCCTCCACCTCCCAACCTCCCCGTGCTCCTCCACCTCCCAACCTCCCTGCGCTCCTCCACCTCCCAACCTCCCTGCGCTCCTCCACCTCCCAACCTCCCTGTGCTCCTCCACCTCCCAACCTCCCTGCGCTCCTCTACCTCCCAACCTCCCTGTGCTCCTCCACCTCCCTGTGCTCCTCTACCTCCCAACCTCCCTGCGCTCCTCTACCTCCCAACCTCCCTGTGCTCCTCCACCTCCCAACCTCCCTGTGCTCCTCCACCTCCCTGTGCTCCTCTACCTCCCAACCTCCCTGTGCTCCTCCACCTCCCAACCTCCCTGTGCTCCTCAACCTCCCAACCTCCCTGTGCTCCTCCACCTCCCAACCTCCCTGTGCTCCTCCACCTCCCAACCTCCCTGTGCTCCTCCACCTCCCAACCTCCCTGTGCTCCTCCACCTCCCAACCTCCCTGTGCTCCTCTACCTCCCAACCTCCCTGCGCTCCTCCGCTCTCCACCAACACTAAATATCAGATTTACATTGTATCAATGTCTTTGAGCATCTCGAAAAGCGCGATATAAATCTGATGTATTATTATTATCAAAGCACATTATTATTTAAATTCAACTTGTTCCAAATCCAACAGTAACCTGCCAAGCATTTGATCTACATCGTTGTTTTTTTTTTTTTTTAATACAGCCATTTCTGTATACATACTATATTTTTACAGTTTAAAATAAAATTCAACTTTGACTACCAATTAAGGCATGATAAATATGTGATAAATAGGTTGAATGTTGTTGTCGCACACCCTATGAAGCTTTCCACCAGGACTCTGTACTCCTCCTCATTGTCGTCCGTGATATAACTTATCATTTGTCCGGCAGCGTGGCTACATGAGTAGAGCTCCGGACTAATGATTGTAAGATCACCGGTTTGAGCCCCGGTCAAGGCCGTTGTCGGAAAGTGATGTTGTTGTCCAGCAGGGGGCACTCTGTCCTCTGGACTAGTCAGTAACAATGCCCCTGTTACAGTGATGGGGGCACCATACAGCTTCGAGTGCCGTCCTTCGGATGAGACGCTAAACCGAAAGTCGTTAAAGAACCCAGGGCGCTTATCGCAAATAGTATGGGATTCCCCGACGTTCCTGGCCAAATTCCCAATCAGGTATCTGACATCAAGGCCACCTAATCATCCCTTCTCCTTAATTGGCTGATATCAATCCCTGTCTCCTGAGCCGTTCAGCCATTGTGTAGTGTGATGTGTGCCTAGTGCCAGTGTATGGCAGCCATTGAGCCTGCAGCCATAGCCCAAGGTTGGGTGCTACCAGGGGGGGCAATTTCCACCCTAGATTGTGGGGAGCGCTTTAAGTGTCTAGAAAAGCGCCATATAAATGTAATGAATTGTTGTTATTATTATTATTATTATTATTATTATTATTATTATTATTATTATTATTATTATTATTAATTAGGACTCGTCTGAGAACTTAAAGCAGAAGTCTGTGTAGAGGGTAAACAGGAAGGGACAGCACAGTTCCTTGGGGGGCGCCGCCGGTGTTGTTGCTGTCTGTTTCAAGTTTCTTTAATAGTTGTCATACAGAAGTACAGAATACTTTTATACAAAATGCTTCTTTCTGTTACGCTCCAGAGACTGTGCTAGACAAAAGATAAGTATGAAATAAAATAGTGTAGCATGTAAAAATAGAAGTAAAAAATAGAAGTCACGTAGTGTTCAGTATATACATATGTACAATGTTCAATGCAGAATAGAAGTAACTGAGTTACCATACAATATACTATGCAATATACTAATATACAATATACTATATAGTGCAAAGCAGAAATGGGATGAGGTACAATTTAGGTACAATTTACAGTAAGGTGTACTGAGGTATGGGTTGTAGTGCAAATCCTTTACCAATAAATATAAATATACCTGTTGGTGAGGTATTCAGTAATACAGGCCACCAAGCCATGGTCCAACTGCATCACAGAGAGCTTCTCCACTTGCCGTAATTTCTAGATGGTGTTGAAGGCACTGGAGAAATCAAAGAACATGATTCTCCATGATTCTCTGTGCTGCGCTGCCTCTCCAGGTGTGTGTAGGCTCTGTGGAGCATGTAGTACATCTGTGGCACTTTTTTTTATTAATGTATATTGTTTTTTCTGAGCAAATAAACACTTACTGCCCAGATAAATACTGTAGCTTTAAACCAGATGTTCACCTAAGACGGAACTAAATTAGTTGTACGAGATGAAGAGCGGCCTATAAGGCCTTAATAATCCCCTCTTCGTCTCATACATCATTTAGTCCAGTCTTAGGTGAACATATACAGCAAATCTGGTTTAAATCTATGGTATTTATACTGTTCTATATTGTTTTTCCGAGCAAATAAACACTTTCTGCCCAGATAAATACTGTAGCTTTCACCTAAGACGCAACTAAATTAGATGAAGAGGGGCCTATAAGGCCTTAAGACTCCCTAGATTTTCTCTCTTTCTCAAAGAGCTATTTTTCCCCCTTTGGCTGAGGTCCATATTTAGTCAGAGCTTTGTTCACCATGTCAGTACATCTGTGGCACATTTTTCTGCTGGTCTCTATTGTTGACTGTGGCTGTTTCACTGCTGAGTCAAAAGCCTTCATGTCAGGAGGATTTTTCATGTGGCCTGGGTCTTTCTTCTGCGTGAATGTGTGTTTTTGAGTGTTCAGCAGGATTTAGGGCCAATACTTTTCACAGAAAAGGAAAGAAGGAAGCTTGGGCTTTTTCTGACACCTTGGTCTGAAACCAGACCCGGTGATTAAAAGGCATGATTGCTTTTCTGTTTTCCTGGAACAGAAAAGCAAAATCGAACACTTTCACACTTTCAGAGGGAGTCTGGTAAAACACAGAGTGAAGGGATGATTCTTTGACCGCGTTCAGCCTCTGCTCAGTAAGTGCTACTGTATGTTGTGCTGAGCTGAGTGCTCGTCTTAAGGTGTCTGGGGTCTGGGTCTGGCGCTGCCAGGCTGAGGTGGCGCAGGGAACGGGATCAGAGAGGGTCTCTTGGAGCTCCCCATGTCTCTCTCCCTCCCTCCCCCCCTCCCCCCTCTGGTGAATCAGGTCAGTGTGGTCTGCTGACTGGCCCTCCTGGCGTCGGATACCTCGCTCGAGCACGCTCCGACTGGACGCCACAGACTGGGGAAAATCCCCCACAATGCCCTGCATTCACCCCTGGATTGTAGCGAGCGAGGAAGGTCCGGGAAAAGGCAGACCGTTAGCGAAAGAGAGAGTGGGAGAGAGACCCAACAGTGACCCAGTGTCCTAGACAGAGCAGACGGCCACCCTAACCAGGTCACCCAACCACTCAGGTACTGAGATCTCTCTCCTCCTCTGGTTGACCCTCAGCATGCCTGTCTCCACTTACCTCCTCACTCCCACACAGAGAAGACACAGAGAAGGAATTAGAGACAGTGTGAGAGCCAATAGAAACAAATGTCTCTGTTAGAGCAATGTGTGTGTGTGTGTGTGTGTGTGTGTGTGTGTGTGTGTGTGTGTGTGTGTGTGTGTGTGTGTGTGTGTGTGTGTGTGTGTGTGTGTGTGTGTGTGTGTGTGTGTGTGTGTGTGTGTGTGTGTGTGTGTGTGTGTGTGTGTGTGTGTGTGTGTGTGGTTTGCTGTGTCACACACACATGGCTCTGTTCAGAGTCAGACCCAATATAAAAGCTCCACCTCAGGAGGGATTAACTATCAGGTCATTTGTCACTACCTGCTGAGCACAGGCCAGAGGAGGTCACAGGCCACTGGGCGTGTGCATGTCTGTTTCTGTGTGTGTGTGTGTGTGTGTGCGTGTGCAATCGTGCGTGCATGCGCGGATGTGCACACTGGTGTGTCTGTTTAATCGTAATGCTTGCTGGGAAACATTCCAAAACCTTTTCATGGGTCTTCCTCGGAGCATGAGAATAGCTGGAGGTTTTCACTGTGATGGAAGGGTAGATCTGAAGGAACATAGAGAGAGAGAGATGAGTTTGACCAGGAAATGGATGAGAGATCATCAACCACTCTGCTCTGTGGAGAGTTAACGTAAAACCCAGAGGACTTGTTGCAGACGGAGAGACGTGACAGACCACTCTGTGTGTGATGATGATGAATGCGCAGCCTTGTGAGTGAGTGGACAGTGGACTTTTCAAAAACCCCTCTCTGAGTTCCTTCCCCCCCGCTGGCCTATACGGCGTCTCTCTGGGCACACGGTAGATTGGCAGTGCCCCCTACTGCCCGGGATGGATAAGGATCTGGGCTCTAGCGAGGCAGAGATCAATAGGTGGGCTGGAGGTGAGTGAAGGGGGGGGGTGTTCCCCTCAGGTCGCTGAGCGAAGGGGGACAAGGAGCCCTCTCTGTAACAGCCTGTAATTATACCCATCTGATCCCCCCAACCTCTCCCCCCACTGCTGTGTTCACTCATGCCCACCCTTGCAGACCACTTTGTCGCCCTCAGGGATCCGACCAATCACCCGGATGGAACAGGACTCACTGGGTCACCATGGTAACTAAAACTGCGAGGGTCAAACGGGGTCAATCAGAGACAGAGTCCTGCCACCCCTCTGTCTGTTATTAATTACCCAGGGTTCCCAGGGGCTCAGCTCCACTTGTAACCCATGCAGCCCAATGGGTCCCGGTCCAAGTGGTGCCCGTTATGATCAGGTGAAGTTTCCCCGTAGAGTTGGAATTGATAGAACAGCCATTCCCATTCAGTTCTATGTTTTTGAATGGACATTGTTTAAATGACCTCCGTTTAATGGTGGTGTATTGTTATGTCATGTGTTTATTTGTCAGGGGGACAATACTAGTAAGAAAATATGAAATATGAAACCGATACACTGCATAATATAGGTGTCTATAGTCAGAACTCAGATCAGCTCAAGATCCAGTAATAAGATATCAAATGATTATGTACAAAATAGGGATGCTCGATATTGGCTTTTTTACCTATACCGATATTGTCCAACTCTTAATTTCCTATACCGATATCAACCGATACCGATATATGCAGGGTTCCCCCCCCCCCCCCCCCCCCCCCCCCCCCCCCAAAAACGGAATAATTTCAGGTAATTAACATTACATATCTCTTGTTGTGGAATTAACACAACATTATGCATACTTTTGACAATAAATTAAATCAGAATTTGTTCTTACTTGCTTGCCTGGATAAATAAAGGTTATAGAAATGTAAAAAAAAATATAAAAAAATTTGAAAACCGATACCGATATTTTCCGATATCACATTTTAATGCCGATATCGGCCGATAATATCGGTAGGCCGATAATATTGGACATCCCTAGTACAAAACAATGGTTGCTATGTTACAGTCAGCCATGCTGGAAGAAAGAACTACACAAACATTCCGTGCAAGGCCTCCATTGACCTATCTCAAACCACGTCCTCTTTTCCTGATCCTCCAATCAATCACAACTTGTGATGAACATTCCATCTGTCTTGAGTCCCACGAACTGTCCACTCGTGCAACTATGCTCTTTTCCACAACCAATATCATCACAATTCTGTGGAAGCCATCTTAGGTGCACCGAAGTAAATTACCCAGGAAAATCCCTTTTCTATCCGTTCAAGTTCTGTGATTATATCTGTTACAGGGTCAGTGTTGTGTTCCACCAAGCCAAGGGCACAAGCACCACCTCTGACCGTGTTTAGGAAATATGTCTGTCAAACAGGTCTGCCATGTTAGCCATAATAACCCAAGCACTATTCTTTGACCTTTGCAACGCTGCGAGAGAGAGAGAGACCTCTCACCCAGAATTTGTCGGTTTATTCATTGAGGATGTTGGCGAGCACCATGGCAGCGCCAATGTAACTCAACTCTGGCAACATCTTGAGATTCCCAAGAGCCCGATTGGTTGGCAGAGGGCGGCGTGTTTGATTTGAGCGACCACAGTGTACGGGTTTGAGTCTTGTCTGACTTCCAGTGTTTATATGCTTTTTGACAACATTGGATGTATCTGGTTTTCAGCTCAGCTTTTAACCGGAGCTGGTATTTGCATTTGTTAGGAAATATGGGGATGAAAAAAAGGTTTTTGTTTAGGAAGGTTCACTTTTGTTGTTTTTGGACTCATCGTGTATGAGCTTGAAATAAAAGTCATCTGTGGAAGGATTTCAGGACTCTCCACCACTCTCCACCCCCACCCTGTGCTCCTTGATTGACAGCTAGACACAGAGAAGGGGGAAGATACCCTGCAGGCGCTCTGCTGGGGTCTGGAAGTGCTTAAGTATCCCTCTATCACTCCCTCTGTTTATCTCTTTATTCCCCCTCTTTGTTTCTGACCTCTTTCTCCTTCTTGTTCTCCTCCTTCTCCTTCTTCTTCCTCTAAGCGCCGGCTCTTCTCACCTCCGTATTCGCCCGCTTCTCTTTTTGTCTTTATCTGACGTTTGTTCTCTCGCGTTGATGTGCAGATCCACGTCTCGTCATTACGTCTCTAGTCTGTGTCTGGAACGGGAACAGAGAGATGATTCCCGGGTACTGCAGTGTGAATGAGGACCGTGCAAACCATATGATGAAACAGCTTTCCCCTCGCTCTGACTTAAAACGAAACCAGCACAGCCTCCCAGCCATGCGTATCTATCAATGAAATGTTTGTAAATGGTTTTGTTGGGGAAAAAGAAATGTCTCAGAACAGCTGCCAGAGTTCTGGACATGTTCAGGACCAATCGCTAAATCAGGACAAATGGAGACCAATTTAACCCACTGGTTGCTCAAGGAGCATGCAGTGAGAGGGGTGTTTTCAATAGCCTGCAAGAAATATACACAGGGTTTCTGATAGAACTATGGTACAGCTGGTTACATTGCATGGTTTGCAAGTAATTGCGGCTTGGTCTTTACGTCGTTAGGGTATTTGATATATTCTTTTATTTTTTTTATTGTCTTCATGGTATGCCACCATGATGGATGCCAGTTCAAACCAGAGCTACACTATGCTTTTTTCTTTTCCTCATTTGGGAAAATGATCTACTTGAAAACACATTGTAGGAAAACCTCACTAATTCCTCAGTGTTTTCCCCTGTTGAGCTTTCATCTGTAGTGAACTCGAATGCCCCTGGTCTCTCCTGCTATTGTTCTAAGCTGGGGATCTAGACAAGGAGGCAGATGTGGGCCTGTTTGTCCCAACATTGTTTTCATGGAAATGGGGAGAAGGAATGAAAGTAACCCAAAACGAGCACAGACGAACCGCAAATTACGAGCGGGAGAGGCAGGGTGGGTGGGTGTAGGTGGGTGGAGCGAGGGGGGTGGCAAGAGAAGGGAGACTGGTGGCTCATACGCCTGCCATATGCCCCCTCGCTCCTCCTCCTCTTCCTCTCCTTGATCTCTCCTCCCTCTCTTCCTCACTCCCCCTCTCTGTCTCTCTCTCTCTAACTGTTATGAGTTCTTTAAGAAGCGGAGGGCTCTCAGCCTTTCATGTGTGTAGTTGTTGTGATGTGTGTGTGTGTGTTATGAGTGTTCATGTGTGTAGTTGCTGTAATGTGTGTGTGATGTGTGTGTGTGTGTGTTATGTGCGCTGTGTTCTAAACAGCGCGGGAGGCTCCGCGGCGCAGACGGCTGCCATTTCTCCTCTCATGCGACAAGGTTTATTGCTATGTGGATTGTGTAGTTGTCAGTGTATGTAAGAGGAGAGACCCCCGTGTTAATAAATCCCAGTGTGTATGTGTATGTGGGTGGGTGGGTGTGTGTGTGTGATCTGATTGTATGTGTGTGTGATCTGATTGTGTGATTGGATTGGGTGGTTGTGTGTTTTGTGTTTTCGAATCAGTCATTGTAGCCTTTCGAGTGCTTCTCTCTCACTTTCTTATTGCGGGAATCGATCTTTCATCCCATCCATTTAAGCGCGTACAGGGTCTCTCAACAGTGTAGGCTAGAAGTTCAGAGGCTTAATATATATTGTATTGTGCAGAACAGTGCCTTTTTGGTGGCTGGCCTCTAACTAACCACTACTCCACATCCTGCTTCAAGCATAATAACATGAATTTCAAACTGCAGAATCGTCTAAATGTCCTTTCTCCCAAGTTTGCATTCTAGTGTGAAGTTGGGTTCAGCTGCAGTCACGGTTTGCTCCGCTCTCTTTGTCCAGGCTGCACTTCAAGCAGGAGTTCCAAATCCAAACCACACAATTGACAGTATCTTCAGCAGAAAACTAATTAATTTAGAAAATGTTCATTATGCTAACTAGTCGCATGAAAAGTGTGAGATAGAAACTGATTTTTAGAAAGATTTGAACAAAAAGTTGTCTCGTTTGACAAAAGAAAATGTATCTCTCTCTCCCAGGGGAGGAAATTAGGCCATTTTACTCGCCAAATGCGAGTATTTTTTATGTTTGGCGAGTGATTCATGAAGACCACTCGCCACTCGGCGAGTAAAGACAATCACCAGAGCCAATGTTAGGTAGCTAGCTAGTCACATAGATATAAAACACTAGATGACTCAAGGCGGAGTCTCCCACGTACTTGAGCGGTGGCCATCTTGCGAGAGTACATGCACCATAGACATGCATGTTATGAGTGGGTGTGCTCCACCCTTGCAAGATGGCCACCATGTACTGGCAACGTTGGTCTCTGTTGGCCAGCAGCGTGGGTAAGCCATCTAGTGCTATATATCTATGGCTACCTGTAGCTTGCTTGCAAATGAACGTTAGATGCTGGGCTCCCCGACCAGCAAGTTAGCTAGCTAACTTTGCTAACCGTTACCAACGCCAGCTACGGTGGTTTTGATTGATTGATTGAAAGCTTTATTAACAGATTGCAGAATGGGTACAATACTATGAGGGCCGACGGTCCACTCTACTGGTTAAAGTTGCTTACTCGTACGTTCATTGATAGCAGGAAAATAATGTCCACAGCCACTCCGGTGTAAAACAAAGATATCTTCCACAGCGAAGTCCTCTTTACAGAAGTGATCCTAAAGCTATTTTCCTACACCAAAATGTGTTTGGCTGTTTACTGCCACGAAATATATTCACTATTCACGTTACTACTACAAGTTAAGAAAACTGTATTTTCCCAGTCTCCAAAATCACCGCCGACTCTTAAAGGGAAAGTGACACTAATTTCCTATAAACCGTTCTGAGCTAAATAAAACGGTTCAATGACTTTATCTAAATCCAATCAATATTCCTAATGCCGTTTCAATGTAAGGTTATACAAATAAACATTCTCACTAAATATAATACAATAACCTAAATATACAGCTAAGCCCCATTGTATTCTGAAATGTAGACTTTAACAGTGTAGGCAACTAAGCCAATAGAAATAAGGTATAACTTATGAGTGCTTTGGCTCCTATAAATACAGTACAGCTCAATACACACAATTGTTAAGGGGATGCAGACCAGAGAAAGACTTTCGTCTTGTTTACATCAGGGTCCCCCATTTTCAATTCATCATTACATATGACATACATGACATACAGATAGACAGTACTGTTCCATCCAGACATTTATGACATACCAGATCTACAGAAATACAGCACTGTTTAAGAGTACAATGCCTGTCACATAGACCTTGGCATTGGAAACTCTGTTTAAGAGACAGAGTTTCTAAAAAGAGTATATACATTTGAGGGCGAAGAAACTGTACATTGGAGTAGGTTGGGTAGGGGTTTAACAAGCTAATAATCACCCATTTTGTCTCTGCAGTTTAGATGAGAAGAAAGGGCTGCCGGTCAGTAGCGGCTGGTTTGATTGATTGATTGAAAACTTTATTAACAGATTGCAGAATGGGTACAATACAGTACAGCTCAATACACACAATTGTTAAGGGGATGCAGACCAGAGAAAGACTTTCGTCTTGTTTACATCAGGGTCCCCCATTTTCAATTCATCAGGACATTTATGACATACATGACATACAGATAGTCAGTACTGCTACATCTATACATTTATGACATACCAGATTTGCAAATACAGTACTGTTTGTGATACAGAAGGAGTCAAGAAAAGGGAGTATATACATTTGACGTAGAAACTGTACATTGGAGGAGGTTGGGTGGGGGGGGTTGGGTACATTGGGATATTGACAACCATACTGGGTAATTTACATTGGAGGTGGGGGGGGGGGGGGCACACTGTATAAACAAGTAAAACTGTACATTGAGGGGGGGGGGGAGGAGACACTGTACAAACAAACAAAATTGTACATTGGACTATTGACAAAACCATACTAGGTAAATGACTGTACATTGGAGGGGGTTGGGTTAGGATATTTACAGGGGCCAGTGTTGAATTGCAGTCTCCCGTAGGTGTCCCTTGAGAGAGGTTTTGAAAGTGGGTAGTGATCCACATTCCTTTACAGCTTTGGGTAGGGCGTTCCACATTGATGTGGCATAATTGCGAAACGTGTTTAGTCCCTTATTTGAGCCGAATCTGGGTTTAACATGATTTGTGGAGCTCCCTCTGGTGTTGTGATCGTGGTATTCACTGACCTTTGGGAAGTATTTTGACATGTACATGGGTACCTTGGTCGTGTAGTGTATCTTGTAGACCAGGCCCATTGCTAGTTGCTGTACTCTGTCGTCTACTCTAAGCCATCCTAGGTTGTCAAAGTGGGCAGGGGTGAGGTGGGTTCTAGGAGTAAGGTCAAGCAGTCTGACCAGTTTGTTTTGAGATGTTTGTAATTTTGTTTTTAGCGCCTTTGAGGTGCTTTGGTACCATGAGGTGCAAGCATAGTCGTAGTACCCCTGAATGAGTGCTCCTGCCAGAGTCTTCAGGGTATTCTTGTTTACCAGAGAGGAGATCCGGTACAAGAATCGAGTTCGTTGGTTGACTTTTTTTATTACATTGGATGCCATTTTGTCACAGGAGAGATTAGCCTCTAGGATGGAACCCAGGTAGGTAATTTCATCTTTCCTTGTGACAATATTGTCACCCACTGTAACTGAGAAGCCGTCGGTCTTGCTGAGTTTGTTATTTGAACCGAAGAGAATGGACTCTGTTTTGCCCATGTGTAATGATAGTTTGTTATCAGCGAGCCATATGCAGATTCTGCCTAGTTCCGAGCTGAGGGTTTTTTCAACCTGTAACTTGTTCTTGTCAGAGACCAGCAGGGCTGAGTCGTCCGCAAACAGGAACAAGTTGCAGTCACAAGCTGACGACATGTCATTTGCATAAATTAGGAACAGTAGCGGTCCTAGTATGCTTCCTTGTGGAACACCACAGCTCACTGTATGGGGGGGGGATAGGGTACCGTTTACCTCCACCATCTGTTCCCTCCCCTCAAGGTAGGATTGCATCCAGCTCACTGATAGACTATCAAAACCAATTGCTTTTAGCTTGTCAATCAGAATGGAGTGATTGACTGTGTCAAAGGCCTTTTGTAGGTCCAGCATGACCATGCCGCAGTATTTGCCTGCGTCCACCTCTTGTTTGATGTGGTCATTCAAATAGAGAAGGCATGTGTCAGTGGAGTGGGATGTTCTGAAGCCAGATTGGAATTCGTAGATTAGATTTTTTTCCGCTAGGTACTTTTCGACCTGTTCGTAGACTATTTTTTCCATGACTTTCGAGATGGAGGTGAGAATAGAAACAGGGCGGTAGTTGCCTGGTGCCGCTGGTGCCTTGTGGGTCGCAGTTCACGTTAGGAGGTTGAGTTGAAAATGTAATGCTCTGAGATGCTCTGGAGCAATCTCTCTCTCTGTCTCTCGGATCAATCAAATAAAATAATTAACACATGTATGTTGTCATTTTAAACAACTCACCATTCATTCATTATGCATCAGCAGCAGCTAAATTAATGTTATAGTTCACAACACAGCAGCGCGTTTTGAATCGCTAGCCTATTATCGTCTCAGCAAGCACAGTCAATACTTTTTTCCGTAGCCGCATTTCGCGGAGACAGCTGTGTATAGCGAGAGAGAGAGCGAGAGAGAGAGAGAGAGAGAGAGAGAGAGAGAGAGAGAGACTCACTGTTTAGTTGAAACGTCCAGGGCAGGAGGGCTTGATAAAGTGTATAATCCACTGTTGATGTATTCCAGACCACTGTCCACTGTGTCCAGACTGCATCCGCCATATAGCTTGTTAGCCAAGTGTTAGCTTGTTAGCAGTTAGCAGCACACTGATTGATTGATTGATTGAAAAGTTTATTAACAGATTGCAGAATGGGTACAGTACAGTACATCTCAATACATACAATTGTTAAGGGGATGCAGACCAGAGAAAGACTTTCGTCTTGTTTCCACCAGGGTCCCCCATTTTCAATTCATCATAACATATATGACATACATGACATACAGATAGACAGTACTGCTACATCTATACATTTATGACATATCAGATTTGCAAATACAGTACTGTTTGTGATACAAAAGTGTCCAGAAAAGGAGTGTATATACATTTGGCGTAGAAACTGTACATTGGAGGAGGTTGGTGGGGTGGGGTTGGGTGGGTTGGGTGAGGGCTGTACATTGGAGGTACTTCATTTCTTTGTCCATTTCCGCGTCGAACAGACTGCAAACTACCTGGCGTTCTATCGCCATGCTCTAAGACAAACTCTAACCTTAACCAACTTTGAAAGAGTGCCTAAGCTTAACCGTCTAAAGAACTTGCAGTCACGGCACGCTCTAAGACAAACAGCTGCGCCTGCATCTCACAACAACACAACTATCTCTACCACCAACCTAGGAATAAGCTAGAATTGGAACATTAGAAATTGGATTCGGCCAATCAGAGATCGTCTCCGCGAAATGCTGCTACGGAAAAAAAACTGACGTCGGCCAATCAGAGAGCGTCTCCGCGAAATGCGGCTACAGAAATTCTTGACGCTGCTGCCTAGACCGCTTCAAATCGCGCCCGGATTCCAACATAATAGTCATATTTCAACGCACAACGCGTTACGCACTGATTGGCTGCGACGGATACAGCGATCAAACCGTGACGTGCACTCAGAGCGCTATCGCGTCTAGCCCGGGCCGAGAAATACAAAAAAATTAAAAAAAGTGAGTCACTTCCTGTTCAGGAAAACGAGTATTTTTTATTTTTATATATTAAAGTTATATTGTGCATTGGAAACACAAACATACTTAAAATGAGTAAATATTATTCATTTTAAACATGTTTATATTATTTATAGGGCTATAAAACAAAAAACTAAAACATTTTTTTCTTCTTCTCTGATATAACAGGTGGGTCGGCGCCCTAGCGCCCCCGGTGGCGAGCCGCCACTGCTGCCGGTGGGGGACACATACACGATTTTTTTGGCTGGTAAAAAAAAGTCATCTACCTGCCAGTTGGCTGGTAAGCCAAAAAGTTAGTTTCCTCCCCTCTCTCCTCTCTCAAATTCAAACAGAGCTTTTATTGGCATGAATGGGAATGACAGACTATAGTAGGTGAAGGTCTCTCTCTCAGTCCAACAGGAGCGATGGACATATAGACTTGGTTCCTGCGGCCCTTCCTTCCTCTTAGAGAGAGAGAGAGAGAGAGAGAGAGAGAGAGAGAGAGAGAGAGAGAGAGAGAGAGAGAGAGAGAGTCACATACTTAGGTAAACCTACACAAGCCTATAAAAACCCCAGTTCAGATGAGGACAAAAGATGAATTGAGACAGATGAACAGGTGGAGGTCAGGAGTAGAGACAGACAACCATTGTGAGTTCACTGGTCATGCTGTTGAGTCTGAGGGTCTTCATGGTGTTTGGAGAGAGAGAGGGACCCCGGTGTCACGGTGATGTGTTTAGGGGTTTGTTTGGAGTCTGGATCTCCTCACGGCACAGACAACACTGATGTGTTTACCATCTGTCCAGGAAGGCTGTGAGGATGAGGAAGAGACACATTTTCACGGTGTAGGAGGGGAAGAGGGGGGGGGGGGTGTCTGAAGAGTTACGGCCAGACATCAACCATTATCAGTCAAACAGTACTATAGCCTTCATGCTAGGCTGTCGTTGTTACATCTGTGAGTTCAAGTGAGGTCTTGAAGATGGGTTGTCATCGACGCTGTCTCATGACAGTCAGACACACCTTGGACATGAGCTAGCAGGAGGCACTGGGACGCATGTAAAAAACAGCTGTCAACATATCCTGAAAAACCAGAGCCGCCTCGAGATCCTCGGGCACCCAGAGAGCGCCGTCCTGTCTCGTTTGGCGGCACGTCACGAGAGAAACGACGTACGCGGCCGGTCAGAGAAGTGTTGAGAAACGGCGGCGGGCTGTTTGCGTTCCGTTATCGAGGAGGATGCTTGATGTGTGAGGGATCATGGCGGATGACCCAAGAATTCTGGGAAATGTAGGTGATCCATTAGGCCTCAGGGAGAGGAGGGAGGGAAGAGCAGAGGGGGGTGGAGTCAGATGTTTACCCTGGCCTGACTCCACCCCCCTGGCCTGACTGTTGTGTAGCGGCCATAGAACTAGAATGGATAGAGAGGGCCTTTAAGTGTGGACAGTGCATCAGAGCCATTTCTGACCGCAGGACCAAACCAAATAATCAACTTTCCTCTCCAAAATGCATCTCCCAAACACCAGCCGTGCAGAATGTAACCGTTACCATACGCCTCAGTCTAAACCCATAAGCCCCAAATATAACCCTACATCAAAAAAGGCAAAACAACAGCCCCAAATAAACACATTTAAAATTGGACGAGTCCCCACTTGTCACAAACCGGGCCACATGGCCATTACAAAGCGAGGGAGACAACCACACGCACGCACGCACACACACACACGCACTCACACACACACACACACACACACACACACACACACACACACACACACACGCACGCTAATTAACAGTTTATTTAGGGGGGGAAATAACAACATAAGAGAGAACATACGTAGGAGTTCTAAGTGATATTCTTTTCTGGAAATACGTGTTAAATAGCGACATTCCGACAACCATTGCTGATACAGAGTGTTTGATCAGTAACATGGGTCTTCCAGTCCCTCTGCTCTATAGTAAACCGAAAATAGATTTTCTGGTATATAAATAAATAATGGTGGATGGAGAGCACAGAGGAACTGAGCTCCAAGAGAGTGTTTAAAGGAGTGGACACGGGGCCCATGTGTTGCTGATGAACGCTTTAGGCCACACCCACCTTCAGTGGTGGAAGAAGTACACAGTTCCTTTACTTAAGTAAAAGTAGAAATACCCAGATACATGTAAATGAGTACTCTGGTAAAAGTAAATGTCCTCCATTCAAATTATAAATAAAAGTAGAAAAGTATTTGCTATTGAATGTACTTAAAGGAACACTCCAACATTTTGGGAAATTTGCTTATTTGCCATCTACCCTGGAGTTAGACAAGAAGATACATACCTTTTTCTTCTCTGTGCATGCAGTAGGAGTAGGAAGACGCGCACCGTTAGCCTAGCTTAGCGTCAGTCACTGGAAGGGGGTCATCCCTATGTTCCCGGGGTTCTATGTTCCCTGCTTTTTCAAAAAAAAAAGTCCTATATGTTCCCCACTCCCGAAATAAAGGTTCTATGTTCCCCGGTCCCGCCCGCTCCCGAACAAAAAAAGGGTCCTATGTTCCCCGCTGAAATAAAGGCTTGCCAAATGTCTGTCAGTCACTTGAGTATTTTTTTTTATCCACTTTTTCTCCCATTTTCTATTTTTCTCCCATCCCAATTTCGTATCATCCAATTCAACCCTCCCCTGTCTTGAAAGCTGTTTCTTGCCTCCCACAAGCCGGCTGCAATGTGGACTAAGTCATACATAGCACGAGTCCCCTCCGATACTCGAGGTAACAGCAGTTGCATCTTTTCACCTGCGTGGCGCGATCTTTCAGCGTCAGGGGTCTGCGCTTTGGTGGGGCCGCCCCCATCGCTTCCTGATTCTACTGCGCAGGTGCACCAACCGACCTGTAGGAGTCGCTGTCCACAATGCCCGATCCCCACCCATCAGTTTCCCACCCCCTATTACTGCCAATGTGTATTAGTACGGACGACCAGCTAAACTGAACGCAATGTGGAGCGCTGGGCTCGAACAGGCGAACCCAGCGTCTCCAGTATTCGTGGTGAGCGCCTTGCCCACTGCACCACGTAGCCGCCCCAGTCACTAGAGTATTTTAAAGTGATGCGCTCTGGTGTTGTGGATAGTTGAGGATATATGCGAGTTACGTGAATACATGAATATAGCTTGCCCGGGGACACAAACCTTCAATACGCATTAACAGCTCCGTCTTTTAATACACACTTATATCATACAGTAACGTCAAATAAGATATTGAAAGATAAAGGATAAAGTTCCAAAGGGAAAAGGGCAAAAGCAATTACTCTTTGACAATGCTACAGCGCACAATAAAAAGAAAAGATCCAGGCGGAATTAAATATGCCGAGTAGAAGGGTTTTAAACTGACGTCAAATCGGAGCAAAACAAGCTGAATCCGCTTCAAGAAGACGCATGGCATTGGGTATATACTAATTACAACAAGACATTAATTAATTGCGGGCGGCTAGGTGGTGTAGTGGGCAAGGCACTCGCCACCAGTGTGGAGACGCTAGGATTCGCGTGTTCGAATCCAGCTCTCCACATTGTTTTCAGTTTAGCTGGTCGTCCACAGTAATACACATCGGCCGTATTACGGGGAGGGAAACTGATGGGTGGGGATCGGGCGTTGTGAACAAGCGACTCCTACAGGTCGGTTGGTGCGCCTGCGCAGTAGAATCAGGAAAGTGTCGGGGGCAGCGTGAGCCTCCCACGCGTTACTCCTCGACACTGAGAGATCGAGCTGCGCAGGTGAAAAGATGCGACTGCTGTTACCTCAAGTACCGGAGGGGACTTGTGCTATGTATGACTTAGTCCACATTGCAGCCGGCTTGTGGGAGGCAAGAAACAGCGTTCGTGACAGGGGAGGGTTGAATTGGATGATACGAAATTGGGATGGGAGAAAAATATAGAAAAATGGGAGAAAAAGTGGATAAAAAAAAAAGACATTAATTAATTGCATTGTTACTGTTCACATGTGTGGTGCCGTCGTCGCCCGTCACAGTCATATTTAAGTAAGGATAGTTTGAATGACACTTCAGCACCAAGGCACTGTCCACCTGGCGAGAAATAAGCCAATAGTATCCAGCTGCACAGCCGGAGAGCAACGCTCTCAGGGCCACGCTGTGAGGGCCACGCTGTGAGGGCCGCTCAGCAGCGCCACCCACCCAATGGCTGAATTGGAGTATTGCGACTGGACTGCGATGAACATAGCAGCAAATGACGGCATCCTCTCATGTTCCCATTAGACTTCATATCAATAGGGTTTGACAACTTCATATCAATAGGGTTTAGCTTTGTCAACCACACAGGGAAGTTCTACAAACAGGCCAGAGGATGTATACATATAGTAAATTAACTATACTTCATAACATGCAGTTTTCTTTTCTTTTTTGCTCACACAATATCTTGAATGAATGAATGCATTTATTTATTTCGAACATAAATGAAAAACAAATGAAATAAATAAATAAATGTAATAAAACAATGAAGTAATAAACAGATTAAAAAACAAACAAGCAACACAGTAATGTTCGAAAAGGAGTAGGATGAAGTGTAAACCTAAACCTTGCCTAAACCAGAGAGAGAGAGAGAGAGAGAGAGAGAGAGAGAGAGAGAGAGAGAGATCATTTGTCAATTGAATATGCTACAACATCTGAATCATATACCTATTACCTGCCACAGACATCACAGAAGGGTTAGTTTTGATTAATTTCTCAAATGGTCTCTACTGTAAATCGATTTGCATTTCCCAGAGAATGTTGGCCAACTTTACCTTCATAGGAAACTGCCTGCTTAAAATGGACCAAGTGGTTCTTCAATTTACTCAACCTTGTTGGTTTGAATAAGGATGCATTTCAGAAAGGGCAATGAAAGTGCTGGCAGCATGTGATGCATCAAGATTTACCAATTTTAATTGTGATATGCATCTAGAAAAATAAAGGGCCTAATTGGTCAAATTGAACATTCTTATATGATTCCATATACATAATTTGACCACAAGACCACCTGACATACCGACATATAGCTCATAGTCTTATGCATATTGCACATAGTTCATGTATAATACTGTAAAATAGCTTAGACATAGCCTACTTGCATAGAATTGTCATGTATAATAATGTATAATATTGCTGGCTGTACAATACTGCTGTACAATACTGCTGTAGGCCTATAATACTGCTGTTCATATCCAGTATACACATATTTACATTAAACATAATATTCACCATTCCTTAATTACCATCATACCCACATCGACTGTAGTGTATAGCATAGCAAAAGTATACCCTTACCTTATATGTATGTAAAGTAAGGCAATTGAAATATAACAACTTTAAACTACATTAATGTTGGACTAACAATTCGTTTTGCAGGGCTGCAAGTTACTTAGGCTACAAAGTTTACGTTGAAGTCAGTGCCATTAGTACACTAATTATTATACACAATCCCTTGCGGCATCATATTGTTAATTTTGTTGTCAAATTCTCCTATATTTATATTAATTTGTAGTTATTCAAGTGTTAGTTATGCTAACGTAACGTTACTTACTTTCGATTGTTTTCGCGCATCCCTCACAGTCTCGTGCACAGAGACCAAGCTGCAATACTCCAACCAATTCAGCCATTGGGTGGGTGGCGCTGCTGAGCGGCCCTCACAGCGTGGCCGTCGCAGTGCGGCCCTGAGAGCGTTGCTCTCTGGCTGTGCAGTAGGGCTGAGCCCAAACGTTCGAACGTTCGAACCTTCGTCCGTTACGTTGGCATTCGAATTCTAAATCAACATTCGAAATTCTTTATTTTATTTTTTATTGATCTTTTTCCCCCTCCTTTTTCCTCCGATTTTCTCCCATCCCAATGTTAGTCGTTATGCCAATTCCCAATCCCCTTCCTGGTCGCTGCGCACTTACCCCCCACAGTCGGTCTGGGAGAGTGGAGGCTATCACGTGCTTCCTCCGACACACATCTAGCCAATCAACCGCTTCTTTTCACCTGGCAGCGCGGACTCTCACTGAGAGGGTGTAACGTGTGGAAGGATCACACTACCCCCCTTAGATCCTATCCGCGCTGAGCAGGCGCCCCGACCGAACTGTAGGAGTCGCTGTTTACAACGACCCGGACCCACCCCGCCAGCTTTCCCACCCTCTAATACAGCCAATTGTATTAGTGTGAACGGCCAGCCAAGCTGGTGACAACGCCGGAGCTGTGAGCTGGATTCGAACAGGCGAATCCAGTGTCTCCGGTGTTGGTGACGAACGCAATGAAATTCTTTATTTTTTTTAAAATATTTTTTTTCTATTAATTCTGTTTAAACCAATGGGGTTTTTCTTCACAGTTGCAGATAAAGATTAGGCTACACTAATATTATAGTATTAAAAGAAACTGATGAGTTATATTCATTAACACTTTCAATGCCGACGACGCTATATAACGTTATTGCATGCCCCCCGTTGAGAGCCGACGACGCTAAATGTGTTTTTTTTTATTATTAGCGATCTGAATTCATATTTCATCAGTTGAGCCTCCCGTTAGTACAGCAGCCTCTCTTTGAGCTCCAATGGGAAAATACCGCCCCCTATCGTCTATCCCTATGTAACTGCACCCCATTCGATTACACTGTGGTTTGGGTGGGGGGGGAGCCTCCTCGCTCCACTATGCTGGCAAGGGATCTGATGAACAGAGAAGTGATTGCAAGATGGAAAGCAACCTGGAATATATATTTACAGTAGCCAATAATCAATCAATAAACGCGATCGATATTTGGAATGGCGATCAGGAATTGGAATAATCTTTTTGGAGAACATCTGATATAAGGTAATAGGGGTGGGACGATACATCGATCCAGATCGATATATATCGATCTATTATCAATAATCAAATAGGATCGATGCAGCGTAAAAAGATCGATTCATATTGCGATACTCTTATTTTGAAAATCCGGCGACGTCATATCCGCCCTGCGGCCAGTGTTGTGAAACTCCGTTTAGCTCTGTACAGCTCTGTCGCCATTCTTTTATGCCCACGTCGCTAAATTAACGTTGCATTAGCTGCTTAAGCTAACTAAGCTAAGAGAGAGAGAAACGGAGAGAGGAGAGGGGACATTCTGTGTGTGTGTGTGTGTGTGTGTGTGTGTGTGTGTGTGTGTGTGTGTGTGTGTGTGTGTGTGTGTGTGTGTGTGTGTGTGTGTGTGTGTGTGTGTGTGTGTGTGTGTGTGTGTGTGTGTGTGTGTGTGTGTGTATGAAAATACTAGATGAAGTCAGGAGTATTATTATATTGATATTATTTACTGAGGATGGACAGATAATGTTGATATTTACATGATCATCATGGAACGGTTTGGGAGAGGAAGGGGTTTTAGCTTGCGTGTTGTGAGTTCCAAAACATTTTACTTAAAGTTTAAAGCTCAATATATAAAAACGTGGCACTTTACAGTGAACAGGAGGTCTATTTGTATTAAAAACAATAGATTTTCTTTCATTTAAATGTCTGGAAGAGCTCAAAAATAAAAACGTCAATTGATATTTCCGTAGCCTTTTTTTTAGTTTATCTAAATGTGACTGATTGTGTTAAATGGGCATATGATATCGTCTCACAGCGATCGCAGGCACCTGAATCGAATCGAATCGTATCGTATCGTGGCAGACTTTGTGATATCGGCAAATATCGTATCATTGTCCAAAGAATCGATATCGTATCGTATCGTGATGAAACTGGTGATTCCCACCCCTATAAGGTAAGGAGTCTATATTACCAGTTTTAGGATAATCGGAGCTATTTTCACTGAGATAACAGCGTGTGTGTGTGTGTGCGCGTTGATCAGGAAATGAGAGCATCGATTTCTCAGCTCGCTTCTATAGCGTGCATAAGTACACATATACTATCGTTAATCTAGCGTTTATTTGAAAACTATTCATAAATAGGCAGAAAGATTACAACGTTTCTAGTGTATTCGAGAATATTTCAGTAAATGTCGTTTTTTTACGAAATTTTCGAGAAAACGATAGCTTTTCGAAATGCTATAAAACGGAAATGAACAGATTAAAAAACAATCTGTTTCGACAATGTTGACTGCAAACAAGTCATTGATAAGCGACGGGCAGATTAGACACATAATTTAAGACATAGATTATGCATTTTTAACGCTATCATTGAAGTGGATGCTGGCATCCAAGGAGGTTTTACCATGTTAATCAACGGCACTGAAACTGTTAAAGAAAGTTGATTTAATTGATTTAGTTGGGCTGGGGCTTCACCCTGGGCTGGGTCTGGGGCTGGAAAGTTGATTTAATAAAAAAAAAATGAGTCATTTAATCAGATTAATCACTTTATTAAAATGTAGGATTTAGTTTGAAGATAGTAAAAAAAAAAAAAAAAAATTAAAACAAAAAAAAATTTATATTTTTATTTGTTATTAAAAACGAAGGTTCGAACGTTCGTTCGAAAAACCCTGACGAAGTTCGAATCCCAAAAACAGGGTTCGGGGACAGCCTTACTGTGCAGCTGGACCCTTCTCAAAATAAGCACGAAAAAGACACTTTTTCAGAGCCGGCCGTGTTTTCCTTTTTACCCCCTTGAATGCCCAGCACCACTTCAATGTTAACGTTAATATCGCCTAATCTATGTTTTAAATTATGGCTATGTATCTAATCTGCCCGTCGCATTATCAATGACCCATTTCCAGTCAACATTGTCGAAGCGGATTGTTTTTTTATCGGTTCATTTCCGTTTTATATCATTTTGAAAAGCCCTCGTTTTCACCGAAAAAATAAGAGATTCCATGATAATCGCCCTGTACTGGAATATTCTAGAACGTTGTAATTTATCGGCCTATTTATGAATCGTTTTCAAATAAACGCTAGATTATCGATAGTGTGTACGTGTTAGTGTGTTCGCCATTCCGAAAATCGATAATTTTATTGATCCACCGCGTATACTGTAAAACACATAATCCCCGCTGCTCTGAGGGTCCAGAATGAAGCTGATCGACTCCGGTCACATGCGTGAGAAGTAAAATGTGGAGTCCGGGTTTTTTTTTCTCATGCCTTTTCATTGAGTCCAATCCAAAAGGGTGAATTACCATCTGGGAGACGATAGGGGGCGCTTTTTTCACATCTGAGCGCCTGGAGGGCTGATTTACCAACGGTAGATCGGTTGATGAAATATGAATTCAGATCGCTAATAAAAAAAAATAAACGAGAAAAAACGAATATTCTCATGATGGGCATTCACCCCGCGGGGGAGTAAACCCGAGAAAACTCGGGTTGGGCAATCGAAGTGTTAAAGAAATCAAAAGCGTGTATTTAACAACCTCAAAAACGTTCGAAACACGCTTTATATTAACTTAATAAATAAACAAATACGAAAAATCTACTTATGTAAACGAAAAAGGTATGTATCTTCTTGTCTAACTCCAGGGTTCCCAAAATGTTGGAGTGTTAAGATACATACCTTTTTCTTCTCTGTGCATGCAGTAGGAGTAGGAAGATGCGCACCGTTAGCCTAGCTTGGCGTCAGTCACTGGAAGTAGGTTCCTCCATTAGCCTAGTTCCCAACCTCTTCCTACTCTTACTGCATGCACAGAGAAGAAAAAGGTATGTCTTCTTGTCTAACTCCAGGGTAGGTGGCAAATAAGCTACTGTAATTTCCCAAAATGTTGGAGTGTTCCTTTAAGTATCTAAAGTAAAAGTATACATTCTGCATAACGTTTGTGTATTCCAGTGCTTGGGAGCATTCTATGTTTGAATCATTGATCTCTAAAGGTTATGTTAAAGTGGTACAGTATGTGGTCCAGTTATGCTGCTCTAATTAAAGGTTATGTTAAAGTGGTATGTGGTCCAGTTATGTCCTCTTGAAGTTGACAGGCTTCAAATGTGAAAGTATATAATCTTCATACATTTTTGCCATGTTTTCTATGCAACATATTTGTCTTCAACGTAACTAGTAACTGATAATATTCTGATATTCTGATCAATGTAGTTGAGTAAAAAGTACAATATTTCCTTTGAAATGTAGTGGAGTAAAAGTATAAAATTCCCTAAAATGAAGTAGCTCGAAAATGTTACTTAAGTACAGCACTTAAGGAATGTTCAACTCAACTGCCACCGGAATGTTCATCCAAACGATGCCTTTGCCGTGGTAACACGTAATATTTTTTCATGCTAGAATAGTATAAGATCAGAGATGGCTTCGTTCGTCGTTGTTGCCATGGACACAGTGAATAACAAAGGCTGCACAGATGCTGTGAAATTTTATTATAAAGACATTTTCAGCAAATGTTTGGTCGTTATTTATAAAAGAGACAAAGAAATATGGGGTGGAACAATAATACAATTTGCACCGATTAGTTTACTGTTTGGGCAGAGATGTTAGACAGCGGAATGTTTGACAGTGTGGTCATTGTCGTAATAAAACTATTTGAAAATGGCTTCCATTTTACCACAGCTGGAGACAAACCAAGCTGTCTGTAGTTGAGTTGTCTTCCAGCGCTGAACTCCTTCCATGGCATCTCTGCCCAAGGAGGAAGTAAACGAAGCAGTGCTACATGTACTCGTATCATTATACCATATTGAATAAATTATATTATTACATGGCGTTTTCACATTCGCCGAAATGCTAGCCCCCGACAGCGGTGAATTATTTTTCGATAACCACCGGTGATTATTGTTTTTCGCAGCTGGAGTAATCAAGCCCCACTGTTTCAGTGCAGCCAATCAGACACACCTGCCGGGCTGCCCGCGATAATAATAATCACTTTATTTGGGCTGACAGAGCCACAGAACAACTGCGATTTGTCAAATGAATTAGGTATATTGTTAGTAAGTTAGCCATGTAATAAGCGGGATAATGTATAGCTATACTCGGTCATCATCGCAAAATAATTGACCTTCACTGACATTTAAAACACCTCACCGAGGCGGCTCGGTATTTTAAACTCTGTGTCGGTCAATTATTTTGCGACAATGACCTCGTAGCTATACATTATCCCTTACTTATTGTCCTCCCCTTAGTTTATTCTCTGTGTCCATGGAAACGACGACAAACTGTGTACACCCAATTCAACATTATAGCTGCATTTTCTTTCAAACTAATTTGGTTGCGGATGTCTGCGTACAGGTGTAGAGACGGCTCTGCGTACGAGTGTGATACCAGACCAGAATCCTTTCCATAACAACTTTTCTATGGCAGCCATTTTAAGGTGTACCAGCCAAACGAGCCTTCAAGGGTGTGGATTTCAATGTGAATGGCCGTTCTAACAATTCAAGTTCTATTGTGCAGTAATACAACGGTGTGTCCCCCCCACCCCCACCCCACACATCTATCTCTACTCTAATCGCCCACTTGGGCTTTTCCTGTGAGGCCTCAGCGGGGCCTTGTTTGATTAGAGCTGTGTTATTGTAGTTGTGAGTTATTGCAGCCCTGAGTTTATTGTAGATATAAGTTATGATTGCTCAGAGTTGTCGTAGCCATGGAGGAATTCATATCACGGTGGAGTTGGAGGAGAGTCTCAGGGTCAGTGTCGGGGGTTTGATGGAGCACAATCATGCCCTCGAACAGGACGCACACACAGAGAGAGAGGAGAGGGAGAGTGGAGGAAAACCCACAAAGAACTGATGTACTGTGGAACTGGCATCCAAGAGATGGATGGATGGGAGAGAGAGTTGGATGGATGGAAGAGAGAAAGATTGATCGACAGAAGAGAGAGAGAGAGGGAGAGGGAGAGAGAGAGAGGGGGGGGGGGGAGTGGAGTGGATAAACCAAACAGTTGTATGATAGAATATGGAAGTAAACAGGCCGACCGGCAGCGCTCCGCACAAAGAGAAGAATAGGTGCCGGGCTGTGTGAGTGTTTTTTAGCTGAGCTTCGGGCTAAAGGCTCTGGGAATGTTTGTCCAGTAGAAAGCCTGGCTGTGTTGTTGTTTGTATTGTTCTATTTCAACCTGCATGTAGAACCAGTGTCAGCAGACTCTGGTTAGTGTTTTCTTTTCACTCACACACACACACACACACGCACACGCACACACACACACACACACACACACACAAAGAGCGATCAGCCCTGCACTCATCATCCTGTCAGTCTTGTCTCCAGCCTGACTGCGACTGCTAA
The DNA here is from genome assembly GCF_963971535.1 of Notolepis coatsorum. Taxonomy (NCBI): domain Eukaryota; kingdom Metazoa; phylum Chordata; class Actinopteri; order Aulopiformes; family Paralepididae; genus Notolepis; species Notolepis coatsorum. The sequence continues at coordinate 179,571,282 of NC_140166.1, read as the reverse complement.
CCATCCCCTCTGCTCCTTCCTACTATGTCACCGTGTGTCTGTCTTTGTGTTGTTTGTGGAGCCGGTCAGAGCTCGAACGCGAACCCCCGAACGCCCCGAACGCGATGCGACCCGATGGGGATGCCGGGTCGCGTCATCATGCCCGGGTTGAGCCAGCCTGGAACCTTTTAGGCTGGAGACGAAAGCTCAGGAGCTAATACGTTGTAGAAATAAAAAGTAAGTCCTTTCCTACCATGAGCTGAGCCTTGCCGGCCCACGGAGAGAGGTTTGGGTGTGTGTTGTGTAAAATAACACTCCTGGTGAGCTTATAGTCCTCTAAAATATCCAATATCCTCGGTATATAAACCTCCAATATCCTTAGTAACTGCTGTAATTCAGGGGGGAAGTGGGTGTGAGTCTGTTTGTAGAAGCATAACTCTGTGCTCTCTGTCTCTGACTGAACGTCGTCCCCACCCCTCCCCACACACGGTGCCACACAGAACCCGAATTCAGTCAAAAGTTCTGTGTCCCGCAGTCCATATGTTGTGTGTGTGTGTGTTGGTCAGTCAGACGGGGTCCACACAGTCGTCTTGTGCTGTGGCTCAATGCGGTTCCACACAGTCTGTGTTGGCGGCGGGCGGCACGCTAAGCGTGGATGCTGACAGAGGAACGCTGTGTGTGCAGAATGCTCTTTTAGATTACTCACAGAAAGAGCTTTCTCTTCGTGCCCTACTGCCCGGGGGTTCACCCAACCCGAGTGACTGCTCACTGTGTTGAGATGATACCTGTACGCGACCAGGGCCGCATTGCAGGGCGCATGAAGAGCAAGTGCTGAGAGAGGGATTGTTATTGAAAGGTATGGGCTCTGCCAATGGCTTGGCAACAGTGGCCTGTTATACTTAAGCAATAGCTCACGACAGGCCATGGTATATGGTTATTATATCACAGCTAAGGGGTGTAGTTCAGCCCGACGCGAAGCAGAAATTGTTTGTTAGATGTAATAAGTAGGGCTGGACATTAGATTTTTTTTCCAATACAGTGTGACTGTGTGCAATATTTGCATATTAAAGAATAACACCTTGTGGACAATGGTATACAGGTTGGTTTCAGTGGAATTGTGTTGCTAAGGGAACAGCTTGAACCCAGGTGTATTTCCTGTTGCAGTGCAAGGTCCTGTGCAAGGGCCGGGATCAGACTACACGATATTTGTGTCTTTCACGATGGTCACCATGTCAGATTAGGTTATCATGGCATCATAAAATGTCTCACTACGTGTTTGTCCCCGTCAGATCGCCTCGTGACGTCTTGGCATGAGGTGCGCCAGGGATCGAGGAGGAGGGCTTTGGTTTGGACTTCTCATTTTGAGAAATAGTCAAAGAACGCGTTGCAGGAATTGTCACACTAGAAGAAAAAAGGCAAAGCATTCTATATGCTATACTACATGTTGTACTCTTTGTAGGCGTGTCGTGGGGCTTTCTTCTTTGATTATGTAAAGACGCCCATTCATAATCGGGCACGACATTGGCAGTGTGTCAGCCACGACAAAACCGTAGTCAAAATCTGGCTGAATTTGCATAGTCTGATTCCGGCATTATAAAAAAAAAAGTCTAGAGACGCAGTGGCGAATCCTTATGGAAGCCAACGGAAGCCATGCCTCCCTAATATTAAAATATGAATTAATATCAAATATGAAATATGAAAAAAATAAATAAAAAAAATATCATTTTTTTTTAATATAGTTTACATTCTTTTTCATCTGTGCATCTGTGTTATAATTTTTTATTTTATTTTTTTTAATGTCTCCCTCTTCTCCTTCTCACTCCCTCTAACACACTGTCAGACTCACTGTGCTCACTGATGCTAGTATAGGAGAGAGGCAGGGGGTAGGTCTCTTTCTCCAGGCTTCCAGCATTATAGAGTCCAAATCCGATCCTAGCCAATCAGATTCGAGCTGACTGCCACACCCTAAAAGTTTAAAACGGGGCTGTGAGGAAAACACTCAGCATATTTTCCCCTCTGCACTCTGAACATTGTATTAACCCGTAACTGTTCCCACGGGCCGAATATTGCCCCGATCCTCGCGAGATTAAATCCACGGGGACCTCTCGGCGTGCCGAAGCTTTTCCTAAATCACTTCCATCATCCAAAACGAGGGGAAAAGGTCGGCTCGCGACCCTGAAAATGTCGCGTGATTTTAAAAACGCTGTATTAAGTGAGCCTATTATGGGATCCATGCGAGCTTTCTATCGTGGAAACATCTGGGCGTCCCGCAACTTTTACTTATTCACATGTAGCCCCGAAAATGCTTAGAAAAGGAAAACAGAAAGCGTGGAATAAACTCTCCGAAACGGAAAAGTGTCCCACGGGCGCGCGAATTTGCTCCCACGCGGCGCGCAAAATCGTGCAAGGAAAAATCGGACCAAAAATGAACCAATGCTCCAGCAGTATTAATGACCCTGATGTAAACAAGACAAACGTCTTTCTCTGGTCTGCATCCCCTTATACAATTGTGTGTATTGAGCCGTACTGTATTGTACCCATTCTGCAATCTGTTAAATAAATAAAAATAAAGTTTGACTGGCCGCCGAGCCATACTGTAGTGTACATGGTGACTGCTTGACTTAAAAAAAAAAAAAAAAAAAAAGATTTATAAAAATATTTAATAAATTTTTTTTTAATAATTTTTTTTTGGCTTCCCCTGTTATTTTACCCACGTGACGCCACTGTAGAGACGTTGACTATATTCCCTTGACAACAACGTGGAAAGTCAGCGCCCACAGGACAGCTCCATGGCAGCACTGGGATCAGATTATATTGAAGTGAATTAAAACATTTAGAACGCTGGTCTACAGTTTATATCCGCATCAGTGACTAAACTGTCATTATGTAAAAACCCTGTTGTGTTTGCAATAGCTGACGGGAGATGAAATGTAGTCCGTTATAAAATGTCCCATTGTCCGTTTGTTTTGTTGTTGAAACCATCTATTGTAAAATTGCATACCTTTGCTTGGATCCACATAGTCTTGTGAAAGCATGGTTTACATGTGTGAGTAAGCATGCTTTTGGGACTTTTATTGTGAAAGAACAGTGCCCCCACCTCCACCACTACCCCTCGCTGCGGCTTCTCTGTTGTAACTCAGCTTTTTTCCTCTTTTATTTTGTGTGAAAAGTGGTTTTCCAGTAAGAAGGCTGAATAAGTGGGAGAATATGTCTGTGCTTGTTTATCATGCGGTACCCCCACATTAATGCTTCCATGACTCTGTGTGTGTGTGTGTGTGTGTGTGTGTGTGTGTGTGTGTGTGTGTGTGTGTGTGTGTGTGTGTGTGTGTGTGTGTGTGTGTGTGTGTGTGTGTG